>NW_024425563.1:66124233-66256763 GCF_017311325.1 Ursus maritimus | reverse complement strand
TAGAGCAGGTGACTCTCCCCCACCACACACACACTTTAATTTGGCTGATGTGTACTCATTGTATGGTTATCAATTCTTTTTACCACACCTTTTACCTCCCAAATCCAAATGTGACATTCCTTGTGCATTCTTTCTGTCTGTTAGGATAGGAGGGACAGAGCCAAAAGCCATAGGTCAGCCTGGGGGACATGCTTAAGTTGCCCTGATACTTTCCAGCTGCAGAACATGTCTGCTTGGTTCCTAAGGTGCTGAATGAGCTAGAAATCACAAAGAAACGTATTGGCGACTCCAAAAGAACGTATTGACTTCTGCAGTGTCTCGGGAAATGTTTTATTTGTGTGATATTGTTCAGAAAATTACATTTCTTTTAATAACTGCAAGGAAATATTTGTATAATTTAACAATGCAATTGATTGGTTTTAATGGCATATACACCCCTATGTCCCTGGGAGCCTGTTCTCCCTGCAGGAGTATGGTTGAAACGTGGGGCATGTTTCCAAAAGGACGGCTAAAACATTGCTAGAACTTGCAACAGAAGCTAGATATATCAAACAAGTGTGTGTTAATGGTTAATTTTGCCTCCCAACACACACACACACACACACACACACACACACACACACTTTACCTATTGGGTTAATTTACCTATCGCACCTTACTTAGAGCTTGCTTTTTTATCAGATTCTTGCTGCAACTGCTAGGTGGGTTCTGGGGACCTGTGTGAGTCCCATTAGCTGCATCCCCATAGCTTCCACACAGCAGGACAATCTATTATTTTATCAGCCCCATTCAACCTTACAAAAAGATCTATTTCTACGTGGGTTGATACTCTCAGTGCTGATTTCAGACCAAGGCCTGCTGCTCTATTAGCTTTTTTTCTCCCAATGCCTGAATGCAGAACCCAGCAATGAGGAGATGAATGGAAATGCAAACAGACCCTCAGCTCCAGCAAATGCAATGATTGCTTCACAAATTTCATTTGCTCAGAGTTCAAAAAGAAAGAATGAAACTGGGCCCTTAGTGAAGAAATGTAAGTGTGTTACAGAAGATGATTTTCCTATAATAGGAAGAACCCGGATTGACATAAACGGGTTTTGTCTTCACTGATCTTTTTCTTAAAATTCATGTGTATTGTCTGTAAAAGAGTAGCATGCAGTTGGTATGTCATGCTTCCCAACTCATTTCTGGCTTTTAAATAGATTAAAAAAATATTTTCATGGATTATTGATTGACTTACATGGTGACCAGTCTTTGGTGGAAATTCTAATTGGGTATTATGGACCCTAGCAACTTGAGCTCACAGGATAGATGTCAACTATGTCCATTCTTAATTGTTTGAATCTGTTTCCCTCCAGATCAAGCTTAACCTGTTGCTGAAGGGTCTTGGGGTGGGTGGCGGGAGTGGGAAGATGAGGAGGGGATCGGGAGTGGGGAGGCCTCGCTGCCTTTGCAGCTTTACCCTTTTTCTACCACTCTTAAATAGAAGGAGACAGGATTGGTTTAGGAGGACTAGTTCAGCCACTCCTAACAAGACCAGATGTCTCCAACTATTTTCAGCTTTCTTTATAAAGTGAGTACTTGATGCTTCTTTGTTCTGGCCAGTTTAAGGGCAAAAACATGAAGTCATCTTTTCATGTTGCAGAATGACTTGGGAATCTTTTTATTGCTTTATTTTTAAAAATGAGAACTATTTTTAAAATAGCATTAAATATATCTGTTCCTGAGAGTTTTGCTAGAAATTTCCTTTAGCAGTTTTTGGTCTGGTGCTGTTTACAGAGGAAAGACATTCTTCTTCAATTTTCTTTCATACTTAAGTTATTAATGTTTTTCATCCTCTTTAAACCTGTTTTTTTTAACTGAGGTATATGTCGTATATAATAAAGTACAAAAATCTTAAGCATATAGCTTGTTGATTTTTACATATGTATAAACACATATAACCACTACATAGAACAAGAAACAGACATTTCCAGCACCCCAGTAGACTTTCTCATTCCTCTCCCCAGAGTAACCATTATTCTAACCATTATCACACATATGTACACATCTATCTATCTTTCTATATCTATCTATCCATCTCTCTCTATATATCAGCTTTGTTTATTCTTAAACTTCTGTAGGTGGAATCATCCAGCATGTACTCATTTGTGTCTGACTTCTTTTGCTCATTAGGTTTCTGAGATTCATCTACTGGGATATAAAAAGTTGTTTGCAAATGTACAAAGAATTACTGAATGTATTAACTTTCTATCAAGTCTGAGGAAAATACTTGAAAAGAGACTAAAACCAAAAAATTGTGAACTATAATCAAAATGAAATCAGGCAGAACAGCGAATTCAAGATTCAAGATAAGAAAAGATGAAGAAAGAGGACATGGAGAAAAGCAAAGGAGTATAAAGTATCTTCCCATCTATCTAAGTGCATAATCATTACATGTAATGCAAAGGCTAAGACAATGATCCTGGAATAGAGCTCATGTACTGCAAAAAAATAATGGTAGTCTGGAAATAAAGGACGTACCAAATCTCTGTACAACCTAGTGTATAACAGGTGGAAAAGAAGAGAAATGAAAACATGGGAAAAGATTCATTTGGTTTGGGGAAGAAGTGTTGAAAGAATGTTCTAAAGAGCTTTTCTTATTGGATAAAGGAATAAAGAAATGAAAGACCAATGCCTTGTTGGAGAGAAAACAGTTGGTATCTACTTTTCATATAATATTTGAGTGAAAGATGCTTGCCTGTGAGCCCCAGGAAAGGAAAAGTGAATATTTATTCACTTGAAAAATTGAAAAATTGCAGTAGTATTCCTAAGTAACAGGAGATGGGGGCAGGGGATAATTAAACACCAGAAATAAAACATAAAAAAAGTACAATAAAAATATACATAAAGTAAGATTAAACAAAATCAAGAATGTGAGTTGTGTGACTAAATAGATTGAATTCGCCCATTTAAAAATAGATTGACGTTCTGTTTATAAAAAACACACAAAAACAGTAACAGACTTCTACTGCTAGTAAAGGTGGAGGGAAACTACCACAACTTATCGCTTCCACTGATTCCAAATGAAAATTTGGATAGAGTACAAAAAGCAATGAAGCAACTATCTGAAGAATTTGAGAAGTAAACAATAACAGGTATATGGGAAGGAAAGGGAGGAACGACCAGTAAAGGTGAGTTTCCATTTTTTTCCCCTCAACAAAATATTAACAAATAGAATCCAGCAATATATAAAAAGGATAATATATCACAATCAAGTGGGATTTATCTTAGGCATAAGAGGCTGCTTCAACAGTTCACAATCAATGTAATTCACCATATTAACAGACTGAAGAAGAAAAGCAACATCATCATCTCAATAGACACAGAAAAAGAATTTGACAAAATTGAATAGCCGTTCATAATAAAAACTCTCAGCAAAATGGGAATAGAAGGAAATGCCCTTAACTTCATAAAGAGCAAGATATAGTTTATTAAAATTCATTCAAAAAGAAATGGGAAATTTTATGGAACAATAACCATAGAAGACATTGAGAAGGTGACTAAATAGCACTCATTGACAAGAGAATGCTTAAACTGTATTTAATCTTCTGAAGTTATTTAGAGGATTTTAGACCAGTATTTCTCAGTCCGAGAAACTCATTAGAATCACCTGTGGAGCTGTTTTTATTATTGTTGTTGTTGTTGTTTTAATTTAAAAATATTGTTTTCTGGTGAGTCCCAGACTAATTAAATCAGAATCCCTGGAAGACAGGGCCTAAACTTCAGTACTTCTCTAAAGCTCCCCAGGTGATTCTATTGTGCAAACTAGGTTTCTCAACCACTGTTCCAGTCTACTGACAAAGATAGTACCCAAATTATTTTATAAAACCAGCTATAATTTAATACCCCAAGCTAATAAAGAAAGCTAGAGACTAATTGCTTATGGATATAGAAAAAAATAAAGTATTAGGAAAAAGGATCCAGTTATTGTCAAAAGATACTTTGTCAGTATAATGAACTGTACCATTTGTTGATATGATGAATTACATTAAACTAATTGAATTAGAGTAGAAAGACTATTATATATATAAAAGTTGATAACATTAAGCAGTCATTCTAAATAAAAAATTCTAAGATAGCAAGAGAAGGAACTTACTTTTGTGTTATAAAAAGTATTTACCAAGATCACTTAACTGGTGAAACATAGAGCTTATTTCAATTAAAATCAGAAACTGGATAATGCTACCTACTATCATCATTATGATTCAAGAATGTCTTGAGTAAACCATAGCAGTGTTGCTCAAACTTTACTGTACACTAATCATCTAGGGATCTTTTAAAAATGCAGCTTCTGATTCAATAGGTCCAGTGATGGGGCTGAGATGCTTCCTTTTCACAGTCTCCTAGATGATGCCCATGCTGTTGATTCTACACTTTCAGTAGCAAGATTAGCAAATGCAGTTAAATAAGAACATTAAATAATCAGCATGAACATTAGAAAAGGAAAAAAAAAACTAGCTTTTTGCCAATTCTTTGAATTTACATTTAGAATATCCAAGAAACTATAGTAAAAAGTCTATTAAAACTTAATAAGGTGTCTAAATATTTGATAAATATACAAAAATAGCTTTTATTTTTTGCTAGCAGTAAACGTCTAAAAATAGAAATGGTATAAATATATATCATTCCTAACAGAAACACTTCCAAAATATCTGGGAATAAGCTTAACAAGAATTGCACAAGACTCAATAAGGAGAAATACAAAATCCTATTGGAGGATAAAATATTAAATCTGTAAGGGTCAGGCTTAGGGTAAGAAGAAGATCATAGGTTTTAAACATGTTGAGTATATGGTGCTGGTGGAATAGTCAATTAGAGATATTAACTAGGCAATTTGACCAAGACTGGTGGATAGAGACAAAGGTTTGGGAATTGTTTGCCATGTAGATCAGGAATACCTTTTGAAAAATTGATAAATGGTCTGAAGCACAAGTCTCTTAAAATGGTTAAGAAAAATTAGTGCTTACTTATGCGTATTTTTTCTTAGGGACAAGGTCCAGAATTTTCTTCAGAATCTCAAAGGGGTCCATAACCCAAAAGAGTTGAAGGAACACTGATATTTATAGTGGTTGAAGTTACAGGAATGGGTGGATTACTCAGCAAATATATGTAAAGTGAGAAGATAACCAAAGATGGAGATTGATAGAACACTTACAGGGTAGGTAGAAGAAGGAACTGGGGAAAGCACAGGGATGCAGTAGGAAAGCCAGGAGAATGTAGTGTTATTTAAATCAATGGAAGAAAGTATTTTAAGAATGCGGAAGATATTCATGGAGATCAAATAAGCTAAGGACAGAACCCATCCACTGAAGAGCAATAAGGAAGCCATTGGTAGCTGGCAAGGGTAGTTGCAATGGATTTGTTAGAACACTTAGTTGGAGGTCAAAGCATAATTTAAGGACTAGCCTTGGGAGGGGAAGCTGTTCCACTGAGACAGAAAAGGAAAAAATGGCAAGAGTAGATTTCGTTAATTTCGTAGATCTCAGAGTGGGAGAAAAGAGCAAATAAAAACGAACTCGGGAATTTGTGGCAGAATTCCTTTTTCAGAAATATTATAAAGGAATATGACAAAGTTTTTAGTAACTCCCTAGCCCTGTGTTAATGTGTTCCCTAAGATCTTGTGGGGAGGCCACCTGTAAAGTGGCCCTTCATGGATGACTTACACAGGTTTGCAGCCATAGTCAGACCCTGGGCATTCTCTGTCCAACATCTATCTCCTATCTGTTTCTAACAGAACCAGATTTTGACAATTTATCCCTCGAGCTTGAGCTCCTGAAAAAGGTTCTGGTTCATCTAGGCCAATCAATGTTTGACAATTTCCCAACGACTGATACAGGGGTGGACATGGTCCTAGCTGGCTAAAGCAGACTGTAGTTATACTCTATGCTTGAAAAGAGGTTTTCTATCTGTTCTGGATTTAAACAATGAAACATATGGCATATTTATGCCAGAAGGTATCCAGTGTGCGTGAAGGAAACCAACCTAAAGATGAAGACAGTCCTGAAGATTGCAGAGCACAGAGAAGGAAGATGGGTCCTTGATGAGCCATGGTTCATACTGTCCTGAGGACTGCCTCACCTCTGAAGTTCCAGTTATATGAGATCACTGGCCAGAGTCATTGGGAATCAGATATGTTTCATACATATAAAGAATATATTAACTAACACATTGAGTCAATATCCTCAGCTTCACATTTACGCACATTCCACTGGAGAGTGTGGGTGAGACTAGGCACTTGGCCATTGCAGTTTCATGGAAAAAACAGGGCCTTAAAATGGGAGAGATGTGAGTTCCAACATTAGCTCTTCTAGTTACTAGTTGCAAGGTCTTGGGCCAGTTATCTATCTCTTTGCCTCAGCTGACTCATGTAAAAGTAAATTATAATATCTATCTGAGAGAATTTTAAGGATTAAAATGTCCACGAGATAAAGTACGTAGTGCTTGGCACACAGTGGGCAAAACATGGTAGCTAGTATCTAATATTAGTTACTTAAAGAAACATTTTTTGATCCAAGTCTCATTTCTTTGATCCTTCCTATAAAACCTTACAGAAGAATTGCCTAAAATTGTTCTCCACATCCCTCAGGTTCAAGTCTGTTCATAGCTTACTGTAATCAGGCTTGAGTCCTCTTGTCAAGATCATCACATCCATTGACCTTCTCCCATATTCAATCTTCCTCTTCATTTCGACTGCACTTGACTCACAGACCATGCTTTCCTTCTCATGATACTTTCTTCTCCTGGCTACCAGAACACCACACTTTCCTGAACCCCCCCCCCCAAAGGTTTCTCCTTTGCTGGCTTCTCCTCCTCCATCACATTTTTGGGTATTCCCAAGTGGGGTCTTGGCCCCTTTTTCCTCCCTCTATAATCTCTCCATGTGACAGTCAGCCCCCAAGACTTCATTGACCTTCAGTTTGCTGATGACCCTCACATTGACAATTCTAATCCAAATCTCTCCCCTGAACTCCAGTCACAGATGTAGCTTCTTGCTTGATGTCCACTGGGACGCCTGTTTTCCTCTGTCTCCATGCAACCATCCGCGTACAGCCATCATTCTTCTCACGTCGGCTATTTTAACAGCCTATTACTTGGTATCTCCATTACAATTTTGGCCACTCCCCACCCCACCTCTCACCCATTTTCTACACAGCAGCCGGAATGATTTTCTTTTTAAAATGCAATCCAGAACATGTCCCTTATCTGCTTACAATCCTCTAATGCCTTTCCAAAAATCTGATGATAAAGTCCAAACTATAGCAGGGCCTACAAGGCTGGCCCTACTTGCTGGGCCACTGCCTTTCTCTAAAGACTTGTACCACCCTCCTGCCTCAGTACTCTCTGACCACTGTAGTCTTCTCTTGTCCTCAAAGAGGCCCAGTGTAGGGCCATTGTGTTTGTTTGTCTCTGTTTCTGGAATGTTCTTCCAATGGCTGGCTTCTTTTTTTTTAATAATCATATTTTTTTATTATATTATGTTAGTCACCATACAGTACATCCCTGGTTTTTGATGTAAAGTTCGATGATTCATTAGTTGCGTATAACACCCAGTGCACCCTGCAATATGTGCCCTCCTTACTACCCATTACCAGCCTATCCCATTCCCCCACCCCCTCCCCTCTGAAGCCCTCAGTTTCTCAGAGTCCATAGTCTCTCATGCTTCATTCCCCTTTCTGATTACCCCCCCTTTCTTTATTCCTTTCTTCTCCTACCAATCTTCCTAGTTCTTATGTTCCATAGATGAGAGAAACCATAGGATATTTGTCTTCCTCTGCTTGACTTATTTCACTTGCCAATGGCTGGCTTCTTGTCATTTAATTTATTCAGTGTCCAGTTCAAATGTTACTTTTTTGAAGGGACTTTTCCAAAGGAACCCCACGGCCACTGTCTATCACTTTATCCTGCTCCATATTCTTTACAGCATTTACTACTCTCTAGAGTCATATCATCTGTTACCCTCATCAGAATGTAAACCACCTTAGAGCTGAAATCATGTCTTTCTTATTCACTACTCTATTTCTCTTATCTGAAGTAGTGCTTGGTAACTAGTAGGTGCTCAAAGGATTTTACTGAATGCACAAAGGAATGAATGAGTAAAAATAGTGTTTAACCAACACTGAATAGCACTTGATATTTTGTGGTTTCCTTTCCTTTCATAACCTGGTGGCATCCCCATGATAACCAGTGAGGTAGGCATTATCGTTGTGTTCATTTACAGGTCAGCTGAGGAATTGTGTACGCTTTTACCTCCACATATAAAAGAGAATAAAATCCCATTTTTTTTAAGCCTCCAAAAAAGAGAGTCAAGGAACTTTAGTAAAATTATTTAATAGGCTGAGCTAACCATCTGTGAACTTTTGTTTTTTGTTCCTAACCAAATGTTGGAAATCCAGCTACATGTGTTTCTATCCTGAACACTACAAACCATTCAAAGAAAATGCTCTCTATTATTCCTGGGTCCAGATGCAAGAGGTCCATGGTAGTCAATGCTCTGTAATTAAATGAGATTTCAGGCTGCGCTTCTAATCCCCTGAGACACAGAATGTGCAGCTGGACTAATAATTCAGCCTATTATAAGGAAAGCCAGCCAGGCCGTTATTTCTTTATGTATACACACACATACATACACACTCACACATGTACATTCACATTTATATTTTTAAGGCCAACAACAATCTAAACACAAGGTTCTCATTCTGTCTTTAAATATGGGAAATAATATTAGATTAAGTTAATGTAATCACTAACATCATGTTCTATAAATTGAAAACTAATGCAGCTTTGTTTCCCCAACCCCCAGACTGCCCGAGAAATCAGAATTTCCAGAATACCCAGACCCACACTTTTCAATGATAAAATATATGTACCCCACTTGGAGTAAGGTGCATAATTTAATATTTTATTGTGTTTGATTTATAGGCTTCCTCAGTCCTTATTAAATTTAAGTTTTCACAATTGAGGAAAGGCCTTAAAGAAAACATATTTTGTGGTTAAAGATGTATCCCACATGTGCTGGGCTAGCAATTTAAAAGGCGGGATAACTCCTTTCTGAGCCCTCACAGTGCTGCTGAGAGTTCTGATTGCAGGGCTCAGGTTAGCAGGGCTAAAGCGGAAAGGGTCAGTGTTCGGATTCCAGGCTGAGAGCAGCGCTTATTTCTTGGAGATCTGATGTTACATCAAACTCCACTCCAAGACAAAATCTGGTATGCAAAGCTTTGAAAAATTACATCAAAATTTGGCTTTTGTCTCTCTCTCTCTTTAAAGGAAATATTAAGGGGGTAAGGAGAGTGATTTGTTTCTGACAACTTTGTCAAGGTTTTCGCTAAGTACGCTTTTAGAGCAGCAATTCCCCAGCTGACAAAGACCTGGACATGACCTCAAATATCTGCAGCTTGAGAAATGTTACATGGAGCCACAGACGTTTTCAGGCAGGAATTCCAGGTCCTGATGAAGAGATCGAGGTACCTCTGACTTTTGACTGTCAGTGCTTTTTCCTGAAAGCCTGGCCTGCCCTGAGGCCTCTGGCCACTGAAAAGGATCCAAGCTACAGGACTGACATCACTGAAGAATGGAAATATCCTTTCAGCTTTCCAAACTAACAGTCCCTGCTATATTTAATCCAACTCCAGTGCCTCCTAACCTTGAAGATGTTTCCAAGCCCCTTGTCCCTAAGGACTCACTCCTTCACGCTTTCCTTGCATGTTTGCATTTCTGTTATGGCAGTGATCACATTCTGTCCTACCTCCTGTTCCACACAATAGGCAACAGGAGGCTTTGATCTTGACTTTGTATCCCCCGTCTCATCTCAAAGTCATCTTTGCTTCTTTCTGCTCTCACACTCATTGCATCTCATCAATCATTAACTCTTGCTGTTTCTCTCGTCCTGGTTATCTCCTGAAATCATTCACCTCTTTATACTTGCACTGCGGTATCTGAGTCTAGGCCACCTCTAGGTCTTGCTTTTATCATGACAACAATTTGATCGGTTTTCCTTCCTCAAGCAGTGCCCATTCATTCCTCACTCTGCAGCCAGAGGGCTTTTTTCTAAAATGCCTATTTATCTGAACATCTCACTTCCCTGCTTAATTAAAATTGTTAGTATTTTTCCATTGCCCCTGATATAAAATCCAAACTCCTTACCATGGCTTACAAGTTTCTGCCAGCATCTCTCCCTTCTCACTCTTGCATTATTCACTCCAGAGATACTTAACTCCTTTTAGTTTTTCCAGCAAAGACTGCTTAGCCCTTCTTTGCCTCTGAGTCTTTGCCTATGCTGTTCCCTGGTACTCTCCCTATTTCTTCACATGGCCAACTCCTACTCCGCTTAGATGTCACTTTCATCTGGACATCATCTTGACCTCCTTATCTAGCTCTTCTCTCACGTAACACTTTGTCTTCCCCAGTATGACATGTACACTTTATTATAATTGTGGTTTATTTTATTTTTTCCCCCTCTAAGCTAGAAACTCCCCAAGGACAGAAACTGTATGTACCTTGCTCTCTATTATATCTTCATTGCCTAGCTCAGTGCCTGGCACAAAGAAAGGCATTTTCATAGCCATCAATATTCATCTCTGTATCCTTCCACACCGCTTAACTTAGTCCCTTGCACAAAATGAATGCTCAATACCAATTTGATGCATCGGATCAAACGGGCACATTGTTCAAATGTCTATAGAAAATGCAGGTTTGTTGAGACATAGAGTACAACAGTTAGCTGGTTAAGGAACTCTTAAAAGGTTATTTGCTGAAAAATGGGTTTGTTTGACTCTGAGGATCAACGATCATTTGATCACTAAGATGATCGGAATAACCAGACCCTGAAATGATTCCTATAATCATTTGGCAGATGTTTGTGTTTGATTTTTGCTCTCTGTGGGGCAACTCCATCTACTGCCTGGGAATTGGCTGCTATAGGTGTTGGTAGAAATTAAAACTGCCCAATACGGATTATAATAATAATTAGTAAGAGACATTTATCATTCTTTACATGATCAACTCATTTAATCCTCAGAATAATGCTATGAAGTAGATATTGTTCTTATTCTAATTGACAGACGGGATAACTAAGACTGAGAAAGTTCCAATAACTTGCTTAAAGTCACATGACTTAAGAGTGGTAAAAATGGAATGTGAACCTCCCAACCTGACTTTGGATTCCATGCTTCTAAATACCACGCTGTATTGCCACTACTCTTTGCTGTGATAACTAATTAGGGACATAGATTTGGGGATGGATGAATTTATGGGCTATGTAAAAGCCTGAGGAGTCTTTTGTGTGGGCAGTATCCATAACGCTTAGGAAACGAGGTCAACCTCTTGTCATACCTGCTGGACTTGATTTTATTAAAGCTTTGCAAGCAAGTCATAAGAGAAATGGGAGCAATTTGGAAATAAATTACTTCCATTATGCTTCAGGATCTCCCATATACTGTGGCATTTAGGAATTATTCACAGATGTATGTTTACAGTTAAAAAAATCAACTATACTGTGCTCAATTATATGGGGGGGAAAACTCTAGTAAACAGTTTTTAATTGGATTGAAATTAAGATAAATTTAGGATAATGAAGGAAAATGTCTTAACGGCAAGATTTATAGACTGTGTGCAAAACTCCAAGTGGAAGTGAAGGAAGCCCAGTATTTTGAAATGCAAAATTTACATGAACATGAGGCAAAAAGATTATGTGTACAATCTATTTCCATGTGGTCATGGAATTCTTGTGAAACAGCTTGGGGTATATGTGGATTATTCAATAGACAGATATGAGCACTCACTGTGTACAAAATCCTATGCCAGGTACTATGGAACATATAAAATTCTCTGAAATCTAGTTACAGATTTCAAATAATTTATAGTTAGTTTTAGGCTTCTCTGTTAAAGGGACTATATGGGGTAGACATAAAATGTGCATAAAATGAGAAAACGTAAGTTAATAAATGTTCTTTTGGAAGGGATGCTGCATTTGGTAAGAGAAGGAATGAGATCCCAGAAGCATATGCATCCTGAAAGAAGAGAAAGCCATATAGGCATTGTTTTCCTCCTCCTCTAATTCCAGGGTTTAAATGCAATAAAATATATATGGAACATCCCATATGAAGCTTTAAAAAATAGGTTCTTTGAAAATATTAGTAATATGCTGTGAGTTTTGGAGAATAGCACTAGAACCTACCTTTAAAATGAATAAGTGACTTGGGACAAACCATGGTATATTCTAAATATTTGTTATTCACAGTGTGGTCTGTGGATTGGCAGCATCGGCATCACCTGAGAGCTTGTTAGAGAGAGAATCTCAGGCCCACCCCAAACCTACTGAATCAGAACCTGCATTTGAACAAGACCCAAGGCAAATTTGTATGCCCATTAACATTTGGAAGCATTGGTCTAAACCATAAATCTGTGACACAGGACATTCTGCATCTTTGTTCTTTTTCAAGAATCATACGCTATATGGTATCTTCTATCTCTCTAACCTCTTTTGTCTCTACCTCCTTCCCCAAAACATCTTCTCCAGATGAACTGATTTTTCTTACCATCTCCTAACCAAAATTTAAGCTTTTCTGTCTGTACAGCTTTCCACAACAAATGCTCCTTACCCAAGTGCCTTCCTTTTCCTTTCTGCCTAAGCCATGTAGAACTATTAGTATTTACAGAATATACTGTGTTCTTCCATGCTTTTTTCCCCGATTCCCTCCCCGTTCCCATATGGACCCACATGGCCTTTAGCACTCTCAAGACTTCTGGGTTCCCTCTCATGCCACTCTAATTCTTGGTCCACTTTATTTTCAAGGTACTTGACATATTTTAATATTATAGCTCTAATCACATTGCAGTATAATTGTTAACATGTTCTCTTTCAGTACACTATGAACATCTCAAGGGAAAAAAAAAGTTTTAGCCACTTTTGTAACCTGAGTGCTTATAAAATGTCTGTTGAATGAAAGCTTTATTTACAAGTTGAAAATTACGCTTGCCTGTTCCGTCAAACACTAGTCAGTAAACTAAGTGCTAAGAAGAAAAGATCCAAGTCTAGGATCTCTAGGATATTGCCAACAGCATGCACACCCCACCCACACACGCCATTTTATCTTAATTTATTGATTTCTAGCAAGTGATACAACTTTAGCAGAGAAAGTACTTGACCAATGTCAGATGGTCTCACATTTCACAGGTACTGTTGAGCTGACCCCCGAATGCATCAGGAGTAGCACAATGTAGGTAATTGTAAGATCCATGATATGGGTATGTTTTGTGATCCTAAATCAAGTTGGATCTCTTTTTGTATTGTAATTTCTCCATCTGTAACCTGATCGTTACCCATCTCTGCTGGCCATTATTAAAAGAAAATAATTTTAAATGCATAGCTAAGCTGGCCAAACCATAAAGGAAATTCACCAAGGAAAACAGAATTCCAGAGAGGTGAGGGATGTAAGTAGTTGCCTGGAGGCTAGAGCTTAGTTTTCTAAGGATTGTAATGGGGGACAAGGGGCAAAGTCAAGGGCACAACTAAGGCAAAAGGTATGATCAGATACCAACTGTCTAAAGCCTGGACCTCTTAAAATTGGGTAAAGAGTGGAGAAAACACCACTTAGAAGAAGAAAGTGAGTAAACTTGCTCTTCTCCTCTGTTCTAAGTAGAGGTCATTAAGAGAGTCTTCTAAAAATTCATAACCAGAAGCCTGCCCTCAAGTGGATTTGGGACATTTGCATTGTTCTAGATGCGAATTTAGTTTAAAACGGTCCACATGTGCAGGGGCAGAAGCCAATGTGAACTATAAAGAAACTCCCCTTACACTAGGCCTCAAAGAATTACCATTATAAGAAATAAGAGCTCACATGCAAGACTAAAAAATATATGAGGAAATAAGTCAGTATTAGATAGTTAGCAGAAACAACAAAGACTGCAGATATTAAAATTACCACATATTTTACTGTGTTATTTCATACAGTAAAATAACTGTGTGGAATACATTTTAAATACATGAAAGAGACTATTAAAAATATGACCAAAAACAGAGGATACTATAAAAAGTACCAAGCCAATTTAAAAAAGAACCAAATGAAATTTCTAGACACTAAGAATATAATAATTAAATTAGATGCAGAGTGGAATAAACACTAAGTTAGGAAAAGAAATGAAGGTAAAGTTATTAAATAAAAACTCCAGTTGAAAAGACTTTTATTATACATCTTAGAGATTAAAAAATTTCGAAAATATGGGCATTAAGCAAAAGGTTTTGACATATATCTCCTGGGTGTTCCAGACGGACGATGGAGAAGAGGCAATATCTAAAGTGACAACATCTGAGAATCTTCCAGAACTGCGGAATAACAGGTCATATAAGATGCCAAGTTTACATAAGTACCAAGTAGTATAAGTAAAAAAGTTCTACTTCATGACATATTTTAGTGGAAAAATAGAAAATCAAAGGCAAAGAGAAGAACTAACTCAAAGAGGTGTAATTGTGGAATATAGACTCTGGAGCGTGACCACCTGGGTTCAAATCTAGGCTCTATAGCTAATAAGCTGTTTGCCTCCATTTCCTTGTCTATAAAAAGGTGGAACATACCTCACAGTAAAGACAGGAGAACTGAATAACGTAAATACAGCTGAAAATTGTCTTTGCCATGTTGGAATACTATGATCTTTAGCTCTTATTTGTTATCCTTATTATTACTAGTACTTACACAGAACGGACTTTTCAAGAACAACAATAAAGTCAGAGGAGAATGGAATACTGTCCACAAATTTCTGAAAGAAAATCGTTGTATATCCAATAAAATTAACTTTCAAAAAGAAAGTAAAATTACCTTTCAAGAAGAAAGTCAAAATTATTTTTTAAGAAGAAAATAACTGTGTAGCCAGTAAAATTATCTTTCATAAACAAGGTGGAAGTAAAATCATTTTAAGATGGAAAAAAAATTACCATCAACATCTTACTAAAGAAACTTCTAGAAAAGATCATCAGGAAGAAAAAATATGATCCCATAAGGAAAGTCTAAAATGTAAGAAGAATGGTTAGCAAAAAAAATGCAAGCATGTCAATATATCTAAATAAATGTCAACTATATAAAATGATAATAAATGTTTAACACGTAGACCTAAAGAAATAAGGTAATAAATAGCAATTGCATATCATTTGCCTATGAGGTGGTGGGAGTCAGGAATGGAAGCATTGTAAGAACCTTGTGACCTTGTATTCTGAAAGAACATAAAGATATTGGTTAAATTTGACTTTAATTATTCATGCCAATATTTTAAAAATTACTAAAATAACTAGAATGTATAATTTTATACTAATAGAAAAAATAAAATGTAAAAAAAATAAAATTCAGACAGAAAAGCAAAAAACGACATCAGAAAAAGGACAAATACACCCAAATAATAAGAGGGAACAAATGAGAAGATGGTCTAAACATACTACAATTCAAAATAAGTGTAAATAGGTTAGACTCTCCTATTATGCTGAATTTAAAATAAAACAGAGTTCAGTAATGCATTCCCAAAGCACACCTAAAACATCCAGACATTTCACCAAAAATGTTGAAAGTTAAAGGATAGAGAAAGATATACCAGGCAAATACCACTTAAGAGAAAGCTGGTGTAATTATATTCATATTAGACATCATAGACTTTAAGTATTAAAAAAGGTATTATTGGAGATGCTATATAACAATTACTGATGCAATTCACTAGGAAGGTCTACCCATTTCAGATATATCTAAACCTAGAAATATAGGTTCATTTTGTTGAAAGGAAATTTTTATAAAACAAAAAGGAGAAATTGTTAAATTCACCACTACAGTAAGCGATTTAATACATACAACTATTTCACTAACCGACAGATCAAAAGATAAAAAATCACAAAGTATGTAGAAGAACTGAACAACATAATTGACATATTTGATAGAATGAATTTATGTAGAACACTGCCCTCCACAATTGGCAAATACACATTCTTTAGAAACACACAGAAAATGTATGAAAAGTGACCTTGAGGTGAGCTGGGACAGGAAGGACCAGTATCAGACATTACGATCAAGGTACAATGAAGTTAGAAACTGACATAAGAAAGAAAACTTAAAATGCACGCCTGTAAGTTAAAAAGCAATTCATATGTATCAGAGAATTAATATAATGGAAACTAGAAGCTACTCAGAACTGAATCATTTAAAATACTAACATCAAACCTTGTGGAAAAGCTGTGCTTAGAGAAAAATGTATTCCCTAAGTGTTCATATTGACAAAAGCTAAAGATTCATGAACTAATCACCACACAGGAGATGTTAAAAAGTACAGTGAAATATAAAAGAAAATAGATGGAAGGAAATAATGGAGGGTGAAAATTAAGAAAATAACACAAAAATCAACAACATCAAGGTTGGTTCCCTGAAGAAACTCGGAAAACGGACAAAAACTGTGACTGGCTTCATCAAGAAACAAAACAGGAGACAGATCAATGATATAAGGAACGGAAAAGTGGACAGGCTGGAGACAGAGTTGGAGGGGCTGCGAGGAGCCCTCACGGACTCCCAGATGTGCAACATCCTAGCAACATGACTTTGGACCAGTCTCCTAATACAGCGTCTCATCAGGAAAATGACAAATTGTAAAGATAAATGAAGTAGAAAAGTACTTGGCACATAACAACAAAGTAAAAATGAGCTACACATTTTTATTTACTGTACCGTTAGTACCAGAAAGCAGTACTACTGGGAAACTATTGGTTTTCGGGTGTATATAGGGTGTCAAGAGCAAGAAACGGGACTGAGCAGGGAAAGAAGGACATTTCATAGCAGAAGCAGGGCAAATATGTAAGCAAAGGCATAGAAACGGATGCACAGGCTCAGAGCAGTTCTTGCAGTGGAAAAATCGCAGTGCAGAGTGCGTTTTATAACATCAAAAACTGAGGACACTCACAGAGAAGTAGTTTTATTTCTTAGTTAAACCTGTCTGAGAAAATACATCATCAAAAGTGAAGGTTTGCAGACACTTTATCTTTACAGTCCCCTTCCTTCTCTACGGTATACTCCTCAAACACACTCAGCTGGGAAGGCCTCCTGTGCTGGGGACCGCTGCTCCAGAAAGATTAGATTAAAACAGGAACACAAGTTAGAGCATCCAGCCAGACCATATTTCCATATGAAAATTTAGAATACTAAATTAATAGATTCAATGAGCTGGGGCATAGAGAGGTTGTTTAAGCGCTCCCGTCCCCCTTCAAACTGAATTACACTTTAAGTAGTCCATCTAGATGAGAATGAACCCTATTGGGATTATTCACATTACTGTGTTTTAATCCTCTGGCACATAGCTAGCTCTAAATAAATTATTTGTTAAATAGGTGCAGGCATGAAGAATATTAACAATGATGGTACCAAAACCCAGATATTTTATAAATATATGTATATGGTGCATCCGGGTGGAATATGATAGGTTTTCTCAAGTGTGTGAGCCTTCATGAGGTATGAGCAGCATTCAGTCCTTAGTCCCGTACTTCTGTCCTCTTAATTAATGTCAGCCTCTCAGACCAAATTCTGTCTGGACGCATGAGACGAGAAACCCCTTAGGTTGTACTGCCATCCTACATACAATATGGAATCCTGAGGAGTCCAGAAAATTCATCATTTCTCTCAAAGGACACATTTTCCAGCAGCATGGTCCCAAAAGAAGACACAAATCCCCGGGCCCAGACCTCGTTTCACCAGTGAACTTGCTGCCCGGCTAAATGAGAAAGGAGGGGTGGCTTCATCTTGGAACTTCCCTGCTTAGTAGCCTTCCCCACCAGGACCACACAACATCCTTTGAGGGCCACTTCTCCCTCTGACTCCCGGAACCAGAGATTCCCCCAACAAACACATCCCAGGGCCAGGCTGTTTAGTAGGCCTGTGTCATTATGTAGTCCAGGGAGTCCTCAGACAGCTGGAGCCTGGTGTTTGGGGGATGGCCGAGAGCTTTGCCCCCGCTGGTCCTGGCAGCCTTTATGGCTGGAGATTGCAGTGCAATGCAAAGGGAGCCATTTGACAGTGTTTGCACCTTATCATTTCCAAAGAATCTCTGCTCTTGAGACAATCGGTACTCTCTTAGCTGTCTGTCAAGTTCAAGCACTTTTTATCTTAAACATACAGTGTTGGGCATGAGGGAAACAACTGAAGGAAGCTCACCATAAGAGACATTATTTGTGGGGGCTCAATTTCCCCCAGGTTCTTATCTTTCTGCTAATCTTTCTTACCATGTTAGGCTGGGGAAATAATTGCCCCTCTCCCAGTGGATCTGGTTCCTAACATACTTTATAATTCTGGTCTGGAGCTGCTGGGAAGTCTCTGTTTTGGTGAAACCACTGTTTGAGGGTGAATCGGTGACTTCCTCCAGGCCACCTTCTTCCTGTTCTGCCACAGGCCAGGGATATACCCATTTGGGGACAATCCATCATAGCTTTAATCTGTATTTTGTATGGCATGGGAGAGTGAATGGACACTCTGTCAACCACAGACCCAAGGGCACTGCTGCTGCTGGCACTTAGATGGGATTTCATAGAAACTGGTAAATAAAGTGTATTATATCCTCCTATATTGACAAATATATTCTCATAATGACAAAAACCAAAAATATGTATAAATCTATGGTTTAAATGTGTCTGAGGTCTGGCAAAGTATCAGTCTATTAAATTTAATTATCATTGTACATATCCGGCTCATCTGTCAATGGGTTGGTGATAGTTGAAGGAGTGATAAAGATTTATAGAACTTCTGGATTATGTATTTGTTCCATAAGATTAATTTTCTTGCTTTTATTTCAGCAAAATCACTAATTTTGTCATATTCAAGATAGTTTTCAACTCATAGCAATGGTCTAAAGTATTTTAAAAATTGTAATTGTATTCAAAGTACACAAACATATTTATGAGAACATATAAATTAAATGTAAAATTTATTTGATATGTTTCTAAAAAGTTTTCTTTCAAAATTATCAAAATTTATAGGGGTTCCTGGGTGGCTCAGTTGGTAAGCACCCTACTCTTGATTTTGGCTCAGGTCTTGATCTCCGTGTCATGAGTTCAAGCCCTGCGTTGGGCTCCATGCTAAGTGTGGAGCCTACTTAAAAAATATATATATATTTTTAAAAATATACATATGTATATATATATTTGAATATATATACTTATATATATTCAAAATTGTCTATTACCTTTAAAGGGTAAAATACAAATTATAATTAATAGATGCCAAAATGGTACTGAACATATTAACATTTAAAGTCAATCTTATTATTTTTATAAAAATAAAACTATTCACATTTTAAACACTCTATTGTCCATCTAGTTGCCAATATTAAGAATTGGTACCATGATACATGCATGATACATGAATGCAAACTTGACAGTGATGTGAAATGTTAAAATTGCAAAATGTCCTTAAGCCACCATTCGCAAATTTTACGAAATATTGTGCCAATTGAATACCGTGGAACGGGAAATTAAAACAGGAGTAGAAAAAGAATTCTTGGCATTGTTGAGAAATAGTACTTTTTACCTTCGAGGATGAATTCCACAAGTTTGACTTTTCTCTTAACCAAGCATTCCAAAGCAATGTCATCATCATAACCCACGATCCTTCACTGCTTTCACATCTTGTCACCTTTTCTTCCAAGGATATGGGGCGAGAGACGTGAAAATGCATTTCCCTGGGGCCTGAACAGTGCGGCCATGAAGGGGGATATTAAGAGTTGTGGGCTGTGCTGTGCCAGGTCTGAGCACCAGATCCTGAGTGATAGGGGCACCCATGTGCTTTTAATAAATTTGTGTGTGATTGCGGTATGTGGACCACTCTAAAATACCTCTTGCCTAGGTCGAAGGGAGGTTCTGTATATATCAGCCATAATCAGAACCTCCCGGAGAAGCTACTGCTAACATTTGGGACGTTTCCTTCCAGTTATTTCCTATGCTTTGTTTTCACATATGAGAATATGCCTTATACACAGTTTTGTATCCTGCTTTGTTGATAAAACAGAAGTTATTGGTTAACTTACACTGGTAACTTCTGCATTCTTAAATATGACAGGCAATTGTTGCCCTGTCGTGGAAGTTCACGCCCACAGAGCTGGAGGAAGGATCTTATTGTTTTCATTATAGCGAGTTCAGCAGAAATTAAACCTAAGACACCAGTCAAAGCAATTAAATAAATAAAAATCCAGAAATAAAATTCAAAGCACAGTGTTATACACAGCAGAGGGCATTTAAGACATATGAGACAGAGTTTCTTTTTCTTTTTTTTAAAGAATAGGTTTGTTTAGTTTTTCTTCCAAGATTTTATTTAAATTCAAGTTCATTAACATATAGTGTAGTATTGGTTTTAAGAGTAGAATTTAGTGACTCATCACTTATATATAACTCATACTCACTACTCATTACAACAAGTGCCCTCCTTAATGCCCATCACCCAGTTACCCCAAACCCAGCCCTCAGTTTGTTTCCTATAGTTAAGAGTCTCTTACAGTTTGCCCCCCTCTCTGTTCTTATCTTATTTTATCTTTCCTTCCCTTCCCCTATGTTTATCTGTTTTGTTTTTTAAATTCCACACAAGTGAAATCATATGGTATTTGTCTTTCTCTGATTGGCTTATTTCACTTAGTATAATACCCTCTAGTTCCATCCACATCATTGCAAATGGCAAGATTTAATTCTTTTTGATGGCTGAGTAATATTCTATGCTATATGTATACCACATCTTTATCCATTCATCTGTGGACATCTGGGCTCTTTCCATAGTTTGGCTATTGTGGACATTGCTGCTATAAACATTGGAGTGCATGTGCCCCTTCAAATCACTATGTTTGTAACCTTCGGATAAATACCTAATAGTGCAATTGCTGGGTCATAGGGTAGCTCTATTTTTAACTTTTTGAGGAACCTCCATACTGTTTCCCAGAGTGGCTGCACCAGCTTGCATTCCCACCAACAGTGCAGGGGGTTCCCCTTTCTCCGCATTTTCGCCAACATCTATTGTTTCCTGAGTTGTTAATTTTAACCATTCTGACCGGTGTGAGGTGGTATCTCATTGGTTTTGATTTGTATTTCCCTGATGCCGAGTGATATCGAGCATTTGTTCATGTGGACATCAGAAATTTAAAATAAAGGTGTGAGCAGGGCTGCATTCCTCCTCGAGGCTTCAGGGGAGAAATTGTTTCTTTGCCTTTTTCAGCTTCTAGAGGTCTATTTAGTGCATCAGTCCAACCTCTTGCTTCTGTCGTCACAGTTCCTCCTACTCACTCTGATCCTCCTGCCTCCCTCTTATAAACATCCATCTGATGGTGTGAGGGGCAGCAGATGCCAGGCCATCCAGCTGCACAAAAGCTGCAGCCCGCAGGCACCCAGCCTGTGCACTCACTGTCGCCACGATGCCAAAGAGGAAGGTCAGCTCCACCAAAGGGGTGGTGAAGGAGAAGCCCAAGAGGACATCAGCAAAGTTGTCAGTAAACCTACTCCTGCAAAAGTGGAAACGTAGCCCCAAAAGAGGCAGCAGGAAAGGATAAATCTTTAGACCAAAATGTGCAAGCAAAAAGGAAAAGCAAAGGGAAAACAGAAGGAAGTGGCTAACCAAGAAACTAAAGATTTACTCATCTCCATATCCTTAACTTACTCACATCTGCAAAATCTTTCTTACCGTGTAAAGTAACATAGTTTCTGGGGATTAGGACATATTCTCAGGTGGTATAATCCAGCCTACCACACCCACCAAATTTTTCAGATATGTGATAAGCTGTATAAAATTTTACTCTAAACAAATCATTACATATGAACCAGGGAAGCAAGAAAGGAAAATATCAGATGGAAAGGTCACAGTGCAGAATATAATATTGTTTGTTTCTAGTTTCAGAGTCTAGTGTTCAGGAGTTGCGAAGTTATTTTTCACCTTCCTTGCCTTCTGGGGCTGTCATCCCCTTGCTCTCAGAACCACGTTCAGTCAGCTGTGGCTGTGGATTTGGGCATCTCTAAGGATATCTTCTGCTTTACACAGGCCTGATGCTTACTCTCATTGTCCCAGAGTCCTCTGGGCTTGCCCAGCTGGGTTTCTTAGGCTGGGCCTTTTCCCTTTTTATATTGTCTTTGCCTTCCCTTTTCATCCCTTCATCGCAGACCCTGTGCAAACATCAGGGTCCCATGAGAGAAGTTAAAAACATTATCCCAGAGGAGAGGAGGCAGATACCTGATGTCCACCTGGACCTCTGTCCTACCACCAGATCTTTTTTTTTTTTTTTAAGCTGCTACCATTGAGTGAGGGGGGGGTGGAATCCAGCAGCAGCATGAGAGGAGGGGGCTGCTTTCTGCTCAGTAGATCACAGGCCCCTCTCTCTCACCTTCAGGTCCCTTACTTATCATTCCAACTATCCAGGCTAGATGTCACTTATTTTTGCTTCCAGTACAAGGGTACTGAAGTCAGTTCTTGATACATAATAATAACCTCTGAAATAGAAAGCTATGGATGAGGCAACTTGCAAATCTAAACTTCCTTGGGATGTATATAACTGCTGGAGGAGGTCCCCCAAAAGAAGGGCAGATTTTCTAGTTACTCGAGTTAGACTGGTTCACACATCAAACACCCCAGTGAAGAGTTCTCCAGTGCCCTTGGGAAGGGAGGCCCTTGAAAAGCACTGAATGCACAGCTGCCTCCTGCTTTTGGGACCCTGTTCCTACCATTTAATCGTCAGAATTTAGCCAAGATGCCAGGGAGGTCTGTTAACATGTGCATGTGACTATTTGAAATAACCTTTGAGCTGCAAGACTGGGAGCCAGGTAAAATTAACCTGCATCTGCACAACCCATTCCAGCTTCTAGGGCCCAGATGAAAGTGAGGCAGGTAAGGACTGTGAGGTGCTTGCCTTGGGCACAAAACTTAAGCAAGTACTCAAGAAAATAATATTTTGATGAAGTATTTTTTAAAAATGAAAATTAATACAAAAACATCCCCAGAATGTTTGTGGGTAGCTGTATAATTGTTGATCTTTGTGGGTGATGGAGGCTGGAGTCTCCTGCCATTTTTGGTCCAGATAAAATCTTAATGTAGGGTTTAGGTAGCCATATACCCTAATCCCTAATAGCAACAACATTATAAGGAAAGCTCCCAAATTTGAAAAGTTTGTTGTCAAAAATGGAACTTGGAAGATGATTGTTGAGACACACCTTTGCCTCTCAGCAACACTCGGCATTGAGGTTCTCAGGTGCATTTTCTTAGCGCCACCCACAGCAACATATAAACACTCTTCCCTTACTTTCTCAAATATCCCTACCTATTGTTTTTCTCCATTCCTGTTTGTTGATTATCTTCCACTGCTTCATAGCCTCTCTTATCAACCAGAGCAGTGGTTCTCAAACATTAGTGGCAAAGCAATCACCTGGAGAGCTTGATAAACTACAAATTGCTGGGCCCCACCCCCAGAATTAATTTTTCTTTTTCTTTCTTTTCTTTTTTCTTTTCTCTTTTCTTTCTTTCTTTCAGAGATTTATTTCTTTATTTGAGAGACAGAGAGAGAGAGGCAGAGGGAGAGGGAGAGTCTTTTAGACAGACTCCATGCTGAGCGCAGAGCCCCACACAGGGCTTGATCTCACCACCCCGAGATCACGATCTGAGCCAAAACCAAAAGTCAGAAGCTTAACTGACCACACCCCCCAGGGGACCCCCACCCCCAGAACTTCTGATGCAGTAGGGCTGTCTGGGGCCTGTGAATTTTCATTTCTATTAAGTTCCCAGTTGTTGCTGCTGCTGCTGCTCTGGGGACTTTGAAAACTACCAAACTACAGTGATGGTTCTCAACCATAGAATCATCTGGGAGCTTTTATAAAAATACTGACACCCAAGTCCACCTCAGACCAATTAAGTCAGACTTTTTTGGAGATAGGGCACACATTAGGTTCCTAGGATTGCTATAACAAATTACCACAAACTAGGTGGCTTAAAACAACAGAAATTTTTTTCTTTCACAGGTGTTGGCAAGGACATGATTTCTCAAAGGGTCCAGGGAGGGAGCTTCCAGCTTCTGGTTGTTGCCAGCAATCCTTGGCATTCCTTGATCTCTCCTTCTCCCTTCACATGGCCTTCTCTCCTGCGTGTCTCTGTGCATCTCTGTCTGTGTGTCCTCTTCTCCTCTTATAAGAACACAAATGATTTAGGGCCCACCCTAATCCAGTATGACCTCATCTTAACTTAGACTTTTTTTTTTCTTTTGTAAGTAGGCACCACGACCAGTGTGGAGCCCAAAGCGGGGCTTGAACTCACGGCCCTGATATCAAGACCTGAGTTGACATCAAGAGATGGACACTTAACCATGTGAGCCACCCAGGTGCCCCTTAACTTACATCTTAATTGTATCTGCAAAGACACTATTTCAAGTAAGGTCACATATTGAGATTCTGGGTGGACAGGAATTTAGGGGGAGGCTGGAGTCCTATTCAACCCACTAGAGGGCCCTCATTTAATTGAAGATCCCTGAGGGCAAGATCCATCATTATCCAACTTCCATAAAAAGTCTAACACAAAGTATGATGCAAAAAAAAAAAAAGTTCTTGAATGGATGAGCCTGTGTGTTCTCCTCTCCTTCTAATTCACAGTCATCACAACATAACAGATACAACACACTTCTAATTTATCGTAAAAGCTTGTTAAAACTAACTGCAGATTTCAAGGACTTTAAAGTGTTTATCTTTATGACTAATTCAGCTCTAAATTAAAGACTTTTTCCTTAAGTAACAGAAGATACTAAAGGTATTTCTTTGTAAAAGACCGGTATGTTGTTCCTCAGGGCATTTTATGGGAAACATACCTATAAAGAGCCCAGATTACACGCTGCTGAAAGCTTTTAATGATAAGAAACAATGTTTTTGAACTTCCCATTATAAACTAGAAATAATATTTTCACATGAAACAAAAATGGTAAATTACTAAACCACCTCCCTAGGGTTTTGAATTTTGTACAATAAAATGATTGCTTTCCATGAATTAAGACCACAGGGTGTCTCTTTAGAATGCCCGTGATGCAGAGCAGGAGACAAGACACCTGTTGTCTAAACATCAGCATAGGAGAGGCGGAGATCCATGGGTTGTGGTGGGCACTGGCTAACAACAGGCAACGGGGCCAAGAAGAATGTGGCCATATGTTGGGAGGTATGATGTGTGTTCTAAGAGCAGCTGGAAATCAGAGAGTGACTAAGGTTAGGTTTGGATAAGATGGCATCTAAGGATCACAGGCAGAGTTGTCAAAATGGCTCTGAGTTTACATTGGCTCTATTATGCTTATACTGGGTATGGGGACTTAATAGTGTTCCATGAACCCTGCCCTGGGATGCCTTGGAGCAGCAGTGTATATAGAGTGGGACTTGTACTGAACTGAGAATTGGAGCCCTGGATTCTAGTCTCAGTTCTACCACAAATGAGCTCTGAGGTTCTTTGCAGTTTTTAAATATGTTGATGTGGGGGATGCAATGTAATCAATAACATATCCAAGCATGTGTATCCTGTTTTGTATTGCTGTGTCTGCATTATGCAGGTATCTCTGACAAAAAAAATAAGCTGAGAGATTTGGTCACTTATTTGGATTTTCAAAAGTATTTTTCCAGTAGTGTATTTCCAGTTTTGACACCCTTTATGATATAAAATTCCTTCTTAAATAAACCAGGAACATGCAGTGTTTAAAAGTTATGAGAGTATCTAAGTGCTTTTGTGACATTTATGACGTTTTAAAAGATCTTTATTGCCACACACTCAATAGTTATAATAATTTCCAATTTCTTTTTTAAGCAGTGGCAGTGACAGCTGTCCAACAGAACATTGTCTTACTTCTCTCTTGACCTATTCTCTCTGCTAATGAACTCCACTGAGAGAAAAGGAGTCATCTGCCCATTTCAGGACAGACTCGTTCAGCTTTCTGAGAACCTGGAAGTTCTATCTTAGTTCGCCCATCTTAATACTTTTATTTAGTTATAGAGATTTTGTAAGGTAAAAATCAAACATAATTAATGTTATGTGATGGATGTTTTTGGGACAGATGGTATACACTGCAGGGGTAGTCACCAGACAGAAGTATCCTTCTGTTTATTGGTTCATTTCATGTATTCTTAGTCTTTGCGTCAGGAAGGGGGTGCCCTTCCGAACAATCTTGGCATCTCTTTGCTCTCTGACAGCCCCCATACCTCTTCTTTGAAGTTATTCTCTGTTTGGCAAGAAAAATGTATGTTGCTACATCTTGAGTCTAATTATGTTGAGGGGAAAAGTTTAAAGTGTAGACTGATTTTTCTTTAACTGAAAAGGAAAATAATATTTATGGAACACCTACTAAGTGTTAAACAGCTTTATATACATTATTTATTTTTATTTTCATTATTGTCCCCATTTTAGAGATGAGAAGAAGGAGGCACACGGCCAGTAAAGGTCAGAGTCTAAAAATTTGAACCCAGGCAAATACATTCTACTTGTTTTCTGGCAAGACTTCTTTCATTCATTCTCAGTGTTTGTACATACGTTCTTGAAGATTCTGACTTTTTTTTATTGTGGTAAAGTGCACAAAACATAAAATTTACCATTTTAACTATCTTGAGGGTACAGTTCAGTGGCATTAAGTACTTTTGCATTGTTGTGCAACCATCACACTATTCATCACCAAACTTTTTCATCATTCCAACTGTGAGAACACCATTCTTCTAATTTCCCAAGCTTGAGATCATGATGTCATCTTGGACTCTGCCACTCATCTCCTCCTATATTTAGTCTGTCATATATTCTAATGCATTTCTTTGAAATGTCCACAGATTGGGTTCCTTTCATTAACTCTGACATGGTCTTCACCCAAGTCTGACCACTGTGGATCACTCCAACACCTGCCTGCCTGATATAGCTCCATGCTTCAGGACCATCCATCACCAACCCTCCAACATTATGGTTCAAGTGATGCTCCAAAAAAACCAATTTCATCATGTCACTCCCTGCTCAAGATTCTACAGTGCCATTAAGTTCAAATATGGCATTAAGTGATTGAGTAGGCATTAACTGCTTCATCTGCCTTTAAAGGCAGTAAATGACCTGATTTTCTCTCTTCTGTGCAACATTATTTGATGCTTCTTCCCTGCGTCCGTCTCTACTCCAAGGGCTGTCTTCAGTGTTAGCCTTACACTAAGTCTGCTTTACCATTCTTTTAGAATGAAACTTCCTTTTTGTTTTATATTTTATCTCAGCTGGTATAATTATACATGCTCAATGATTATACATTTGTTTTCTATATTATGTGACTGATATGCTATTTAAAAGGAACAACATGTCACTTCATTTACTCTTTAATTAAGACTTTTTTTAGTGTTGTCAGGAAGTAGAGCTTCTCAGTTTTAAAGTAGGGGGTCAGTTAAGAAAAGACAGAATTGTCTCACAGGAAATCACAAAGTTTCTACCCAGAACATTGTGGGTACTTTAAATATGTGCTGATGGTTCTGCCAGAATCAGAAACCAGATCTGTTACTTCCGTGTGCATCTATTTGTTTACAGTTCACTCATTCACTCATGATTCAGCTTCTCCAAGGCCAACGAGAAATATGAGTAAATTAATTTGGAATGACAAAAAACAAAAACAAACACAAAAACGTTAGCCTTACAAGGCAAGCTTTTTCTCCAATCTATGTCATTGCTTTCTACTCACCCAATGCCTTTACAAAGTTATCGCCTATTGCACTTCAAAACATATATGGTCTCTATTTATATCCTGTCTTTATTAGTTTTTGCTTCCCCCAACCACATGCTAAGTTTCTTGGGTATAAAACCTTTATCCTGTAATTTTGTGAGAATCTTATGGTTTTGCACAGGTAAGTGCCAGCTGGTTTATGAAATAAGACAAAGTAATAGGAACACACAGATTGCAAAATGTGAAGACAGATTTGTATCAGAGCTCTCAGGAAGAAAACACTTTGCACCCAGGAAGAAATCTCTCAGAGAAGCTGTCAAATATCAGAAGAGCAAGAGTGCAGCTTTTTTTTTTTTAAAGATTTTATTTATTTATTCGACAGAGATAGAGACAGCCAGCGAGAGAGGGAACACAAGCAGGAGGAGTGGGAGAGGCAGAAGCAGGCTCATAGCTGAGGAGCCTGACGTGGGGCTAGATCCCATAACGCCGGGATCACGCCCTGAGCCGAAGGCAGACGCTTAACCGCTGTGCCACCCAGGCGCCCCGTGTCACCCAGGTGCCCCAAGAGTGCAGCTTTTTAAATAGCTCCTTATGTATCTTTTGCATTGTCATGTGCAAACTCGGGCTAGTGAATTTTTAAGGCAATGTATTACCCAGGTGAGTCTGTTTCTCATTTTAAATAATTCTCAAAATATGTGAAATAGTAAGTGTCCCCTCTCTTCTCTCATGGGCCCAGATGTGTCCAAACCCTAGATACACACCAGAATAGGATATCTTACTACTACTATATTAAGCAGCTATTTTCAAAATGGTCTTTTAAGTCCAGTTAATAAACACAATTTTTCCCCTTGAGGAGGGCTTATAAGGGACAGTTTCACACCTTACAACAGATTCATAAATGGATAATTTGACACTAAATTGGGAATACCAATCATTCCCATGTAAACAGATGTGATATCCAGAAGATTAACCCTAGCATTTGGGATGCCCTTCCTCTTGCATTAGATTTGCAACATTAACAAATACCTGGGTGTTAGAATTGCAACATTGACCAAAGCATATTTAAAAACGAGTATGTCAAAAAAGGCCAGACAAACAAGAACTAGGGAAACTGAAGGACATAGAGAAATAGGGAGCATATAATATTGGAAGAACATTGCAATGATATCTCAGACCATGCAAATATTGAGAAATTTTATAGATAAGTACATCAATTAATGGCAGCTAAAATTTTTGGTTATGAATAATGAATAAAATCATACAGTCAAATTAGCTCATTTCCATCTCCTATTTATAGACATTGTATTTAAATAGGTTTTTCACAAATAACAAATTTGGAGCTCATGGGGTCAAGTGCATCCCTACTTCCTATTCTTTTCCTTTTCACTATCCTTAGGTGAGTTAAACAGGCATGTAGGGCCTTTAGTTTAAACTGATATCCCTCTAATTCCTGCTAAAGCAATCTGTTACAGAGCAATATTAACAAAGTGTCTAGAGGACTGCTAATAGTAAAGTGCTATTCCACCTACTGTTGCAGCTATGAAAGTTAAAACTTAAAAACACTCACAATTGCATCAACATTTACCAATGGTATATCACTGTTGGCACCAGAAGGCCCTGAATAAACTATTGTTGTGGCTTTGCTGATAGACAGCCTGTCAGGAAATGATCAGTATTGGCCATGATTTGGGGCTAATTTCATGGATGTTTTCCAGTTTCTGTGATCTTCCTTTCCCCTTTTCCAAACAAAAGTGCTTCTGAAAATTTCTGTTTAACATCTTTCAGTTTGAATAAAGAAAACACAAAACATTCCCCTTGCAGCTGGTACTGGTGAAATTACTTCTCTGGAGGGACCAGCAGATGAGGGGTCTTGTTTGAGAAGCACCAGGCAGAAGGTTGCATTCTGTATCAGAGCCCACACTCAGACCTGCAACCTGAGATCTGTCCCTCACCCCCCTCTCCACCTACACACACACACACACACACACACACACACACACTCCATTTAAATGAACACAGATGGCTGGCACCCAGAGTAGGCATCTAGGAAAACAGCCTCAGGCTTCTCTGGTTGCTGTCATTTCATTCTACAAATAGAGGGCCTTAAAGATGCCTGTGCTGTTTCTTAATCTGAGATCACTCCTATTTGGGTTTTTAGCCACTTCCTGTTGGGAAATGTACCAGAAGCATCTGAAAGATACCCAGAGACCGATTTGACTAAAATAAAACATTCCTTTAAACTCACTGGTTGTACAGTATTATATTTAACGGAAGCCTTATTACAATAAAATCCACCTCAGTTTTTAACAGGCAGTATTTCCCCCCCTCTGAAACTGACGTATTGTTTTTCTGTGTGAAATAAATTAATTTTTCAAATGTAATATAAAGGCGAATAAAGCCAACTTCACAAATGCTGGAAAGCAATCTAAATCTTCGTACCCCCCAAATCAAATGGAACACATGTTTTCCTCTATTTATTTCTGTATAAAGTATGCAAACAATTACCTGAATTTGGAGGGCATAATTATGAAGGGGTTGATATCTAAAAAGTTATTATTGATTTATAGAGTTCTCTAGTTTAATCAAAGACAGGTTTAGGAATAAGAAAAAAAATACTCCTTTCTCCAAGAACAATAATGTCTCAAAGGGGAAATGTAAGATTTAAGAGTACTTTTTATAAGACATATATATCACAGTTTGTGGATCTGGGAGGTGTTTCTCATTTGCACAACTTCGATGCAATGAACATTTTGTAGAGCCATCTCACTCGTTGTAGTACATTTGATTTGCTTAAAAATGGAGTGATTAAATTCCCAGGGCAATTTTTGTTAAGTCTGAATTCATTTTCCATTATGGATTTATAATCCTCAGTCTGAAGATGAAATACCATTTACAAGTATAAAATATTTACTTAAGAAGTTTAGTTTAATTCACTCCTGTCATGTGTGTATGCTCCTTCTCTGTGTCTCTTGCACACACACACATACACACACACACACACACCCTACAAGGTCATCTAATATTGAACAATGTAATATTGCTTAATATTAGCATGTGGTTGTATAGTAAAAATTTAACCTTGCATGGGGAGGTTACTTTACTTTAAATACTTTAGATTCATATGCATGCTTAATTATTATAATGTATTTATATAAGAGCAGTCTAATTTTCAATAATCAGAGGATTGCATGGTGTCAATATTCAGAGTAAAATCAAAATTTTTATAAAAATCAAATTTTCTTCTTTTATGGAAAATTTTAATTTACCAAGTCACTAACAAAAGACTTACCATGCCTTAAACAGAATTTAAATTATATAAAAGCTTCCTAATTTGTGGTTTTTTCATAAAGATTGGGCCACCACCAATAATCCAAAAGCCACATGTTAAAAGAAGTAAAAAACCAAAAAGAGACGATGTTGCAGACCTAGATTTGTGCATGTATTTAATAACATCCTATAACTATAACCACATACATAAATGTGTGTTATCTGTGATGTTTCACATTTGTTACTCCTTGTAATCTGACTTGTACCTGAGGATTTTTTTATTCCCCAAACTGGCATTCACAGAGATAATAACCAAAGACTTCCACATCTGGCCAAGATGGAGTAACAAGGACTGGATTTACCTTCCACCTTGAGCAAATTGAAAACTGGACAAAATATGTGAAACAACAATTTCTAGACACTGGACAACAGGCAGCACAGGACAGTTATCCCTGACAGAAGGGAAGCAAACAAGATGAGTCCTTTAGCTTAATGAATAAAGTCAGTTCTCAAGCTGTAGCACAGAGAAGGGCAAACCAGGATCTGGCAGTCTGGCTGTATTGATGGAGACAGAATTGATGCTCAGAGAGGCCAAGACATATAGAGTTTATGAGACAGAGTATTGAAGATAGGGAGCTATATAGGCAAAGAGAAGAGAAAAGGACAGGGGACCAGAGGTAGGAAAAGAGGGAAGAGAAAGGAAGGGAAGAAAGGGAGAGAGCTCTGGAGAGCTGTAGAGGGGTCCCCTCAAGTCTTTGGCTGGAAATTGATTTGTACATGCATGAGAGTAAACTACCTGAGACCAAAAAAAGAACCATTGGGAAGGAGTAGGAAGACCAACAGAGATGGCAATAGTTGTGTTCCCATCAGCCAAAATGGAAAAAACTCATAACATAGGAGATAGGATTCATAGAAAGAACTTGTCTTGGTAGGGGGCTAAATTTGCTGTAGACCAAAGTCTCATTGAACCAACCCTAACAAAGTTTAAAAGCAAACTTTGAAAGACCAACCTATTCCAAGTAACTCAGCTGCATGTCAGACTGAAATCCAACACTAATTAAAGAATACAACAACATCCAGCAACCAAAGACAAAATTTATAATGCCTAGCATGTAATAAAAATTTGCAGGTATGCAGTAAAGCAGGAAAATCTGAACCATGACCAGGAAAAAAAATCAATCAGTAGAAACAGACTTAGAAATGACAAAGATGATGGAACTAGAAGACAAGGACTCTAAACAATTATTATAGTCTATTATATGCTCAAGAATTTAGAGGAAAACAAAAGCATGAGGAGAACAGAAATATAAGATATAAAAAGACCCAACTAGAATTTCTAGAAATGAGACTACAACATCTATAATGAAAAGTAATAATAGCTAAAATTTAATGAGCACTTACTAGGTGCCAAGTTTGAGGCTGAGTATTTTACATGCAGTATCTCATTTATCTTTACACTCACCTCTATAAAGCAGATGTTAAAGAGGAGGAAACTGAAGACTAGAAAGGATAAATAATTGTACATGATCATAGACCTGAAATTTGAACCCAGGCAGTTCCACTCCAAGACTTGGGCTTTTAAGCAACATTCTATATTGGTTATTGCACTGTTTACAGTAAAATACAAGCCAGTTTAAAAAAATGAACCTCACGTGAGGAAGTTCACTGAAATTCTTAAGGGATCTCATTAAAAATGACACATTGGGGTGCCTGGATGGCTCAGTCAGTTAAATGCCTGCCTTGGGCTCATGTCATGATCTCAGGGTTCTGAGACTGAGTCCCACCTCGGGCTCCCTGCTTAACAGGGAGCCTGCTCCTACCTCTCCCTCTGCTCCTTTCCCACGCTTGTGCTCGTTCTTGTGCTCTCCCTCTCTCTCTCTCTGTCTCCCTCTTAAATAAATAAATGAAATCTTTAAAAAAATGACACTTTGATTTGTGTCTGTGCCCACATATACATGCATGCTTACATGATCTGGGTATAGATTTGTTGGAGATCAGATAGATCTTTCTGAGAGTGTTGTAAGAGTTGAGATGGAGAATGACTGAACTTATTTATATCCTGCATTTTCTCAAGAAGATATGATAGAGATGAGTTGAAGGGAACTTGCAACTTAATAGTAGAACAAAACAATGTAATATTGTTCACAGCTCTTTTTCTTGCTGTTAAAGTACTCTACAAGTGGTACTTCAATTAAAGTGTGTCAGAAATTATAACAATATAATGATAGCAGGTAAAGTTTACTGAATTGTCATGTGTCATACTTTGTGCTAAACTACATGTATTACCACATGCAATCCTTACAAAAACACTTTGCGGTAGAGTTTTATAGAGTTGAGGAGCAGAGAGAGGTCCTTGATCTGCCCAAGGTTACATGGACAAAGATCATTCAAAGTATTTCTTATATAGAATCATCTTTGAAAAACAGCTTAATAATAGTTGGAATTCCATCACAACTTTTTTGTATAAGACATTTACTTTAATATTTTCCCTATAACATAATTTTCTATAAAGACTATTTAATAAACTAGCCTTAACTATAAATAACACACCATTCAACTGATAAAGAATGAAGCACATAGATGTTTTAAAAAACCAAAATGTCTTAATATGCTGGTATAAATGGCATCAATAAATAATCATTTACTCTCAAAAGTACATGAACTTAAATATATGGGTCTACCTATCAGAAGATAAAAATGTTTTGACTTTCACAATGTCTGAAGCCCACAATGATATCAAAGAATTATTTTTTAGGGTCGTCTGGGTGGCTCAGTTGGTTAAGCATCTGACTTCAGCTCAGGTCATGATCTTGGGGTCCTGGGATCAAGTCCCAAATCTGTCTCCCCAGGGGAGTCTGCTTGTCCCTCTCCCTCTGCCCCTCCCTCTTTCCCCACTTGTGCTCTCTCTCTCTCAAATAAATAAACAAAATCTTTAAAAAAAAAAAACTAAAAGAATTATTTTTTAAGTAATGTCCATATAGTTAGGGACATTAGGGAATGTCCTCATCCTAAGACTGTTAGATAACAGGGGCAGTTTGACATTTTTTCTGTCCCTGCAAGTAGGATGGAAAGTCCATTTCAAAGACTGTGTCGTGTCACAATAATAAAATCAGAACGGAGATTCTCATAAATAGATTCTTACTCTAATACCTCACCCCTTCTTAAAAGCTGCTTCTCACAGTAGGTGAGAAGCCTTCCATGGTTGGCAGTTATCTTGGCATGACTCTCAGTGGTCAGGGAAGAACTGAATGAGGGCTTCTTCCATACCTTGTGAAATTTCAATTTCATTCCATTCCAGTGAGCAATTATTGAGCACTTACAAAGTTCTAGAAGCTACTGTAGTTGTCTCATCCAGATATCTATTTACAAATAAATAAACCAGGCTATGGTACCTATTTTAATTTCAATTCTCTTCTGGAAAATCAGTCAAATCACAAGGCACAGAGTAGAAAAAACACCCACTTGATCTGAGTGTGGCATTGACTTTTAGGCTAGATCCATTGCTGTTGAATCAATCAGGAACCAATTCCCATATTTTTTATTTCATGGGCTAGAAAAAAAGTTTGTTTGTTTTTTTTAATTGAGGACCAACAAAAGGATCCCTCATGCAAGATTGGTGGAAATGTAAATTGGTGCAGCCACTATGGAAAACAGTATGGAGGTTCTTCATAAAACTAAAAGTAGAAATACCCTATCTGACCCAGTAATTCTACTTCTGAGCATTTACCCGAAGAAAGCAAAAACACTAATTTGGAAAGATATATGCACCCCTGTGTTTATTGCAGCATTATTTACAATAGCCAAGACATGGAAGCAACCCAAGTGTCCATCAGTAGCTGAATGGTTAAAGAAGATGTGAGATATCTATCTATCTATCTATCTATCTATCTATCTATCTATCTATCTATCTATCTATATTGGAGCATTACTCAGCCATAACAAAGAATAAAATCTTGCTATTCAGGACAATATGAATGCACCTAGAGGGTATTATGCTGAGTGAAATAGACAGAAAAAGACAAATACCATAAAATGCACTTACATGTGCAAGCTTTTTAAATAAAACAAAGAAATAAAACCACAGAAATAGACTCATAAAAACGGAGAACAAATTGGTGGTTGCCAGGAGGGGGGTGGTTGGATGGGTGAAATACATAAGAGGGATTAGAGATATAAACTTAATGTCAGAAAATAAATAAGTCACAGGGATGAAAAGTACAGAATAGGGAATGTAGTCAATAATATTGAAATAACAGATGGTAATGATATTTACTATGGTGAACATTTTGTAATGTCTATAATTGTCAAATTACTATGTTGTACACCTGAAACTAATAAAATATTGCATGTAATCTACACTTCAATTAAAAATTTTTTATAATTGAGAACAAACATAGATCAAGCAGAATAAAAACCAGAGAGCAGACTACCATTCACTACCATTATCAACAAACACATACAAGGAAGGATTTTGTTTAACATAAAATAAATAGTAAGGACATAGTCTTTTGTCCATATCAGAGTCAAGGATAGTTTTTAAATTGAATAAATTAGGCTTTATGAAAGAAAACTCATCACATTTTCCCTGTTCTCATTTCAACATGGACCAGTGAAAACCTTGTACACTGGCACCTCTTTGCAAATAGGAGTTTAAGAACCATTTCTGTGGGTACATTTTAGTATCAGTGATGTAAGCAACATTGGACTAAGAAAAGAGAGGTATAGCCACATGCCAGGGGGCAGTCTTGAAGGGTACACAGTGTTGCCTCTTTGTTGGTGTCATTGAAGGCAGAAGGCTCTCACTGCCAGATGGATCCTTTTTGAAAATGAAGATAAACAACATATAGAAATGCTATGATTTTATTATTCACCACCTATGTTATTCTTGAGGCTAAAAAGTAGTTAAATATGGGGTATATCTCTGCTTCATTAGTGTAACTACCAAATTATAAAGTCTGTATGAACTTCATTCAGACCAGTGGTTATAAATGGTTTTTTAGATCACAAACTACTTTGAAAATCAGATGAAATCTATGCACCTTCTCCCCCATAAAGCTACATATTTGCATACACATACAAGTATTTTGCACATATTCCAGGGGAAACCCTGAAGCCCACAAATGGATCCCAGTTCAGAGATTTCAGCTTTTGTGGATGAAGGGATTTGAAGTACTCACCACTATTATTCCAAGCCATTTGTACTTCCCTATACTGTTAATTTCCTTTTGATACCCAGGAAGCCCTTTATCACTGTCTTTGCTGCAGCCTTTCCTCATATCGCCTAAGGCATGTTCCTGGACTGGAAGTTAGATTTTTCATCGTGGTTCCTGGTTTTCACTCCTTCCATCTCCCTGCCAGGCCTGGACTGCATTTGGTGAGGACCCTGAAAACCCATCTAGCTACCATCTTTTCCTTAAGGTCTGGACTTTGTTCCTGTTCTCTTTACCACAGGTTTATATCCAGCTTCAACTGGATGGTGTGAAAGAACAATCACCCTCTTATTAGGGAACCCAAGGAGCCAAGATTCAATCAGCTGACCTTTACATATTACTGCTGCTTAATGAATATTGCCATGGAGTTCCTACTCTGAGATCAGACTTTTTGAGTATCATTGAAAGTTGGAATCAGACCTGAGGTCACCATTACTCCTGTGCACATCCTAAGTTTAAGTCCCAGCCAAGATCATTAGGTACTTAGTAGAGCTAATTCATCCCCTCTAGTCCTGACTTATACCTTTCTCTGTCCTGCCTTACCATAGAAGTCAAGCATGCCTAAGAATTATGACATCAGAGTTGACATAAAAGTCCACTTTTCTATATGGAAAGAAATGGTCAAGGCAGGTCTTAAAATGTTTCCTCACTGTCATTTGGTAATATTAACTTTTAGTCAAAAGGGAGTGGGTCTGAGCAAAGTTTAATGGGCTACCATTCTTCAACTCTCTGATTAGGGCATCTGAGTAATATATAGACCTTTCATAGAAAGAATCATCATTTTAGATTAACTACTTGTTTGAGGCTAATGAGGATTGTTCCATAAAGTTCTTGAATTAGTGATAAGTATACCCCCTTTGTTAGAAAAGATTAAAAATCATCCAAATATGGTGAGCTGCACTGAGCACACTGAACTATTTTAACTAAAATTTATTGGGTGTTTAGTAAGCACATACTAAATACTCAAAAAGCATAAATTATTATTACTACTATTATTATTTTGTGTGCATGCCCAACATTGTATTAAGTGCCTTACATGGATCATTTCACTTAATACTCAGAAACACCATCTGAGGGGTGCCTGGGTGGCTCAGTCAGTTAAGTGGCTCAAGTCATGATCCCAGGGTCCTGGGATGGAGCCCTGCATCAGGCTTTCTGCTCAGCAGGGAGTCTGCTTCTCCCTCTGCCCCCCTCCCCCAGCTCATGCTTGTGCCCTCTCTCTCTCTGAAATAAATAAATCTGAACAAGGAAGGAAGGAAGGAAGGAAGAGACGCCGTCTGAGGCAAATACTCTTACCTCCAGATTAAAGATAGCTTGGAGAGGCTAGATAATCTGCTCAGGGTCACTGGAAGAGCCATAATTCAAACCCTTGATTCCACTGCCTTTGCTCCAAGCCACTGTACTATATTGCTTGGCTGTTCCAAAGAAAATAGTCCTCAAAATGGCCTCACAAAACAAATGTAGATTTTTAACAAGGCTTTTGTTCACTTGTTATGGATAAGTAGTGACAGTTTAGAATCCTTGTTAAGACTGCAGGTCCTAGAAAGAGACAGCCTAGGTTTGAATCCAGGCTCTGTCATTTATGGGTTATATGACTTTGAGAAAAGGACTTTAAAATCTCTGTGCTTTAACACCATACACAAAGATAAACTCCAAATGGACGAAAGACCTCGATGTGAGACAGGAATCCATCAAAATCCTAGAGGAGAACATAGGCAGCACTCTCTACGACATCAGCCAAAGCAACTTTTTCATGACACATCTCCAAAGGCAAGAGAAACAAAAGATAAAATGAACTTGTGGGACTTCATCAAGATAAAAAGCTTCTGCACAGCCAAGGAAACAGTCAAAAAAACTAAGAGGCAGCCCACGGAATGGGAGAATATATTTGCAAATGAGTCTACAGAGAAAGGACTGGTATCCAAGATCTACAAAGAACTTCTCAAACTCAACACACGAGAAACAAATAAACAAATCAAAAAATGGGCAGAAGATATGAACAGACACTTTTCCAATGAAGACATACAAATGGCTAACAAACACATGAAAAATACAGCCACTCTGGAAAACAGTGTGGAGGTCCCTTAAAAAGTTAAAAATTGAGCTACCCTATGATCCAGCCATTGCACTACTGGGTATTTACCCCAAAGATACAGACGTAGTGAAGAGAAGGGCCATATGCACCCCAATGTTCATAGCAGCATTGTCCACAATAGCTAAATCGTGGAAGGAACCAAGATGCCCTTTAACAGATGACTGGATTAAGAAGTTGTGGTCCATATATACAATGGAATATTACTCAGCTATCAGAAAGAACGAGTTCTCAACATTTGCTGCAACATGGACGGCACTGGAGGAGATAATGCTAAGTGAAATAAGTCAAGCAGAGAAAGACAATTATCATATGATTTCTCTCATCTATGGAACATAAGAACTAGGAAGATCGGTAGGGGAAGAAAGGGATAAAGAAAGGGGGGTAATCAGAAGGGGGAATGAAGCATGAGAGACTGTGGACTCTGAGAAACAAACTGAGGGCTTCAGAGGGGAGGGGGGTGGGGGAATGGGATAGACTGGTGATGGGTAGTAAGGAGGGCACGTATTGCATGGTGCACTGGGTGTTATACGCAACTAATGAATCATCGAACTTTACATCAGAAACCAGGGATGTACCGTATGGTGACTAACATAATATAACAAAAAAACATTTAAAAAAAATCTCTGTGCTTTAGCTTTCTATCTGTAAAAGTGGATCACAGACTTGTTGTGAGATCCATTTAATATGTCGAATGAATTAACACATGGAAACTCCAAACACATAAACACATGTAACACATTTAAGATGTTAACACATATAAAACATTTAGAATAGTATTTGGTTTACAGCAAATGTTCAAAAAGAAGAAAAACCCACAAGCTACTATTATTTGGGTTATGTCAAATATCCTGATATGTTTTCAACTCCTTTAGTTTCCAATGAAAGAATAAATTCCAGGCCAACAGAAAATAATTTCATGCTCAAATTCATTGACATGTTGTAGTCATTCATTCAACACGTGTTTGAGGGCCTTCTATGTGTAAGGCATTATGGTTTGCACTGGCCATAATGTTCCAAGTTAGGGCCAAATGAATGTGAACTAGCTATATAACTTCATCATAAGAGACATTTCATAGTAGGTAATTCATTCTGATTTGGTCCTAGAAATGGTTTGGATTTCTCAGTTCCTCTAGGGGCCTCTCCCTTTATCAGGCTAATCTAATACCCAGTAGTGCTAACACCATTAAATATAGGTTAGCAAAGTCTTCTAACAACCAAGTATTGATCAAATGCTGAATAAAATAACGCAGGATAATCAGCAGTGGTATATGCTGGCCATTATTTCTCTTCTAGAAGCATAAGCTTATCTTTAGATAAGTAGGATCCCCAAAATAGCTATGTTCAATTACTCACTTGTTAACAACATGCCTAATAAGATGTTAAACTAGTTGATCCCAGTTATAACTTCTGAGAGCTTATCAGTCTATGTACTCTTGTGTTTTATAGATATTACTATTCTTGAACTATGAGCATTTGGTGACTAAGAAAGCTCTGGAGCTCTGTGTCCATCAAATGTTATAGCACAGACTTGGAAGTGAAAACCTGCTTGCTGGGGCACCTGGGTGGCTCAGTCCGTTAAGTGTCTGCCTTCAGCTCAGGTCATGATCTCAGGGTCCTGGGACTGAGCCCCACATGGAGCCCTATTTGGGCTCAGTGGGGAATCTGCTTCTCTCTCTCCTTCTGCCCCTACCCCCCACTTGTGTGCACACACACACTCTCTCTCTCAAATACATAAATAAAAAATCTTTAAAAGAAAAAAAGAAAACCTGCTTGCTATTCTGAAAGCATCTTCATGCTAGTAGCCCATATCACCACTTCCACTCTTTTCCCAGTAGACAAAAAGCCCTGGTTACCTTTTATAGGAGAAAATGGATTAATCTAGGAAAACTCATCACTTTTGTTTTCATCTAGGGGAGACTATATCATTGATTGCGTGAATAAGTGAGACAGATAAATCATTAAGATAGGCTGGCCAAAGTAAATCTCCCTGGAGATTTCTATTTCATTTTCTTTTAGATGTCTGGTGTGTTAAAATAAGATGGTTTTTCCTAAGTCCTTAGCATCATATTTTAGTGTTAGAAGCACTCTTAATGATCAGGAGCTTCATGAAGCATTAGAAAATTCCAGGGCCAACAGATATTCTAAACTGAAAATGTTTACCTCAAAATTCCCTTAAATGAGGATTGCTGCTGTTACAACTGTATAGACACTGGAAATGGTGAACTTGCATTGGGTCAGGGTTCACAATGATCTTTTCTTCATCAGGGAGAATAAGGGGCAGACTGACCATTCATACTGCCTAGGGATACTACCAAATATCTCATTTCCAAGATCCTGCAGAGCCCACAACTGCTCACTTCCTATTGGGTTTGCCCTGGAGCCCACTGGTATATGCTTATAGCTTTCTTCATTTTCACCTTTAGGGCATACACATTAGGAATTGTTATGTCTTCTTAGAGAATTGACATCTTCATCATTACGCTGTGCTCCTCTTCTACTCTGATAAATTTTTCTTTTCGCTATGAGGTCTGCTCTGAAATTAATATAGCTCTTGCTCTCTTTTGATTAGTGTTAGCATGGTAGATCTTTTCCCAGCCACTTACTTTTAATATACATGTGTCTTTATATTTAAAGTGGATTTCTTACAGACAACATATACTTGAATCTTTTTTGATCCACTCTGACATCTTTGTGTTTTGATTGGTGCATTTAGACCAATGCTGTTCAAAGTGATAACTCATATAGTTTGATTATTATCTACCACATTTGCTACTATGTTCCATTAGTTGCCCTTTTCCTTATTTTTTTCTTAAATCTTTTTCTGCCTTTTATAGTTTTCATTGAGCATTTTATAGGACTCCATTTCCTCTTCTTTCTTAGTATATCAGTTGTACTTCTTTTTTACTTTTCTTATTGGTTGCCCTAGAATTTTCAATATACATTTACAACTAATCTATGTCCACTTTCATACACACTATACTACTTCACAGGTAGTATAAATACCTTAAAATAACAAAATAATCCTAATTCCTCCCTCCCATCCCTTGTATCATTTCTGCCTTTTATTTCACTTATATGTCAACATACATAAGCATATTTATAAGCATAATAATCAAACACATAGCTGTTGTTATTTTGAACAAACTGTTACCTGTTAGATCAATTAGGAAGAAGAAAAATAGAGTTTTTCATTTTATCTTCATTTAGTCCTTCTTTGATGCACTTCTTTTCTTTATGTAGATCCAAGTTTTTGATCTTGGATCGTTTTCCTTCTCTCTAAAGAACTTCCTTTAACATTTCTAACTAGCTAAGCAGGTCTACTGGCAACAAATTCTCTCAACTTTTGTTGTCTGAGAAAGTCTTGATTTCACCTTCAGTGTTGAAGGATAATTTCACAGGGTACAAAATTCTAGGTTGTTGAGTTTTTTTTCTCTCAACACTGCAAATGTTTCACTCCACTCTCTTCTTACTCACATGCTTTCTAAAGAGAAGTCAGATATTAATTCTTATCTTTGCTCATCTATAGGTAAGGTGCTTTCTCCCCCTCTGGGTTCGCTTTCTTTTTCTTTCTTTCTTTCTTTCTTTCTTTCTTTCTTTCTTTCTTTCTTTCCTTCTTTCTTTCCTTCCTTCCTTCCTTCCTTCCTTCCTTCCTTCCTTCCTTCCTTCCTTCCTTCCTTCCTCCTTTCTTAGTAAACTCTATGTGGAGCTTGAACTATTGACCTTGCGATCAAGAGTCATATACTCTACCGACTGAGCTAGCCAGGTCCCCCACTCCTACTTCTTTCAGGATTTTTCTTTATCTTTGATTTTCTATAATATGAAGATGATATGCCAAGCCCTAGTTTTGTTGTTGTGGTTGTTGTTTGGCATTTATCTTACTTTGTGTTCTCTGAGCTTTCTGGATCTGTAGTTTGGTGTCTGACATTAGTTTGGGGGAAATTCTTAGTTATTATTGTTTCAAATATTTCTTCTTTTCGTTTTTCTCCTTCTTCTCAAATTATGTGTATGTTATACCTTTTGTAGTTGTACCACAGTTCTTGGATATTCTGTTCTGTTTTTCAGTCTTTTTCTCCTTTGCCTTTCAGTTTTGGCAGATTATACTAAGATATGCTCATGCTCAGAGATTTTCCCCTCAGTCCTGTCCAGTCTACCAATAAGCCCATGCATTCTTCAAAACTGTTATAGTGTTATTGATATTTTACATTTCTTTTTGGTTCTTAGAATTTCCATCTCATGTATACATTGTCTATCTGTTCTTGCATGTGGTCTATTTTATCCACTAGAGCTCTTAGCATATTAATCATAGTGGTTTTAAATCTGTGGTCTGATAATTCTAACATACTTGCCATATCTGAGTCTGGTTTTGATGCTGAATCTCTTCAAACTGTGTTTTTTGCCTTTTTGTATGTTGTAATTTTTTCCTAATAGCCAGACATGTTATAGTGGGCAAAAGAAATTGCTGTAAATAAGCCTTTAGTAATATGAGGTATGGAAGAAGGGGAAGTTTTCTATAGCCCTATGATTAGGAAGTTTTCTATAGCCCTATGATTAGATTTCGGTGAACTTGTACATCTGGACTGTGAACTTCTGAGGTCTCTTGCTCCCTTTAGGTGGGAAAGAATGCCTGGAGTGGGCTTGGATTGGCTATTTCCCTTCCCCCACATAGAAGACTAGAGGGGGCTGGAGTTTTGTACTTTCCTTATCTCATAGAAGTCTAGATCTAGCTAGAGTTGAGTATTTCCCTTCTCCCAGGCAGGTTAGTCCCTGGTAAAACCATAGCAAGTTTAGGCTCTGGTTAAATAGCTTCTCTTGTGAGTAAACCTTGCTAAGAACAGAATGTTCTGGGTGCGCCTGGGTGGCACAGTCGTTAAGCATCTGCCTTCGGCTCAGGGCATGATCCTAGCGTTCTGGGATCAAGCCCCACATCAGGCTCTTCCACTGGGAGCCTGCTTCTTCCTCTTCCACTCCCCCTGCTTGTGTTCCCTCTCTTGCTGGCTGTCTCTGTCTAATAAATCAATAAATCAATAAATCTTAAAAAAAAAAAAGAACAGAGTGTTCTGGCATATTTCAAAATGGCTCCTTTTCCCCTTCCCCTACTAGAAACATGAGGGAATTTTTCTGGTAGAGCTCCAGGGGATAAAGCTCACAAAACTATGGGGGCTTCCCTATGACTGGCACCCCCTGGAATTTAACTCTCAGAATTGTCCACACTGAGCCTCCAGCAATTCTTTAATTACAGTACAGGTTTCCCTACTCTGGCCCTGGTTCTCATGGAGGTTGCTTCTTGTGGACTTCTACTCCAGTAAGTTGGGGTTCTCCATATTTACCTGCTGATCTCTCCAATTTGGAAGGTAATGGTTTGTCCTGTGACCTCACTTTTCTGATGGATTTAAGAAGAGTTGATTCTTCAGTTTGGTTAGCTTTTGACTTGTTAGGATAAAGTGGCAACTTCCAAGATTTTTATGTGCCAGGCCAGACATCAGAAGTCCACCATGATGTATTTTGGAAGAGTATTTTACGGTGATATGTGGAATTCAAACTGGTGTAAATATGGAAAAGAGGGTGAGGTAGAAATGGAATGAGTCTCTACAACCAGAAAACGAATTAAATTAAAGCAAGAGGGAAAAGGAACAAGATTAGAAACAAGAGATGAAGAGGTGCCTGGGATTGGAAAAATGAACATTAAGGAACAATCAACATCATCTATGAATTTTTAAAAATAATAAAATGTATTAATGTGTTATTTATATAATACAAAGTTGATATAGTCTAGTAAGAAAAGTAGAAAAAAAAGCAGAAGGAAAAGGAAGAGAGGCGATTGTATTACAACTGAACATAGTAAAACACTTTTAGTGGCAGGGCGGGAAACAGTTTGGGGTCAACAAGAACAGTGCAATTACAAAATACTCCACTCGTGTATACATGGCCTAAGTGACGAAGCCAGGAATAAAACCCAGATTTCCCAATTCCTGGCCCTGAGTCTTATGTATTAAATCATGTTGCCTCTGCTGTCAGATAATCATCTTGCATCTGGAACATAAATACAGTCAATTCAAATATGCATCTTGATCTTATCATGTGGTTAGCAATCCATGCTATTATTGTCAATAGGACTGCATCCCATTAATACCATATTCACTTTTGGCAACAAATCTAGTGGCATAAGGTGGATAAATACAATATAGAATGTGGTCAAAGAAAATCACCCTCATTCCAAATACCAGAAGACATGAGAGGAAGCTCCCAGGTAGTGCTACTGTGGAGAATCTTCAGAAAGTCAAAGGGAAAAACTGGGGAAATTTATTTTAAATTAAGATTTGTTGGGCTTTTGTAATTCCAAATAAGGTGGGGTTTTAAAAAGTGTAATGACTTGATTAGAAGTCTATTTTTTAATTGAATACCAATTTTTACTATGAGATAATCTTTACTATTTTCACTGCTCAAGTAAAATCCATACAATCCTCATTTATATTGCTTAGATTTCCTTTTCACGTTAATAGTTACTATATGCCACATAGACTAGAGATTGATGGTCAGAATTAGTCATTTGATGCATGATGAGTGATCAGCATATATGCAAATTTTGACACTGAATCAATGAAATAAAAAAAATCTATAGCTTTCATTTCCCCTCCAGACGCATTGGCTCCATGTTGAAAATGCTAGATTGTCTTTAAAAACCCATACTATGATTAGTGCACCCATGGCCATAGCAGCATTATTTACAATAGCCCAAATGTGGAAGCAACCCACTCATTGGATGAATGGATAAAAAAAACCCGTGGTATATATGCATATAGAGGAATTTTATTCAGCCTTGAAAAGCAAGGATATTCTGATGCAAATGCCATGGATGAATCTTGAAGATGTTATGTAAGTGAATAATCACAAAAGGACAAATATTGTATGATTCCACAAATATGAGGTATCTGGAGTAATCATATTCATAGAGACGGAAAGTAGAATGGTGTTTTCCAGGGCGTGAGGAAGCAGGGAATGTGGAGTTAGTGTTTAATGGGTAGAGTTTCAGTTGAGAAAGATGAAAAACTTCTGGAGATGGATAGTGGATAGTGGGAATGGCTGTACAACAATGTGAATGTATTTAATGCTACTGAACTGTACATTTAAAAATGGTGAAAATGGTAAATTTTATGTTATGTATAGGCTACCACAATAAAAAAAACCCTCTAAACTACATTTTATCAATTACTTTAAATTTAAACATATAAATTCTGGAGTTGTCCACAGGAAATTTGATTTACCTGTTTCTAATATTGATATTCACATTACAAATAGTTTCTTCATAGCTACATAACCTTTGAAGTTTTTTGCTCAAGCAAAGGAAACCAATACTAATAAATCTCAAAAGAGAAGCTGGGAGTTGGGTCAGAATTCAAATAGTATAATCTAGACCACTATCTAGCATGCCAACATCAAGGAAGGTGAAATTAATGTGATGTAATCTTATAAAATAAGGTCTGTTTCTGAGGTTCATGTCTGGAAATGCTATTTTTAAAATCCAAATGAGAAGTTCTGAAAGTGGTCATTGCAAATAGTTTGGGTATTTCATCTTCTGGCTCTGCTAGAGACATCTCATCTTCTTCCCATCAATGCTCCTTTGAGATCCTTTCTGAATTAACAAGAGTATTATTTGGATAAATTTCTTGAAAGCTGAATGGCCCAGTAACTGGGTAAGCTAGAAAGGCTATCAGTACACAAATCATGCAAAGATTGCCTCTGTCTGTGAGTGCCTGTAACCATCGGAGCCACCATCAGTCTGGGCTTCATATAGAGTGAGGAAGACTGACATTGTCTTGTGTTTTTGATTCTGGCCAGTGTCTTTGGTAGAGTCTAATCGCTGTCTGAAAGTGTTTTGTGAAAAGGAGCTGAATATCAATTCTCGGGAGTTAGAAAACAAATAGAATCCTAGTTCTTAGAAGGTAACTTGTCTTAAGTTGGTGAGCCCTGACTTCATAGACTCATTCAGTCAGCAAGTCATCTGATTGTTACTAATCACCTACAAGGTATTGGGCACAGTACCGGTCCAGTTTTGTGAGGAGATAATGGCTATAAGACAACATAACCAGTTTAAGAGAGATACAACATTTGATAAGGATTCAAAGAGATCACTTTTGATGGTGGAATTATAAACAGGTTTCATGGAAAGAAGAGAGAGTGTGAGAGGCTATGCAAGTAAATCCAATAATGAGGAAAACATGATGCTTGTCCAAGTTATCCAAGGAATATACATATAGGCTGAAGTATACAGTAAAAATGGGAAGAGACAATATGACAAGAAAGTTAGGTTGGGGACATAATGTAGATTTTTCAATCTACATTGGAATACATGGAATAGAGGAATACATTGGAATACAGGAATACATGGAGTTTGGAAAAGAGGAATGATTATAGTTAGAAGTATAGTCAGGTTCTTGCATCAGGGAGCAAACCCAGAAGAGGGGTTGTAAAACGATGGTGTTGTGAAGAGTCAGTGTATAAAATGGCAATTACTCTTTTTGGTTGTCTTCTCTCTGGGTCTCACAATCTGACCACTGACGTGAGAATCACGTGTTGAACAGACTGAAGCTTTCTTTTTTTTTTATAGGTTTTATTAATTTATTTTATTTTAGAGAAAGAGAGTGTGTGAGCAGGGGGAGGGGCAGAGGGAAAGGGAGAGAGAGAATCTCAAATAGACTCCCTACTGAGCATGGAGCCCAACGTGGGGCTTGATCTCATTACCGTGAGATAATGACTTGAGCTAAAACCAAGAATCGGACACTTAACTGACTGAGCCACCCAGATGCCCCTGACCCTTGCTTTCACAAAACTTCCTCTAAAACAGGGCTTCTCAAAATTTTAAAAATACACACAGATCACTCAAGGATCTTGTTAAATTTCAGATTGTGATTCAATAGTCTGGAGCAAGACCTGAGGTTTTGGATTTCTTGGAAAGCTCCCAGGTGCTGCTGCGATGGCTCATGGGTAGACACGTTGCGTAGCCAGGCTTTAAAGATGTACCATTAAAGTCTTAAGTTAACAACCATATCAGCCACATACTCCATTATAAACTGATAAGACACAACTTTTGGAGATTGTACTCATGGGGCACACAACCCTGGATGAGAGGTTGTAGAAACATATATAACATGAGATGCTTGGAATAAGTGAGATTCACCTGACTTATGGTATGATCTGAGGTTTATAACAACTTACAAAATCAAATTAGCTAGCACACATGAACTACTAAGCTAATGAGCCCTCACCACCTGCCTCATTCCACCTCAGGCTGCAGGTAGCCTGGAGCAGGCTTGTATCAATTAGTCAATGTAATTGAAGCCAAATGTAATTAATTATATAATTTGAGGCTGTTCAAGTTTAATTTCACTAAATCACATTATGAAACTGGGGCATTATGAAGGATTAGTGAGAAAAGGGAAACAGGCTTGAGTAAAGCTTTCCCATGAGCTGTAATACATGTGTTATTTCTTTATCTGATACCCTTAGCAGAGTGCAGATGCTCTAAACTCCCCCATTTATTACTGATAAAAATGCTCATGTCCTGTATACTGATGGGTTTGTGATCAAGCAGTTGCTCATGGAGAAGCATCAGTAGGCTGTTACATCTGATGGAATGGGCAGCTAGGGAGGAGAAAGTGTCAAAAGGGTGCCCAGATTTTGATATTGACTCACAAAGGAGTCACTAACAGAAATATAGAAGGAAGGTGAAGAAGTTAATGTGAAAGCAAAGAGCATAAACTGGGTTTTCTTAATTGCTTTAATTACATAATTAGTACTATAGGTTAAATCGTGTCCCTCCCAAAAGATGTTGAAGTCCTAACTCCCAGTACCTGTGAATGTGATCTGATTTGGAAATAGGATCTCTGCAGATGATCAGATTAAGGACATGAAGACAAATTGGGGACAGATGATCAAACAGGTGGGCCCTAATCCAATATGGCTTTCTCCTTATAAAAGGGGGACATTAGTATACAGAGACAAATATGCATAGGGAGAAGATAATGTAAAGACACAGAAAGAGCACCATCTACAAGCAAAGGAATGCCTGAACATTCCAGAAGCCACAGAAGAGCCATAGAATGGATTCTCCCTTGCAGCTGTCAGAAGGAATCAACCCCACCAACACCCTAATTTCAGACTTCTGGCCTCCCGAACTGTGAGAAAATAAATTTCTGTTGTTTAATCCATCCAATTTGTGGAACTTTATTATGGTAGCCCCAAGAAACTCATATAAGTAATACATGTTACTGTACAAAAAAATCCAACACTAGAGAAGTACAAAGTAAAGAAATAAAAGGAAAAACAAATGTCGTTATCAAAGGAGTTGGTGTTGTTTTAAGCCTTTTTTCTATGTACACAAAACTATCCTTGTCTGCATAGCAAAAGAAACAACCAACAAAACTAAAAGACATCCTACTAAGTGGGAGAAGATATTTGCAAATGACATATCTGATAAAGGGTTAGTATTAAAATATACAAAGAACTTACACAACTCAACAATGAAAAACCAAATAATCCAATTAAAAATAAGCAGAAGACATGAACAGACATTTCTCCAAAGAAGAACAGTCATACAGATGGACGAGACACATGAAAAGATGTTCAACATCACTCATCATCAGAGAAATGCAAATCCAAACTACAATGAGATATCACCTCGTACCTGTCAGAATGGCTAAAATCAAAAACACAAGAAAAATCAAGTGTTGGCAAGGATGTGGAGAAAAAGGAGACTTCGTGTGCTGTTGGTGGGAATGCAAACTGGTGCAGCCACCATGGAAAACAGTATGGAGGTTCCTCAAAAGATTAAAAATAGAGGGGCATCTGGGTGGCTCAGTTGGTTAAGGGTCTGCCTTCAGCTCAGGTCATGATCTCAGGGCCTGGGATCGAGCCCCAGCTTGGGCTCCCTGCTCAGCGGGGAGTCTGCTTCTCCCTCTCCCTCTGTCCCTCCCCTCCCGCTCCTGCCCTCTCTTTGTCTCTGTCAAATAAAAAAAATAAATTCTTAAAAAAAATAGAACTACCCTACGATTCAGTAATTGCACTACTGGTTATTTATTCAAAGAGCACAAAAACATTAATTTGAAGGGATATATGTACCCCTATGTTTATTGCAGCATTATTTACAATAGCTAAATTAAGGAAGCAGCCTAAGAGTCATGGGTAGGTGGATGGATAAAAAATATGTGATATATATATATATATATATAAATAATTCAGCCATAAAAAAGAACAAAGTCTGGCCATTTGCAACAACATGGATGGATCTAGAGAGTATAATGCTAAGTGAAATAAGCCAGTCAGAGAAAGACAAATACCATATGATTTCACTCATATGTGGAATTTAAGAAACAAAACAAATAGGAAAAAAGAGAAATGAACCAAGAAATAGACTCTTAGCCATAGAGAACAAACTGATGGTTACCAGAGGCGAGGTAGGTGGGGGGAGGGGAATGGGTGAAATAGGTGAAGGGATTAAGAGTACACTTATCTTGATGAGCAGTGAGTAATATATGAAATTGTTGAGTCGCTATATTGTACACCTGGAAATAATACAATGCTGTACGTTAACTACACTGGAATTAAAATTAAAAAAAAATTAAAAAAAAACTTTGCTATAAAAATCAGATTATGACCACAGATATTACTCTATAACTTGCTTTTTTCATTTCATAAATATATTGTGGACATTCTCCCATATCAGTCCATATAGACCTGCTCTTTCATTTTAATGGCTACATAGATTTCATTTTAAGGATGTAGCATGTGGTTTATTGTATACATTTAGGGGAAGGGGAATTTGCTATCACAAACAATGCTACCATTAATATATTTATTCAAATATCTCTATGCTCTTCTGAGAGTATTGTTATAAGATATAGAAATGGAATTGTGAAGTCAAAGGATCCTGTGCTTAAGATCTTGTCAAATTGTTCTTTAAAAATGTTGCAATTACACTTCGGCTGTGGCATGAGTCTTTCTCTACTATTTTCACATACTTACTATCAATCCTTTAAAATTTTTGCCAACCTGAAATATAAAAAAAACCAGAATCTTATTATTTTTAATACTGTATGTCCATGGTCAACAGTAAGATTGAGAAATTTTTTGTATTTCTGGCCATTTTAAGTTTATATTTTGAAGATTGCCCGTTCATGTCCTTTGCTCTTCTCTAATGGCTGTCTTTTTTCTTTCTATTGATTAACAGTAAGTATTTTGTATGTTTAGGAGAGTAACAAATAGTTTTGGCAAATATTTCCTCCCACATCTATTAAGTTTAGTCTATTAAATATGTGGCAAATACTTTCTCCCATCGTAGTATGCTTTGGTAACTTATTATGTTTATTATAATATGCCTCTAGTATATTTAATTTGACAGTAGTCACATCTGTCAATTTTTTCATTCATGATAGTAACATTTCATGTCATACTTAGGCTTTGAACAGATACATAAAGAGTCAAAGGCATACTTGCATACATGTTAAATGTGTGAGTACTTGTATTATATTTAAGGAGCTTAAGGCATTAGGCCAGGTGGTACAGGAATAATTATCATGTAGGATGGTGTTAGAAATTAGAGGAAACAGTATAGGCTAGTGCCAGGCTGGTGAATTCTCCGATTGAGGCAAATCACAGTTTACCTAATCTGTATAGTGTGTAATACAATACATTCTCTAATGTCACTGGGTACACGTACTAAAGAGATGTGTTAAGAGAAAGCCACCTCATATCCCCCTTACTCAAATGGGGGTCTGGGAAGGAAAGGGTTTGCACATTTTCTCCAGTTAGCAACAGGCATAAGGTATACCAGCCTGTATACTAAACTGAAAGCTTATAAACTGAAACATGTAAGTGAAATCTATGTACATATTGAGAAAGAGTGATAGAGTGATGAGTACAACAAAAGTATAATGTTATCACTAAGTCAAGAACAAAAGAATTAAGGCTGGCAGCCAATGTCACTGTGTCCGTGGTAGTTGCAGACATAACCACGTGACCATTGGTGTGAATAGCTGTCTGTATCTCTAGTATACACTGCCCATATCTCTAGTTACTGGAGTTGGGATATCACTGCTGCCAGTCAAATACAACTAAGCTCCTCTGCTCTAAATTTATATTCATCATGCAAACTTCAGTTCATAATTTTGTATCGTAAGCAGATTACCCTACTGGGAAGGTAATGTTCAACTTAACCAGTATCAATATTCTGATTAGTTTGGCAGATAAGTGTCTCTTTGTGAATTATTCAATCTTTTAGTAAAGGAGATGATGTTTTACATCATCTTTTTTTTTCCTCCTCCACTAATTGTTCCCATAGGAGGGAAAAGGGACCCATTGTAGGGAAATCCAATGGGTTCCCATTGGTAGGGAAAAGGACCCGTATAGTCCATTATGTGCCTCGACTATCCATATGCCTCCATCACATATTATTCTGTCCTTATGCCGACAAAGACTGAATAACTTTTCTTTTTCTTACTTTTACCTAATGATATCCCCTGACCCATAGGTGGCATTCTGTATAATACACATGTTCTGCTAATTATTATGAAAGGAAGTTAGAGAAGAGGGAGAAAGATCATGAAGGACCAAGGCAAAGCACTCCATAGTTTATCAAGATATGAAAATTGGCCCTGGAAATGATAATTCTTGGTCTCATGTGATTTGGGGTCCCATAAGCAGTTTTTCCAAGGTCTAAACAAATGTGGCTGAATAGGGGTGCCTGGGGGGCTCAGTCATTAAGCGTCTGCCTTTGACTCCGACATGATCCCAGGGTCCTGGGATGGAGCCCCGCATTGGGCTCCCTGCACGGCGGGAAGCCTGCTTCTCCCTCTCCCACTCCCCCTGCTTGTGTTCCCTCTCTCACTGTGTCTTTCTCTGTCAAATAAATAAAATCTTTTAAAAAAATGTGGCTGAATAAAAAAATTGTACATCTGTAGAAGTGAGATACATTCTGGTCCTTTGATGCCCCTCATAAGTGCTCTAAGTAGCCCCAAAGGTATTGTAATTGGCATGGTAGATAATACAAATGGGAATATTCACAAGTGGAGGCAAATCAGTGGTTTGGAGTTATTTGGTATAAAGAAAATGTGATTGGTGAAGAAATAAACTATATGGTATTTTAGGAGGTGATATATACTATGGAAAAAGAAATGGTAGAGCAAGTTGAGTGGGGCGGGAAAAGAGAGTGGGGGTGGGTGGTGCGTTGACATTTTTAAATAGGCTGCTAGTAGGGAAGAAGGGCTCATTGAGGAGATTGGGGTGAAGGCTTGAGGGAGGTGAGGAAGGGAGCTACTTAGGAATGTGGAGGCAGAACCTTCCAGGCAGAGAGCCACCAGTACAAGACCCTTACATATCTGCCATTGTAAAAGTTTTCTGTGTTTAAAATAGACACATAAACTCTTCTATATAGATCCCCAAAGCCTCCCTATACTGGCCCTTTGTTACTGGAGTTTTAAATCACATGCAGAGACTAAAGAAAAACAAAGTTATTTGGTGACTGATAGTGAAAAGGATCATCTGACAGGTGTGTATTTGCAAGAAAAGGAGATAGGTAGGGGAGAAAGGGCCCTCTTGATGGACTTCTTCATTAGCGCTTTGGCTTCCATCTCAAGGAAAGTGAAACCCACTGTAGTCCAATATGGTTTGCCAGAAAGTTCCTACTAGAAAGCATTTGGATGGATTGCTGGAGATGAGGCTGTATGTAGCTTAGGGAAGATGTTATAATCACCCTAGTAGAGGTAGTCACAGCAGAAGCATGACGCCAGAGGATGCCATGGGTCACTCATCGTCACTTGTTATTTTGCAGCCTGAGATAAGACTTTGGCAGAGGACAGGGTGGAGCGACAAGATCCAGACCACACCTGCTCTGTCACATATTTCTGTGATTTCTGGCTAGTTACAGAATCAGCTGGGGACTCAGTTTATCTGTAGAATTGGGAAATAACAACACCTGGCCGACCTATATCAGAGGGCTTTTGTGAGAATCAAACGAGGTCACAAGAGAAACTTCTGTACGTAATCAAATGCTATCCAAACAGAAGATATTATTATCCTCAAGGCTTTTATTCTCGTCAAATACCTGATATAACATTTTATTGCTTTTAGTTCACACCTGGAAATAATCTGCACTTTCAGGATGAAACTAACCTTGGTCCTGCTGGTTAACTGGCCACTTGCCCCTCCACCCCCAACAAAAGCCGTAAGGGCCAAAGGGTAGGAAAAAGGGGGAAAAAAAAGGTAGAAAAGAAGAAAATCTGGCACTATCATGTAGATTAGGAAGCAGCACAGGAAGAAAATCCATGTTCTACCTCTTTATCTTCTAGAACAGAAATAAAAGGGTGCCATGTCTGTGTTTTGGGAAAATCTTCCAGCATCTGCTCTCAGATTTTTATTTTTCTGTGGCTCAGAAGAAGACAGAGGCAGGTAGGCTGCGCTCACCTTTGCCCTGGCTCTCCTCTTCCGGATTCTTATCAGATGTGAGCTTGGCCAGGTGATCATGGCCGCAGGCTTGCTTTTCTCCTCCACTGCTGATTTTCCTGAGAGCCCCATAATTCTCAAGGTCAGACCTTCCCATGCAATGCTGAAGCTGACAAATCTAATCTCTCAAGCAAACAGGTTATTTTGCTGCAAAACCTCACAAAGAAAGGGGAGGGACATTTCCCTTGGCTTGAAATTTTAAGCTACTTTGAGTCCAAGCTCACAGAACGTCTCTATGATTTTCTTCAAGCGGACCTAAGGGTAAAAAGAAAAAAAAAAAGAGGGCTTTCTGTCTCTTACTGAATATCCCCATTTCTAGCCTCAGTCAGACTACTCAGAAAACACTCCCTCTAGTTTTTATCAGCTTAAACCTGGCATAGACATGAGGTGTGTGAAAGGATGTAGGTTGTTATTCAGTGCCTCTGGCATATCATGTTAAGATGAAAAACATAAGTTTGCTACTTAAAGGGGAACTGTCAGTCCAAGGTCATCATTCCCCAGCAGGCCACAGTACCAGCCACACCACAAATAACATTCTGGGTGTGGGACAAGCGTCTGGTTAGTGTCTCCATTTGGGAGAAGCAGGGAGAACAGCATTTCCTCTGAATACCAGATCAATCATTTAGGGGCAATTCATCTCCTACTAAAATGATCTCAAGTTCACGACTAATAAGACCACAGCTGCCTTTTTATGGTTGAGTTACCCACACACAACTCGGCACCATATTCTAGGTCAGGTCACAAATGCGTAATAGGCCTCAAACTTGGCAGTTTCATTTTCTTCTGTCTTTTCCTTGCCCAACCCACACTGAATTACACACTGACCAAAGCTCCCCTGGAGTCACATGGAATGAGGATTTGGCTCCAAATATCCAAATTTGCAGCCCAAAATGGAGGCCTCCCTGGGCCAACTAAGTTTTTCCATTTATTTCCAGAGGGCTGCCATGCTCTTTCCAGAGTCTTACACAGAATTCACTAGGCTGCATTTTCCTGTTGATGGTCCAGGTTATGCAAACGTAGATAGGGGACTCACAGATGGCCCTTAAACTATAAAGTTACCCCAAATTCAAGAGCAAAATGAGACTCAATTGTCTACAAAGTGAACTTGAACTGCAAGGAGCACAGAGAGAAACAGATCTTAGGGAGAAAGAAGGAAAAAAGTAAATAAAATTTTGTCTTTGTTTCCCCGTTTCAAAAATCAGTTTTGTCAAATTGTTAATTATCCTTAAAAGGATGTGAAGTGCAGTAAGAAGGAAGTCAATGTTAGCATTTTGGTTATCCTGGCATATGTCATGTGCAGTCTCTGGGACATCCAAGGTGACATGGACTGACACATTGCCCCAAGCACATGCTCGACATTACCATTATATTTGCGTAACTGATCCATTCCTGGCACGTAAAGCCCTAACCTCTGGGTGCTGGGGGATTAAAATATCAATCACAGGGTTCAAACTGTTGTCCTTTTGTAGGTGGATGTTAACTTCTATTTGGCTCTCTGTGTCCCTGGACTTTTAGTTTGCTCTAACAATGCAACACACAGGTCAACTAGTTGGCACTGACCTGAGGACCAGGACATTGGGGTTCACTGTTCTGCCTCCACAGTTTTATCTCGTATTCCTCCACTGCACCTGCACCATTAGCACTCTACCCTAGGACCATTGCCTTAGCCATGTACAATATGCACAGCCGAGCACAGCACCTTGTACAAAAAGATGCTGAGTAAATGATACTGAGATGCTTACACCCTTAATTCCTGGGTCTTTATTATGAATCCATCCAGCAATTTGGCACTAGATTTCTTCTTTAAAATCTGTGACGATGTACTGTGGGTCAGCTTTTTGTTATTCGTCTAAGGATGTCTTTATTCAAATATCTGATGAATATAATGAAGACGACATAGAGGACAGAGCTCTGTGATATTCTACCACAGATGTTCTTCTGATTTCCACCTAAATTTGTAGATCTAGCTTCTATATTTTTGTTTATAAGAATCTCAATCAAACTTAATTTAGTGTGCATTTATTTATCCAGAAACTGGAAGAAAAGAGGAAAACATTGTTGCAACCTTCGAAGAACTTCCAGTCAAATGAAGAATATGTGTGTGTGTATAAGATGAGGGCAGGGGTAAGGGATAGGGGAGTTGGGGCGATGAGGAGTAAGAGAGTGTTTTTGTGAGTACATAAATAACTACAGTTCAACGCATGCAAAATGTTTACCAAAGAAGTGCAAAGTGCGTCAGGGTTCAAAAGTGGGAAAGATTACATTTGATGGTGGAATTCAGGGTGGCTTTATGAAGCAGCATAGTCCTTGCTTCCTATATCACTTCTTTTTTTTTTTTTAAGATTTTTTATTTATTTAACAGAGACAGCCAGCGAGAGAGGGAACACAAGCAGGGGGAGTGGGAGAGGAAGAAGCAGGCTCCCAGTGGAGGAGCCCGATGTGGGACTCAATCCCGGAACGCCGGGATCACGCCCTGAGCCGAAGGCAGATGCCTAACGACTGCGCTACCCAGGCGTCCCTATATCACTTCTTATCATCATTCACGTGTCTTTCCTCCACAGCTTTCCTTTGGGGTTCTGACCATTGGTTTGTTTCAACCTTTCTCTTTTCTGACCACAGCCACCCACTAACTCCTGGCCATTCTTCCACTATCAGCACCTAGCAGAGCTCTCTCTTACCAACTATCATCCTCAGAAACTCTAGCAATCACATTATTAACATTCAAGTACACTCACTCCACACTTTATTGTCGACTCTAAACTCAGCTACCCACTTAAAAAGTCAGACGTTAGCCTTTATCACCACTTGAAACTGTTCCACTCCAAAAATGCAAGTTAAAAATTTCTGTCAGATGATGCTCCTCACCCCTTTTCCATCTCTCTTAGCATCTTACATTTAACTACCTTTTGTTCTTTGTCTGCATTGTGGTCTTCATTCTGCCCCTTGATCCTTAATAATCTTGTTCTACCTCCACCCCAGTTTTGGCTTTAGTTATTTCTTTTCCTGGCCTGGAGTTATGGTTAGTCTATTAAACAATGCACTTGCTTCCCAGGTAGAATCCCTTGACATGCTGCCATTATACCTCTGGCAACTTTCAACTGCCTTGCCTTAGTGAGGGCTTCATAGCTATACTTCCAATTCCTTTATTCATCTCTTGAGCATTCCCTGAAGCATTTCCTACATCTACTGTTTCAGACCTTCTCCTCAAATTCCCAACATCATCCTTAGGAAAAGATATCTCCTCTTAATTCATTGAAAAGATATAAACCAAAGCCATCCAATAGAATTCTCTGTGGTTATGTAAATGTCCTATACCTGTACTGTCCAATAGGGTAGACACTGAGCATGTATAGCCATTGAACACTTGAAATGTGGCTAGTGGGACCGAGGTACTAAATATTAAATTTTATTTCATTTTAATTAAAATTCAAATAGTAACAGGTAATTAGTGGCTATGCTATCAGACATCATATAGACCAGTGCTGTCTTTATGTAATTCCAAACTTTCTAATAGCTACATTAAGAGAGTAAAAAGAAATGGTAGAAATTAATTTTGTATAGTTAACAATATTACTTTCATATGTTCAATATATTTTCTTTAATGTAAGATATAAAAATTTCATTTCAATATGCAATCAATATAAAAGTATTAATGAGATTTGTATTATTTTTATGCTAATAATATCTGGTGCTAATAATATCTTATGCTAATAATATCAATATCTGGTATATATTTTATGTTTCTAGCACATATTAGTTCAGACACTAGATTTTCATAAGAACTATTTGATCTGTATTAAGATTTCATAATATTTACAGTTAAAAACATAGATTCACAGACCAAGTTGTTCCAAACATTTTTAAAAGTTTGCATTAAATGAATCAAGTATCAGCTTTTGTCTTCATTTTTAATTAGTTAAAATTAAATGAAATTAAAATTTTATTTCCTCAGTCACATTGGCCACATTTCAAGTGTTCAAAAGCCACATGCAACTGGTAGCTGCCATATTGGATATTGCTGAATGGATGGTGTGAACTTCTCTCCAGCCTCAGGTCACTCAATATCTTGAGTCTTGCTCTCCCTTCAGTAGGCTGTCTAAGGAAGATACATCTTCCTTAACCACCCTCATCTATACTGCTCCTCTAAACCCTCCCTACCAACCTCAGAATCTTATTTCATTTATTAGTCCCCCCACCCTTTCTTATTTCCATCAGTGGTTTCTCCTTGTTGTGATTCCTTCCCTTTTTTGTAGCAGTGGTTCTACTGGCCAGCAGCAGCAGCATCACCTGAAGACTTAGAAATGTAATTCTCAGCCTCACCCCACACCTACTGAATCAGAAACTCCAAGGGTGGAGCCCAGCTCTCCGTGTTTTCACAAGCCCTCCACATGATCCTGATGCATGCTACAGTTTGAAAATCACTAGTTCATAGAAAAGTGCACTTGAAAGACACACAAACACTAATAAAAGTGGTTACCTCTGTATAGTGTAGGGACAAGGGACAGGGTAGATGGAGAGATAGCTGGAGGTGAGAATCTTTACACTGTTATGATTTTGGAATCATTTAAACGTTCAACTCAAATTTTTAAAAAAGAGGAAGATATTTATAATATATTGATGGGCTCTTCCCCATACCCATTTTGTTTCTTTTGCTCTTAGGTGGGGCTTGGAACTTAGTAAATTTTAAAAGCTCTCCGGATGATCCTATAAAATACACAATTCAATATTTTTTTTTTAGTATTTTCAGAGTTGTACACCCAACACCTCAATTTTAAAACACTTTCATTACCCCCAATACTTATTAGCAGTCACTCCCACTGCCCTCCACCTCCCCTCAAACTTATTTTTTTTTTCAGTTGGACATTCTGTTACTAGCAATTTCAGAAATAGTATAATTAACCATATTTAGGCAAAACATATTTTTCAGACATTAATCTTAGCAATAATAAAATGTCTCTCTGGGTCAGAGGTACTTCCGTAGGCCTAGAACTTTTTTTTTAAGATTTATTTATTTATTTGAGAGAGCGAGCAAGTGAGTGCATGAGTAAGCGGAGGGAGGGGCAGAGGAAGAGGGAGAAACTTAAGCAGTCTCCACACTGAGCTCAGAGCCCAACCTGGGTCTCGAATTCATGACCCTGAGATCATGACCTGAACCAAAACCAAGAGTTGGATACATAACCTACTCTGCCACCCAGGCAACCCTAGAACTTTTTTTTTTAACTTTTCAAAATACATAGAGTATGCAAAGTTTCTGCAAACAATAGTCAAAGCTGCTTTTGACGTGAAGGTGAACAATGTAAAGAGAAAAGAATCTCTTCTTATTCCTAGCTATTAGTAAAATGTTCAAATTTACACAGCAGATGGGGGAGGCATGGAAGCAAATCAGGGAATGCTGAATGGAGGCCTCTAACTAAACCAAACCAAAAATTTAAAAAAAAATGGGCGTAGAAGCTTCCTTTGACTCAGCCTACACTGAGTATCCTAGGAAAAGTCAGGGGAAAGCCACTAGGACAAACAAAGACTGGAATATTTAACTCAGCCTTGAAGTGAACTTTCCAAACATTGCCTTCCTTGATCTCCTAGGGCCAGAGGATGATAAAATGGTTTGTGGGCTCTGGCTGGTGCCACAGGGATGAGAGGCTGTGCCTAACCCCACACCCCTCCCCACTCATCTCTGAGGATGGCTTTGTTTCTTCCAGCCCTCGGGGCTTGTGTTCCGTGGGAGGCTAGGACAGTTTTTGTTATCGACTAGACATATCAGTTTCAATGACAATCATCCTAACACACACACACACACACACACACACACACACACACACGTTATTTCTCATGATTTCTTCCCTTGCTCTGAATATGCAAGTTTTAAAGGGAAAGGAAAGAAAGATGTCGTTAAGAAAAAGACTATAACAACAGGGAAGTTAAGTAATGACCCATAGAACCATCTCTCAACTGAGGCTGTGGAGTTTACTTCCAAAACTATGTGCACATAAAGAAATATATTTCCTCAGAACACACACCAGGAAAGTGAACAAAGGTCGCTGCATCAAGAATCTTGAGACAAAAGATATAAATGATATCTTGAGAGGGAAGGGAAATACCATATGCAATGAAATGGAATGAGAAAGGAGGCTGATGGAGGGCAAAGAAAAAAAAATCCCTAGCTAATAGCATGTTCTTTCCTTCCTTCCTAACACAATGACACACACGACTTAATGAAGCCAGTGAGTTCTGAGACTGATGTAAAAGTTCCAAAAAAAATACTCTTCAGCAAAGGCCCCTGGGTAAATGGTGTCATTTCTAATTTCTCCAGTTCCTGTGATTTAGAACAGACCCAGGATCTGAAATTCACACCAGCTCTTTGTGCACCAGGGTCCAGGGCAGCCAGGGCCCAGGCCCAGGGAGCAGGAACGCAGACTTCCTATATGATTTCACTACGGCAGCCCTGTTTTGTCTCACATTTAAAATAATTTGCCAGGTAAAAATAAACTTCTCAGAATCACAGAGTGAAAAATGTACTTAACAATTCAATCCCTGTAAGTTTGGGATTGACAGAGAAAGTGCAGCCGAGGCTAATTAAATTACCGAAAATGTATTTGAATGGTGGTTTCACTGGTGAGTTTATTAATTCACATCATTATCATTGTTATTATTACCACAAGTCTGTAAATTATGGTTTTCATGAGATAGTGAAATGTGCAGGCTGTTGGCTCTCAAGCATACCCTGCTTAGCTGTTGGTTTCTCTCCTGAGTACCTTTCTTAGAAAGCAAACCCCATTTATCCTAAGTCCCATGCCCCAGATGGCATGTTCTGAGTTATTTTTGTTTATTACTCTTTGGAAATAATTAAAGTCTCCAAGAAAATTTCCTTTCCCTCTGCTTTTGCCAATAATTCTCACAATAGGAATAAGTGTGGTTCATAATGTCAGCTCCTTGCAGGGTAGTTTCCCAGCACTTGGTGGATTTGTAAAACTCAGACTCCCAGGCTTAGATCTAGTGGAATCAGAACTGCTTTTTATCCCTCACGGACAATTTATGATCTATGGATAGGAGTTTTTGTGCACCCAGATTGGCCCCATGTTATTAAAGATTACTTGCCAATTGTGTATATTCTTATTTGCCTAATAATTTTGGGCAAATTTGAGAACACTTGACTGAAATGAGCAAACTTTACCTATAAGATACATTAGGCAAGAATGCCAAGTCTTCTTGAGTCGAGAAGTCTCCCAAATTTGTGCAAGATGCTCCCTATCTCTAGTATAAAACAGTTTTGACTTCTAAGCCTTTCTACTCATAGTGTGGTCTCTGAATCAGCAGCATCAGCATCACCTAACAGCTTATTAGAAATGCGGAATCTCAAACCTATCCCAAACCTACTGAACCAGAATCTGTACTTTATTAACATCCCCAGCTGATTCAGAGGCATGTTAAAGTTTGAGGAGCACTGCTAGAGTGGAGATATATATGTCTTCTTATCTCACCTCCACCAGCAGCAGCCTGTCACCATGATTTTCTGTACAAAAGCTTGAAATATACTAAGTTAATAAACTTAGAAATTATATTCTAATATATATTCCCATTCTGAAGAAATTTAATTTAATTTACCCAGTATCTATCTCAAAAAATAAACACAAATGAAACACTTATTACCAAGATGGTCTATCCTGCAACTCATACTAGTTTAGAGGGAAAAATGAACTGTGCTGGATGGTCATTAGATAACTGACTTTATCCTCTATGATTCAATCACCTTTTTACTCCATGCCCCAGAGATTACTCATGTTATGTAATGAAAACATCACCAGGATTTAGTGGCCTGCAGACAGCACCTCCCCCAAAAAAATATTTTAGGGGGGAAAGAAAAGGATGAAAGAGTACCTAAAATACACACTTTCAAATGAAAAATATTAATTTGTAAAGTAAAAATGCCAATTTCAAATCCACTTTCTTCCCTACCATGAAGGCCTCCCTGAATTTCATACTATGCTAAACATTGCTTATTTCAGGAGATACTTCCACTGATAATATCATTGTATATTTATGTGGTAGGTCACATTTACAAAAAAACTTTTGCATATGATAATGACATTTCTTTTAATTTTCATATCAAATTAAGAATAATCAATTTTCTCTCCCTCACTCATAAAAATATACATGCCAAACAATTTGGCAATTCAGTAACCATAAATATGATAAAATTCTTTGCATTAGGATAGAAGTCACATCACTGCAATTCTTGGGAAAGGAAGAAAGGAAGAAAGGAAGAAAAGAAAGGAAGAAAAGAAAGAAAAGAAAGAAAAGAAAGAAAGAAAGAAAGAAAGAAAGAAAGAAAGAAAAATAAAGAAAGAAAGAAAAAGAAACAAAGAAAGGAAGAAAGAAAGAAATTGTAGTTTTTGGAGAAGGGTTCTCACTTAGAATTATTTTAAGCAAAGAAAAGTAGCACTTCTAAAAAGGACCATCACTTTACAGAAATAGTTTTCCAGGTGTTTTACACTAACCTCAACCATCTTTGGGGAGATGCAAACAAAATGTTTTTCATGTATAGTAACTGTGATCCTCTTCTAAAAACAAATACACACTTTGAGCTTAAAAATTCCCTTGGCGATATGTACAGGAAGAGCTTTCACTGTGGTACTAATGCATTCTGAATTACTGTGGAGCAAGCAGTTCTGGGAATCCCTAGCTCCTAGCATAAAAATAGTTGTTCTGCTTCCCCTGAAACACTCTGCAGAAGACAGTCTTTAGTGATGCAAAAACTCTCAACTAATATTCATGGATATCTGTGGATGTCATTTTGATTTGTCTTAGAGTTGGTTCTAGGGCAGTTGCTCTTTATGGCTCCAGTTGATGTTATAGCTACAGCATGGCAATAAGGAAAGACCAAGATCACAGCAGGGTTAGCTGAGGGAAGAAATGAGTGTGAAGAAAGGGCCTATAAGATCATAGTTTGTCTGGACTGAGAATAGCAGCCTGGAAAAGAGAGGAGGAGAGGAAAGAGGTAGGGTGACAGTGGGTAGATGGTGGTGGAAGGGAGGCAGCAAGAAGGGAACTGGCAACAATTGAAGGGAATATGAGGAAAGAGCTATTGCTCTGATCAGGGTTAGGATAGGCTATAAAACAGTGCCCAGGATACAATAGAGCTTGTCCACAACCACCATAAGTAAAGGCAACATGGAGGTTGCATTTAGGCAACTTGGGAACTGAAACCAGGGCCAAGACTGCTAGATGGAGTCAGAATGCATGCCATGATTCCAGCATGTTTCTGAGAAGTCTGTTCGAGAACATGGTAGGGAGATAGGAGCATGTCCCTAGTTGAGACCTAGTTGGAAGAATGACAAGCCCCAGAAGGTTGCTTGGGACTCATATGACCACACTTCTAGCATCAATGGCCCAATGAGGGACAAAAAATTCCAGTGATCCCTCATTCCCAGTGACCCAGGCCAAAAGCCAGAAAACAATTCAATGTACTTTGAATCCCACCAGAAATCCTGATGGAGCTGGAGAAAAATTGGTCCTTACAGAGCCTGTAAGACACATAAGAGTATATTTTAAAAAGCTGAGATAGGGGCGCCTGGGTGGTTCAGTCGTTAAGCATCTGCCTTCGGCTCAAGGCGTGATCCTGGCGTTATGGGATCGAGCCCCACATCAGGCTCCTCCACTGGGAGCCTGCTTCTTCCTCTCCCACTCCCCCTGCTTGTGTTCCCTCTCTCGCTGGCTGTTTCTCTCTCTCTGTCAAATAAATAAATAAAATCTTTAAAAATAAATAAATAAAAATAAAAAGCTGAGATAGGACAGGGGATGGGAAAGAGAAGATGCAAAAAGATGATGTTATGTACCATTAAGAGAACAATTCATGTGGGGTGGAGTAGGGCAAAAAGATTCCTAGTTCTGGTAAGCAGAGTTGGGTCTTAAAGGATATGATAATTTCCTTCAGGTAGGAAGGGAAAAGAAACATTTATTTAGCACACAGATTTTTCTTAAGCACTATGCTAGATGCCCACAATAAGCAAAACTGTTGCAATAATCTGGATTTGTATTATAGAATTTAGCTGAGGATAGGAAGAAAGCCTACCTTCTAGAGATTTTAGTATCTTAGAACTAAGACATGTTGGAGATATTGTGGACAAAATGGTCATAAGGGATAGAAAAACAACTAAGTAATGACACATGAAAGCACTTTGAAAATTATAACTATGCAATACATATATGAAATTGTGATAGGAAAAATATAAGTGAAGATTCTCTATGTGAGATCCAGTCTAATGGCTTTGCATTGAAAATGCACAATAATTGTTCATATGTCTATCAATCTTTGAAAGAAAACTTCCTGAGAGTTGAAATAAGAATACATGACAAGGATCAGAACACGTAGATGCTCAGTGTTAAAGAAATGTTAACATTTACCCTATTATTACTGAGAGCTAATATGGTAAGAATCTAGACATTTCAGCATTTCTATGTACATTTCTAGAAAATATTATGAATGGCAATCCTATGAACTTCTGTGTCTATAAGAATCAAGGTATTATTTAATTCCCAATATTTTTATCATCTTGTATTTTTATCCCTATTATGTGTTTTTACAGATCTCACTGAAATGCTACCATCTCCTCTATGAAGACTTCCTAATTTTTCTGGGAAGTTTCTCTCCCCTTCCTCAGGATCCCATGGTCTCTGCTCAGTTCTCTCAGAGCATTATAACTTATTTATCCACTTGTCCACCACACCTGTTAAGTTTTGATACAGGGACTATGAGGCACATACTATGTAATCAGTAAATGTTTGTTAAATAAATGAATAAAAAAGCAAGTTGACCCTCAACTCCATGGTCAACTAATCTTTGACAAAGCAGGAAAAAACATCCAGTGGAAAAAAGACCATCTCTTTAATAAATGGTGCTGGGAAAATTGGACAGCTATATACAGAAGAATGAAACTCAACCATTCATTCACACCATACACAAAGATAAAGTCTAAATGGATGAAAGACCTTGATGTGAGACAGGAATCCGTCAAAATCATAGAGGAGAACATAGGCAGTAACCTCTTTGACATCGGCCACAGCAACCTCTTTCATGACACATCTCCAAAGGCAGGGGAACCAAAAGCAAAAATGAACTTTTGGGACTTCATCAAGATAAAAACTTTCTGCACAGCAAAGGAAACTGTCGACAAAACAAAGAGGCAACCCACGGAATGGAAGAAGATATTTGCAAATGAAACTACAGGTAAAGGGCTGGTATCCAAGATCTGTAAAAAACTTCTCAAACTCAATACCCAAAAAACAAACAATCAAATAAAAAAATGGGCAGAAGATATGAACAGACGCTTTTCCAATGAAGACATATGAATGGCTAACAGACACATGAAAAAATGTTCAACATCATTAGCCATCAGGGAAATTTAAATCAAAACCACATTGAAATACCACCTTACACCAGTTATAATGGCAAAAATTGACAAGGCAAGAAACAACAAATGTTGGAGAGGATGTGGAGAAAGGGGAAACCCTCTTACACTGTTGGTGGAAATGCAAGTTGGTACAGTCACTTTGGAAAACAGCATGGAGGTCGCTCAAAAATTTAAAAATAGAGCTACTCTATGACCCAGCAATTGCACTACTGGGTATTTACCCCAAAGATACAGATGTAGTGAAAAGAAGGGCCATATGCATCCCAATGTTCATAGCAGCATTGTCCACAATAGCCAAACGGTGGAAGGAGCCGAGATGCCGTTCAACAGACAAATGGATAAAGAAGATATGTGGTCCATATATACAATGGAATATTACTCAGCCATCAGAAAGGATGATTACCCGACATTTGCATCAACATGGATGGAACTGGAGGAGATTATGCTAAGTGAAATAAGTCAAGCAGAGAAAGACAATTATCATATGGTTTCACTTATTTGTGGAACATAAGGAATAGCAGGGAGATCATTAGGAGAAGGAAGGGAAAAATGAAGGTGGGGGGGAAACAGAGGGGGAGTTGAACCATGAGAGACTATGGACTCTGGGAAACAAACTGAGGGTTTTAGAGGGGAGGGGGGTGGAGGGATGGGCTAGCCCGGTGAAGGGTATTAAGGAGGGCATGTATAATGGAGCACTGGGTGTTATATGCAAACAATAAATCGTGGAACACTACATCAAAAACTAATGATGTACTGTATGGTGACTAACATATCATAATAATAAATATATATATATATATTTTTTAAAAAGCAAGTTGAGAATGAGATGTGTGTGCTAAGACCAACTACATAGACTTAATTGCTTGAACTAAACATAAAATTTCAAATACTATTAGAAAATTAGAGAAGATATTTTCATGACTAACTCCCACCTCCTTCAAGTGTTGGTTTAAGTGTCATTACCTTGCTATCTTAACTAACTCCACTAAAATTGAACCCCTGACCCTGGCTTCACATCCCCATTTTTCTCTTACCCTGTTCTATTTTTCTGACAGTGTTTGTTATGTTTGCTCATTGTTTTTCTTCCTCAATAGGATATAAACATGATGAAGGCAAGAATTTTTTTTCTTGTTTTGTTCATTTCTATATCCTGAATGCCTAAAACAAGAGCAGAGACACAGTAGTTGGGCAATGCATATTTACTGAATAAATATATTAATGAATAAGGACTTGTGAAGAGCATTTGTTTTGTTTTGTTTTGTTGACTGGGGAAAGTAAACTCAAAGATTTAGATAAGTTTACAGATTTGCACATTAGTAGGTTACAAAAAGAGATGGACAGTATTACCTTACAACCTTCAAGGTGGGCATCAAGAGTCAGACTATAAGATGCATCCACCATTAGACATTACAAGTGTAATGCAATGTATTTTGACAAAGATGTTTCACAGGACAGAGCCAATCCTAACAAAGCTCTTTAAAAAAAACAATCACAATTATTTCTGATGAAATTTTTAGGCTGACACCCTAGGGTGCCCATATTTTCTCTAATAAGGGTGTTCTTTTATTTTGGTTGAAGACTTTTACATAAGTACAAAGTAATCATTATTTAGAACTTGCTATTTTACAGCCATTATTGAGGCTAAATCCATCAAGACAAAGAGATATGACCTGCATTTATATTATCTAACCTGTTGTGAAGTTTTGGTTAAGAAGTCCACTCTGTCAAAAATCATTTCTATGTCTCTGAGCCAGTCCTACAGATACACACATACTCTTTTTCTCTTATTTTATCATCACTATATATGTGATTCCGATCATAAAGTATGGTGCTAGCCACTAAGAATGCCAAGAGAGATAAATCGTGGTTTCTGCTCCATCTTGTTGGGGAGATGGGACATGCACATAAAAAGCATAGGACAGCTGGGTTGAGGGCCACAGAAATAGCACAGATAGGAAGAGCCATAAAATTTCCTGGAAAGAAGTGAGATTGAGAGTTGGTGGAGGTTAAGTTGGGGGAGTTAGAATTTGATCTAAGTTTTGAGAAAATTTGGCAAAATAAAGATGGAAGAGTTTTTCCTCTAGGCCAGCTACATCTTCTAACTGGTCTTCTGATTTATTGGGGATATAATTCTCGGTCTCATAAAACTTCTTGATTTTTTTCCCTACAAAATAGCTGGGTGTACACTCTGCCCTTCAATGTGCTGACTTCTAATTTGTTTGACATGAATGAAAATGAAAATTTCTAACTTAGAAAAAACTAGAACTTCTTCTCATGTTAACTAAGCATGCTGATCATATCATTTAAAGTTTGTTTTTATTTTTTGTGATCTCTACACCCAACACGGGGCTTGAACTCATGACCCTGAATCAAGCATTGCATGCTCTTCTGACTGAGCCAGCCAGGTGCCCCCATTTCAATCAAAAATAGGGTAGTTTGTTTTCAGTGGCTTCCATGTGACCAGCCCAATGTCAGAGGACTTGGTTTTCCCAAATCCAAACAGGCTAAAACTTATTTAAAAGAATAACTCATTATTAGTATTTTAAAAATCTTTTCTGGCATGAGCCCCAAAGTTTTGTTTTTATTCAGTTTTTCAAGTAAATTTACTTTTTTGCATCATAAAAGTAATATGAGTAAAATACACAAATACAGAAATGTTTGAAAAAAATCTCAGTCCCACCTCACACTCTCCGCTAATATTTTGGTAGGAGTAAAGAGCATTCAGTTACTAAATGTATGCTCAGACCGCAAACAACACTTGAGGTTATCTTCATGGGAGCATTACAAAGTAAACAGTAGTGTTTACTTTGAGAATTTGAGTGTTGCTCCCCAGTTTTTATTCCTTAATCCTTCAGATGAACTATTTCTTAACTTTCTTTACTGGGGTGCATTTATTATTTTTTAAAAATTTTTTGATGTAATGTTCCATGGTTCATTATTTGTGCAATAACACTACTGGGGTGCATTTAAAAATGGTGCATGTTCATTGAGGCCAACATTCCCAACTGGTAAATTGAAAAATGGGTGATCCCATCGTTTCCCTTGCACCTGCATGAGTCTGTCTTCTCTAACGTGCTTAGCCAGAGTGTAAGTGGATGCATCTGCTTTACAAGTTAACCGATAGAATTTGTTTATAAACCCACTGAAGAGCTAAATGAAGCAAACTGCATTATCGTGCTTACTAATTACATTTCATTTCAGCTGAAAGCTTATTACAGATACAGCCTGAAAACGTGACTTTTTAATTTTGTTTACATCCACTTCTGCTTTTACTTCAGCCCCGGAAGATTTTTTTTTTTCCCATAAAACTGAGAAGGAGGATTAAAGCAGTTGACTGGAGGAGACTGTGGTATCGGTTAATATCCCCTCAACCATGTTTGTTAGTAAGAAAAGGCCTGTACTTCTGCTACAGATTGGTATCACTACTTCTACTAATGCATTCCTCAGACATCCAGAATGCATGGATGTCTTTCACTTGCCTTTAACTCACCACTTCCTGAGCAGAGGTTGTGTTTCTTACAGACAGAGCAATATGACTGTAAGGGCAAAACAAGCTGATATCCAAAACCACAGATAATCTGAACAAGCCACATTCTTAACACTGTCATGTCAACTCAGATGTGCTCTCCTCCTCTTTCATCAAAATGAAGTTGTGCCCAACATTTCATTAACTGTTAGCTTTGTGCATATTCAGAAATGACAGGACCTGTGATGGCCTGAGCTCCATTGCTAGTGGATTCTTCCCACACTTCTCCTAAAAAGCAGTTTCTCTACCCACCATCTCCTTCATTCTTACAACAATTTTACAAAACTAAAATGTTATAATTATTTTGTAGAACAGCCACCTGCAAAATGACCATACTATACAGTGACCCTTAATCTCTAGGATGTTTAGATTACTACCCTCATTTACAATTTCTCTCTGATAGAATTAGAACCCCGCACATTCATGTATTATGGTTACTTCTACCTTAGCTTCTCCATCCTACCATACCTACAGATGCTACCTCAGAAGATTATCATATCCTTACGATGGTGACAGAGCAGGAACTGAATTCTCTGGACATGAATGACACAGGCCTTTTTATTTTCTTCATGGATCTCCCTACATAGCAATTTTTGAAGTCTGCAGGGTCCCCTTCAGGAAGTCTATAGGATCAAAATGATTTTCATAAAAATACTAAGACTTTATCTGCCTTTTTTACTGTTTTGACATTTGAACTGATAGTGCAAAAGCATTGGTGACTATAAGTGCTAGTGCCTTAGTCCAAATAGAGGCAGTGCACCAAAATGCTAATTCTCATATTTTTCATCATCATGTACTTGCAGGGGAAAAAAAAGTCAATGTCACTTATGGATATCTTTGATGAAGTAGTAAAAAATATTTTAGTAGGTCTTCTTTTCAGTATGACAAAATGGGAAATATGTATAAAACACTTCTGCTGCATATAGAAGTATGATATGCATCTGTGCAGATATTTGAGTTGAGAGCTAAACCAGCTTTTTTTTTTTAAATAGAATGCCATTTTTGCTTGAAAGAATGACTGACAAACTATGGTTATTCAGACTTGGGTATCTGGCAGACATTTTGTCAAAAATGAACAAAGTGAGCTTGTCACTTCAAGGAAAACAACTGACAGTATTCGTTGCTGGCAATAAAATTTGAGCTATCAAGCAAAAATCAGAATTTTGGAAAATTTGTATCTGCCACTGTGAGCTTGACAGCTCCCCAATACTTAAAGGCTTTTCAGATAAGACTGGTGTGATATTAATGAATGTGATTTGTTGATACTGAATTATAAAATGTGTCAACATTTAGAAAATCTGTATAAATCAATGAGGCAACATTTTCCAAATGACCAATGCATGATGTTATAAAATTAGACATGAGTGAAAGATCCATTCAAAGTGCAAAATATCTGTTAAGTCTATCTGATCTAATGTGTCATTTAAGGCCAACATTTCCCTAATGATTTTCTGTCTGGATGATCTATTCTTTGGTGTAAGTGTGATATTAAAGTCCTCTACTGTCCTTTGCTGTCTTTTTTTTTTTCCCCTTTAGGTCTGTTAATATTTGCTTTATATATTTAGGTGCTCCTATGTTGGGTAATAATATTTACAAATGTTCTATCTTGTTGGATTGATCATTATATAATACTCTTCCTTATCTCTTACTGCAGTCTTTGTTTTAAAGTCTATTTTTTATGATATAAGAATACCTATTGCAGCTTTCTTTTGGTTTCTACTTTCATGGAATATCTTTTTTCATCCTTTCACTTTCAGTCTTTATGTGTCCTCACATCTGAAGTAAGTCTTTTGTAGGCAGCATATAGATAAGTCTTATTTCTTTATGTATTCAGCCTATGTCTTTTGATTGGAGAATTTAGTCCATTTACAGTTAAAGTAATTATTGATAGGTATGTGCTGATTGACATTTTGTTCATTGTTTTCTGGCCTTTTTTGTAGTTCTTTTTTCTTCTTTCTTCTCTTGCTCTCTTCCTTTGTGGTTTGATGACTTTCTTTAGTGGTATGCTTATATTGCTCGCTCTTTATCTTTTGTGTATTTACTATAGGTTTTTGCTTTGTGGTTACCATGAGACTTACATAGAACAACTTATATCTATAATAGTCTGTTTTCAGTTGAAAAGAACTTAAGTTAGGGGTGCCTGGGTGGCTCAGTCATCAAGCGTCTGCCTTTGGCTCAGGGCATGATCCCAGGGTCCTGGGATCAAGCCCCACATCAGGCTCCCTACTCCACTGGAGCCTGCTTCTTCCTCTCTCACTTCCCCTGCTTGTGTTCCCTTTCTTGCTGGCTGTCTCTCTCTGTCAAATAAATAAATAAAAATCTTTAACAAAAAAAAAAAAAAAAAGAACTTAAGTTTGATCACATTGTAAAGTTCAACATTATTACTCACCTCATCCCCATGTTTTATGTTTCTGATGTCACATTTTACATTTTTACTATTTTATATTTTAATCATAGTTATTTTTACTACTTTTGTCTTTTAAATTTCATACTAGTTTTATAAGTGATTTATCCACTTCTTTTACTATATATTTACCTTTTCACTGAGATTTATTCTTTCATATGTGTTCTTATTACTTTATTTTCAACTTAAATAAGTCCATTTGGCATTTCTTGTAAGGTCAGTGATGAATCTGTTTAGCTGTTACTTGTCTGAAAAACTCTTTATCTCTCCTTCACTTCTGTATGATAGCTTTGCTGGGAAGAGTACTTTTGCTTAGCAGTTCTTTTCTTTCAGCACCTTGAATATATTTTGCCACTTCTGTCTGGTCTACAAAGTTTCTACTGAAAAATCTGCCGATAGTCTTATGGGGGTTCCCTTGTACATAACAAGTTATTTTACTCTTGCTGTTTTTGATATTATCTCCTTATCTTTAACTTTTGACATTTTAATTATAATGTGTCTTGGTGGGTCTCTTTGAGTTCCTCTTATTTGGAATTCCTCTTATTTGGGACTCTGTGGACTTTCTGGATCTGGATGCCCATTTCTTTTTCCAGGTTAGGGAATTCTCAGTCATTATTTCTTCAAATGAGATTCTTCCCCTTTATTTCTCTCTTCTCCTTTTAGGAGCCCTATAATGTGAATGTTACATTACATAAACATCCATTTGATGTTACCCCCCAATCCCATAAGCTTTCCTTACTTTTTCTCATACTTTTTTTCTTTTTGCTGCTCTGTGTTCCATTGCTTTGTCTTCAAGTTGATTGATCCTCTCCTCTGCTTCATCTAGTCTTCTACTGAACACCTCTAGTGTAGCAGTTCTAAGAGAAAGGTCCATAGCAATAAATGCCTACTTCAAGAAACAAGAAAAATCCCAAAAACCTAACTTTACACCTCATGGAACTAGAAAAAGAAGAACAAATGAAGTCCAAAGTTAGTAGAAGGAAGGAAATAACAAAGATAAGAGCAGAAATAATGAAATGTATATGATGAGGGGCTAATATCCAAAATATGTAAGGAACTCATACAAGTCAATAGCAAAAACAAAAATAAGAAAAAAACAAACAAACAAACAAAAAACAATCCAATTTTAAAAAATGGGCAGAAGATCTGAGTAAATATTTTTTCAAAGAAGCACACAGATGGCAAACAGGTGTATGAAAAGATGCTATACATCATTAATCATCAAGGAAATGCAAATCAAAACCACAATGAAATATCACTTACACCTGTTAGACTCAAAAGAATAGAAATAACAAGTTATTTGTGAGGACGTGGAGAAAGGGAACCCTCATGCACTGTTGTTGGAAATGGAAATTGGTACACCCACTATGAAAAACAGTATGAAGCTTCCTCAAGAAATTAAAAACAGAGGGGCGCCTGGGTAGCGCAGTCGTTAAAGCGTCTGCCTTCGGCTCAGGGCGTGATCCCGGCGTTCCGGGATCGAGTCCCACATCGGGCTCCTCCGCTGGGAGCCTGCTTCTTCCTCTCTCACTCGCCTGCTGTGTTCCCTCTCTCGCTGGCTGTCTCTCTGTCACATAAATAAATAAAATCTTTAAAAAAAAAAAAAAAAAGAAATTAAAAACAGAACTACCGTATAATCTGGCTATTCCACTTTCCGATATTTTCTAAAGAAAACAAAAACACAAATTCAGAAAGATATATGCACCCCCATGTTCACTGCAGCATTATTTATAATAGTCAAAATATGGAAATAACCTAAGTGTCCATCCATGGATGAATGGATAAAAAAAGATGTGGTACATATATACAATGGAATATTATTCACCCACAAAAAAGAATGAAATCTTGCCATTTGTGACAACACGAATGGACCTCAAGGGCATTATGCCACATGAAACAAATCAGAGAAAGAGCAAATACTGCATGATCTCTCTTATATGTGGAATCTAAATATATGTACTAAGCTCATAAATACAGAGAACAGATTGGTGGTTGCTAGAGCTGGGTGTGGGGGTGGTGGAAGTGGGTGAATATATTCTTTAGTTTAAACAAGTTGAAATAAAAATACATTGACAAAAATACATTGACAATATCACTAGAAATATAAAGGATACATATGTACTTGAAGCAATATTTCAAAGACTAAGATAGGTAGCTATCATGAGAAAGAAATGTAAGCACCAATAAGGAGTGAAGGAAGGAAAAAAAAAAAGAAATCAAACAAGGGAAGGTAACACCTGGATTGATAATAATAATATCCTATGAACTGAGAAGTCATATAAATTCAATTCTTTGTACCTGATGGCCGCAAAAGAGAAGGAAAATTAAAACTATCCCCATGTAAATTTCTGAAATTAATTTAATTCCAGCTAGGATTCTAATTTTTTGAATATGAATCAAATTTTAATTTTAATCTCGAAGCATAAATAGGTAAGAATAAACATAAAAACCTTCCATAAAAATTGAGATTTATACTGTTAGTCACTAAAACAAAAAAGAAGAAAAAACTTAAGTTTACAAAAATTAACAGAAGATAGTATGGGTTGCAAAGTAGAAATATAGTCAGGAAGACAAAGTTCAGGGTGTGGAGGAGTTGGTCTTCCTTCTGTCAAAAACTGAATTCTTTATCTATTCTCTTGGAGCCATAGTCTTCCATTTTATCCACTGAGTTGGAAAGATTTCTATGATACAGTAGGTCAAAAAACTGAATGGAAGATCAACTGAAATGAATAGCTTGATTTGTTTTTGTAATCATGTTAGATAATAAAAAATAATCTGGAAGGATTTCATAAACACACACACACACACACACACACACACGTGTAAGAATGAGCAGAACTGTTACAAGGGAAAATTATTAGTGCCCCCTCTCCAAAATGAAAATCTAAACATATGCTACTTATTCCTCATTTTTCTGAGAACTATAGCTATTCACAGAATAAAAGCAGTCTGCATTTCCAGAGGATTCATTCAGGCTCCTCTCAGATAGGGAATTGTCTGGATTAAAGTGGAACTCAGTTTTAAAAAACTAAAACAGTCTACCCTCTGGAGATTGAGCAAGTTCCTCACTCCTTAAGGATGAGCTATGCAAGGTGAGCCTCTTCCAGTGTAGTATAGAAGGCGGCAGGGGGCGATGGGGGAGGCAGGTAGTAGAGAATCCTGGCAACATCAGAAAAATCCTATTTGAGAGTCATTTATAAAATTCCTCAAAACTGTCAAGGTCATAAAAACAGAAAGTTTGAGAAATTGCCAGGCAGGAGAGACATTAGGTTAAACCTAAGGGTTAAACCTAAGGGTTAAACCTAAATGTATAATATCTAGTTAATAATAGTGTATTGATGTTAGTTCATCAATTGTAACAAATGTACCACACTAATTTAAGATGTTATTAATAGGGGAAACAGATATGGGGATAAGCAAAAGTGCACAATAGACCAACTGATTTTAATGCTTTAGTATGGTATGAAGAGCAGGGGAAGTTCATTGATAGAGTTTCAGATTCCACATTGCAATTACGCTTTAAGAAACTGCCACTTGTTCAGCTGAGTAGTATCAAAGAACAATCACAATTATCCAAAAAGACTATTAAAATATTCCTCCCTCTTCCTACTACAGATCTGTATGAGGCTGGATTTTCTTCATACACTTCAATCAAAACAATATACCACAACAGATTGAATGCAGAAACAAATGTGAGAAATTAATTACCTTATATTAAGTGGGATATTGAAGATATTTGCAAAAACAAACATAATGTCAGTCTTTCATTAAATGTTTCTGTTTTTGAAAATAGAGTTACTTGGCATTAAGATATGTTACTTACATTAACATGTGGGGTTATTACTGTTATTTAAGAATAAACGAATAAATAATTATTTTAAAAATTTCTGTTATAACTTCTAATGTGGTAGATACAAATAGATAAAACCCATATAAATAAAAAATTTCTTTGGGGTTACAAATAACTTTTAAGAGTACAAAGGAAGTCTTAAGACCAAAAATTTAAGGACTTCTACTTTATGTCACACCATGGTTTGGATAGAAAATAATGATGGCTACTGCTTAATTTATATTCTCACTTCAACATAGCCCATCTGCACACAAATGTTTTGTGGTTTTTGCATGTAGGACAAAAAATAGGCTAAATTTCAACAATATTTTATTATGTATTTTAATAAATAATCTATGTAAAGTTGAATTTGTGAAATCTTCTGTCATAGAACCCAGGAACAACTGTCCTAGACCACTAAATGTTTTTGTGTTTTAAATAATCACTTTTATAAACCAAAAATCATTTAAGGAAGGCAGCTATGGCTAACTTCATGGCTATCTTATACTCTTATATATGTATCCCGTGCTATACATTGTCCTCTAGAAATTTGCTGCATCCCACAAATTTTGATGTTATGTTTTCATTTTCATTTAATTCAAAATATTTTGAAACTTCTCTTGTGTGACTTTGACTTATGTATTATTTAGATGTGTATTATTTAATTTCCAAATATTTAGGAATATTTTTCAGCTTTTTGTTATTAATTTCTAGTTTAATTCTACTGTTATCCAAGAACATAATTTTTATTATTTCAATATTTTTCGGTTCTTCATGGCTCCAAAATCTTTTAGTGAATGTTCCATGCGATCTTCTCAAGAAGATCTTGTTGGATAGAGTGTTCTACATATGTCAATCAGATCAAGTTGATAGATTATGCTATTCAAGTCATTTATCCTTACTTATGTTCTTCCTGTTTGATTCATCAATTACTAACAGAGGGGCATTGAAGTCTCCAACTATAGTGACTTTGTCTACTTCTTAAACTTCTGTAGTTTTTGTCTCATATATTTGATGCTGTTTTGGTACATATACATTAAGGAGCATATGTCTTTTTGGAGAACCGACCACTCCCTCCCATGTAATATTCTTCTTTATCCCTGATAACTTTCCTTGATCTGAAGCTAGGTTTGTCTGAAATTAATATAACTACCTAGCTTTTTTTTTATTAGTCTTAGAATCTTCTTCATCACTTTACTTTATTTTTATTTATTTTTTTAAAGTTCATATGTTTATTTATTTATTTATAATAATTTTTTTATTATATTATGTTAGTCACCATACAGTACACCCCTGGTTTTTGATGTAAAGTTTGATGATTCATTAGTTGCGTATAACACCCAGTGCACCACGCAATACGTGCCCTCCTTACTACCCATCACCAGCCCATCCCATTCCCCCACCCCCCTCCCCTCTGAAGCCCTCAGTTTGTTTCTCAGAGTCCATAGTCTCTCATGCTTCATTCCCCCTTCTGATTACCCCCCCTTTCTTTATCCCTTTCTTCTCCTACCAATCTTCCTAGTTCTTATGTTCCATAGATGAGAGAAATCATGATAATTGTCTTTCTCTGCTTGACTTATTTCACTTAGCATTATCTCCTCCAGTGCCGTCCATGTTGCAGCAAATGTTGAGAACTCGTTCTTTTTGATAGCTGAGTAATCTTCCATTGTATATATGGACCACATCTTCTTAATCCAGTCATCTGTTGAAGGGCATCTCAGCTCCTTCCACGATTTAGCTGTTGTGGAATACTGGGTATCTACCCCAAAGATACAGACGTAGTGAAGAGAAGGGCCATATGCACCCCAATGTTCATAGCAGCATTGTCCATCCCTTTACTTTAAACCTATCTGATTTTTTACATTTAAAGTGGATTTCTCCTAGACAATATAGCTGGGTCTTATTTTTTTATCCATTTGGACAATCTGTCTTTTTATTGGTGTATTTAGACCAGTCACATTTAAAGTGACTATTGATATAGTTGGATTAATATCTACTATATTTGTAAAATTTCTATTTTTTGCTCTTTTTTTTTTTGGTTTATTTTCCCCTCTTTTTCTACCTTTCTGGTTTTAATTGAGAATTTTATATAATTCCATCTTATTTCATCTCTTAATGTATCAATTTTATTTCTTTTAAAAAAAATTTTAGTGGTTGCCCTAGAATTTACAAGAGACATTTTTAACTAACATAAGTCCACCTTTAAATAACACTATGCACCAACATTTAGTGCAGGTTTCTTGTAACAGACTATTTCTAATTTCTCTCTACTGTCCCTTGTGACATTGCTGCCATTCATTTCTCTTATCCAAATGCTAGAATCACCTAATACATTGTTACTAAAGTTGTTTTTAAAAAATCAGTTCTTTTAGATTAATTTTGAATAAGAGAAATAAAAATTTTTATTTTACCTTCATTTATTCCTTCATATTCCTTTCTTTATATATATTCAGGTTCCTGACCCATATCATTTTCTTTTTTCCTAAAAAGTTTATTTTAACATTTCCTGAAGGGTGGGTCTACTGGTAATTCTTTTTCTCAATTTTTGATTGAGAAAATTTGTTTCTCCCTAACTTTTGAAGAATAATTTTGCTAGTTATAGAATTCTAGGTTGGTGTGGTGTTTTTCTTCTAGCACTTTAAAATACTTAATTCCATTCCTCTTGTTTGCATGGTTTTGATGAGAAGCATGCTGTAATTCTTATCCTTACTCTTCTATAGGTAAGGTGTTTCTCCCCTACCCCTTTGGCTTGTTTCAAGGTTTTCTCTTTGATTTTGATTTGCTACAGTTTGAATATGATATGCCTAGGTGCTTCTGGGGGTTTGCTTTGCTTTGTTTTAGTGTATTTGTCCTGTTTGGTGTTCTTTGAGAGTCCTGCATCTAGGTTTGGTTTCTGTCATTAATTTTGGAAAGTTCTCAGCCATTAATATTTCAAATATTTCTTCTGCTTTATCCTCATTTCTTTTCCTTCTAGTATTCCAATTATGCTGATGTTACACTTTTTAAATTTTTTCCACAGTTTTTTAGTTTCTGTTCTATTTTGTTTTCTAACTGTTTCTCTTTGTACTTTACCTTGGGAAGTTTCTATTGGCCTATCCTCAAGCTCACTGATTCTCTTCTTGGCTGTGTTGAGTATACTTATGAGCCCATCAAAGACATTTTTAATTTCTGTTATAGTGTTCTTGATTCTTTCTTACAGTTTCTATCTCTGTGCTTATTTTACCAAAATATTCTTACATGTTATCTACTTTTTCTTTTAGAAGTCTTAGATTATTAATCATATTTATTTTAAGTTCCCTGTCTGATAATTCCAAAAGCTTTGTCATCTTTGAGTTGGAGTCTGATGCTGGCTTTGTCTTTTCAGATTGTGTTATTCTCCTTACCTTTTCGGATACCTTGTAATTTTTTGCTGAAGGCCAGGTATATTAAGTAATTAATAGAAATTGAGGTACATAGAAACTGAAGCAAACACTAGAAATTTAGTGTGAGGATTTATGTTAATTTGACTAAGAGTTGGACTATGTTTAACGTTCAAGCTACAGTTGCCAGGGGCTTTACCTCCTTTAGCATTTTTGGTTTTGTTTCTTCTCTTGACTTTGGGCTTCCCTAAACACTCTTCCTCAGAGCACATTTGTGTCTTGTACCTCTTTCAGCTGTAACCCACCATCCCAGAGCCCTTGTTGGTTTGGTGCTAAAATATGGGGGAGATGGAACATTCTAAAATCTTATGATTTATTCCTATTTTTAGACCTGTGTCTTTGAGCTGTGAACTCCGCAAGTGTTTTTCCCAAGGCATAGTTCCCCCTACCCATCTGGTGCCACAGAAAGGCTAGAGGGGACTGGAGTGGGAGAAATGCTCTTCCCTTAGCTGGGATAAAGCTCTGGTCAAGTCTTTCCCCCCTGGAGAGTAGGCCTTTGTTATGGAGAACATTGGTCATATTTCAGAATGATTACCCTTCCCTTTTTCTTGCCAGAACTGTGAAGGATCTTTCTCAGATTTTCAGTATTACAACCTAATGGGATTCCTTTAAGTAAAACATGGAAATGTAGGGATCCCCTTAAGACACTCCATAAGATTGCTACTTCCTTCTTGCCAGGAGATGGACCTTTGCTTTCTTTGATGAAGCAAGCTACCATGTTGGAGACTCTGGCAAGGTACTGAAGGTAAGCTCTAGCCCTCAAGGAACTGAATCCTGCCAACAACCAAGTGAGGGAGCTTGAGTGTTGCTCTTTCTCTAGTCAGAACTTCAGATGAGATGATAGACACTAAGCTAACACCCTGAATTTCAGACTTTTGAAAGATCCTGAAGCAGAGAACCCAGCTAAGGCATGGCCAACTCCTTGCCCACAGAAATTGTAAAATAATACTTGTTTGTTGTTTTAAGCAGTTAAGTTTTGGAGTAATTTGCTATGCAGCAATAGAGAACTAATATACCATGTATCAGAAATCAAAATTGGACAAAAACCCATGTATATGTTTAATTATAAAGTAAATATATCCATTAAACAAGATTTTTCCCCCTCCTACACTATGCCATATATATATATATATATATCCAGAGGTAATAGGAAAAGAAATGCTCCAAAAGCCAAAATGCTGCCAGTGGTCTTCTGGATGGTAAAATTATGGTTGATTTATCTTGTTTTCTATTTAGGTTAATTCCTAAAATTCTTTAAAATATGTATCACTTTTATAATAAATCTTAAGTCTTTATTTGTTTTTTTCTGTTTTTTTTTTGCTTTTAATAGTATTTTTTATTATATTATGTTAATCACTATAAAGTACATCCCTAGTTTTTGATGTAAAGTTCCATGATTCACATCTTAATTCTTTAAATGCAAATTGCATTTTATGTTTATTGTGGATTTAAAATTATTCTTAATTTTCTTTTTCCACTGTTGCCTAAATATAATGGTTTATGCATCATAGCATGAAACTTAGGGAAATCATTTACTTCTGGCTCCCATATTCTCGATTCATCAGTTTTAAACCATTACAGTGAAATGAGAATCCCTTATTTTTTCAAGGCCTCTGAAGAAACACAATCCCACAACCACCTTTGCTAGCCTGTTCCTTTATTTCATAATTTCTCATAGTATAAATTTTTCATGTTCAACATAGATAGCTCTGTTCCAAATAAATCAATTTTTTAATCATCTCCACCAATAACAGAGAAATATGATGCATTCAGTTACAGTACCAAGCACCTACTATGTTTCTGCCTCTGTAAAATTTGTTAACATATGCTCTGCTTTTTTCATAGGATTTTTATAAGGATAAGATGAGTATGATGTAAATTTAAAGTGCTATAGAGAAACAAGTCATTGTTTAAATAAACTATCTTTGTTTTCTCACCATAAATGATGCTTAATAGATTCTTTAAAAATACTATTGAATACTCTTTTATTTAGCAAACTATCTTTAAGGTTTAAAATTAGTGGGTATTAACCAAATTTTAAAGGCTTATTCATGATCCTTTATGTTTAACTACTTCTCCATAAAATAATTACTGAACCTCACCAAAGGAGTTTTCAAGACTGCCTGCTGGTCCTGTTAGTTACATGTGCTACCTGCTTGTTTGACAAAGAGGAAAATAAATTTCCTTCTATTTATCATTCTGTAATCTGCACAATTAAGATCACATTTCCAGCTCTTAGCATTTCCTACCTACTAGATACTTAATAAATTTTTATGTCACATTAATTTATAGGCTACAATGACTGTCCCATGCAAGGCAAACATTCACACTTGGAATAACAAATATTTTGCCTTTGTTTCCTCTCTTTTCCTATGCTCCACTCTTTCCCTTTCCTTGTCCTGTTCAACTTCATTCCGTCTTTCTTAACTATTACTTATACTTAATATGTATTTGAAAGTAAACTCACTTTTGGGCAATTTCATTTGATTTCTTTATTCTTTTCTGAGATTTTGTTATGGTCTACTTTCAAAATATTTAAGGCATCATAATAAAAATAAATACAGAAGTACGGACCAATAAAAAAGAAAAGGAAGGGCCAAATAATGATGACTGGGGGGATGGATAATGAATGAAGGGGAAAAGATTGTTCAGTTAATCTTGGAGAAATGAAATTAATGACAAAGTTTCCAGGTAGTCAAAATTAAAAAGGCATTATGAGTTAGAGCATTCATTTTCTAATGTGAGGCTGACTTAGAAGTCTCTATGGCATATAGCATGGTTTGAGATTATTCCTTTAGATAGTTGGTTGCCATGAAGTTAGTCTGGGACTTTATTAAAACATGTACTGAGCAGCTGCTTTGCCCCAGACACTGTGGTTGTGGTGGTGGGGTGGGTGGGGCAGATGTATAAGGAAGAACAAGAAAAAACCTGCCTCCAATGCCCTCCAGAAACTTACTGTAGAAAAGGAAGACCAGGGGTGCCTGGATGGCTCAGTCAGTTAAGCCTTCAACTCTTGATTTTGGCTCAGCTCATAATCTCAAAGTTGTGGGATCCAGCCCTGCTTGAGATTCTCTCTCCCCCTCTGCTTTTGCCCCTCCCCCCACTCATGTTTTTTCTCTTGAAATAAATAAAATCTTTAAAAAAAAAAAGGAAAAGGAAGACCATTTGCTAACAATAATAATGGTAGTAGTAATAATAGTGGTAAGAGTGGAATAGTTCAAGCTTTCACCAATTGGAGAAATATACAAAGGTGGAAATTAATTTAATTAGGTGGGGGAGGGAACGAGGGTGGAGGGTAGGAAAGGGAGTATGTTTCAGCAGGAACTTCTAGATGATGTGATTCCTGAGAAAAGACTTTGTAGGCAGAGAAAACAGCATTGAGAAGCCATGAAGACCCAAATGCATGATGAATTTGGGGGACAGCAGACATGCACCGCCAAAGCATGAAGGACCTGGGCACACAGGGAAAGGGGAGGTCTGGACAAGTCCTACATCATGCTAAGGAGCTTGGAGTTTCCTTTTGGTGATAAGGAGCCACAGAGGAGTTTTTTGTTTTGTTTTGTTTTAAAGATTTTATTTATTTATTTGACAGAGAGAGAGACAACGAGAGAGGGAAAGGAGCCACAGAGGAGTTTTAAACCAGGAAGAGACATTGTCAGACTTGATTTTTGTAGGATTATTTTGGTGGCACAGTAGAGAGTAGAGGCTGGGAAATGGAATGGAAAGATCTTATAACTCAACTAGGGCAATGATGGCAGGAACAGAATAGAGAGGACATTTTAGAAACTCTACTGAGCAGGCTACATGGTTAGGCTCACCCTTGGCTCCATCCCAAGCCACATGTTAGTCTTAGAATCTCTTGGGTATCTTCATAACTTACAATGCTGTCATTCTCTTGTAGGACCTCTGGGAGGGAGGAAAGTTAGGAAGTGGATGTGCTCCTTTCTCAGCGCTTCCATCATGGCATTTGGGGCTGTTTTTTAATGATCCAAAAGGAAACCTCACTCCCAGATCCTGGGATTGTAGAGGTGCTGTTCTTTTAGGGAACCGATATTTCAAAAATTTAGACCAATGTTTTCTAAGTTTCTTATGGGAATTCTTTTTATTTATTTATTTATTTATTTATTTATTTATTTATTTATTTATTAAAGATTTTATTTATTTATTTGACAGAGATAGACAGCCAGCAAGAGAGGGAACACAAGCAGGGGGAGTGGGAGAGGAAGAAGCAGGCTCATAGTGGAGGAGCCTGATGTGGGGCTCGATCCCGTAACGCCGGGATCATGCCCTGAGCCGAAGGCAGATGCTTAACCGCTGTGCCACCCAGGCGCCCCGGGAATTCTTTTTAAAGACTAGTAACAGTTCATATTTTTAAAGAAAGATTAAATGAAGGAAATCACAAGCTGCTCAGAGCTCCCCATGCTTTGGAAGTAGGAGTTCCTAAAGCTGAAGTAGTAAAACTCAATAGCTTGCTAAAATATTGCCATATGAGAGAAAAAAAATTTAAGATCAAGGAATTAGTGTGCTGCCAGCATAAAAGACTATTAGCACTTGGCTGGCACCACGTTTTATGTTATTGCTAACAAGAAGCTGATAACATGATTTCTGAAAGATTTTCAATGCTTGACAAATACATTTACTCCTTATTGCTTTATACTTTAATGGTAAATATTCCCAGAAAATCTAGGCTTCTTAAACATCTATCTTAGTTATTTTAGAGTCATGAACATAGCTCTGAACTTCACTAATATTTACAGGTTCCAAAGACTACCCACATTTGGCTCATGCAGATAAATGCAAACAATAGGTTGAATGTTTCTATTCTTTGCTCTAAATCCTCCAGCTTAACATTTTGACTCTGTAATAACTGATAAAGCTGGAAAGAGATTTGGGATCCAAACTATCATGCTTACATTTCAATGACTGGTCTAGCAGTGCTAGACTAATGAGACACTTCAGCCTAACAGATCCTCTTCCTGCCTCCCTCAGAAATGGCCCCTGAAGAAGGAGACCTGAAAATCTAATTAGCCTGAACATTTGTGCCTTGTCCTTTGAATCAGCCTGTAGGATGAGCAGCTGCTCTGCAGACTTCTCTGTTGCTCTGAGGAGAAGCAGCTTGCTCTGGCTTCTGGGGCAGGAAGTGTCTCCTTAGTCAAGCATGTCAATCATTTTGAATCTGGGAGTGACCAATGAGGCAAATTCAGATAAGAAGGACCCTACAAACATCAAGATTGATTGGACCTACTGCTAAATGTTGGAGTTTCAAAGATGAATAAGATGGCAATTTGGGTGAAGATGATCAAAGGGTACAAACTTCCAGTTATAAATAATTTCTGAGGATCTAATGTACAGCATGATGATTATAGTTAATAATACTGCATCAAATATTTGAAAGTTGCTAAGAGAGTAGATCTTAAAAGTCCTCACTACAAGAAAAAAATTTGTAACTTGTATTGTGATGGATATTAACTAAACTTATTTGGTAATCATTTCACAATATATAGTATATCAAATAATTGTGTTGTACACCTAAAACTAATACAATGTTATCTATATTGTCAATTATATCTCAATAAAATAATAAGGACTGGAAGTTTAGGATATAGCAATGGGAGGTTGGGGGAAATATTTTACAGGTCAGAGGACATTGGTGGGAGGGGTTATCTTTTCCATGGTAAGCTTCTTAAGGACACAGTACTATATTTCACTCATCTTTATCTCCCCTAGGCCTCGTCTAGTGCCTTGCATATTTAAAAAAAATAAGATGAATAAGATGGTTCCTATCTTCAAGGAACTCACTATTTGAACAGAAGCAAATAAGTAACCAATTGCAACACAAGTTATAAACGCTACACAGCCGTTCCTCATCTAAAACTGAATATACACTCCTCACACTCTCAAACCAATTGTCACATTCCTCCTTTTGCTTACACAAGCATCTCTAGAACTTGCGAAGTAATATGACCTTTGGAAAATATTTATATAATTCTCCACTGTCTTTTGCATGAAGAAAACACTGATCGTTTTTAGTACCCACCTCTTATGTGCCGACAAAAACCAGCAGAATTCTCTTAAGTGTTTCTGGATTTATTGTTTAGGTTTGACTAATTAATTGAGCAGGAGAAAGAAGGATTAGTCACTATATAGTTTTACAATTCATCAGCAACTCCAGGGCTCCATTAGTGAAAGCAGGAACATTCCACAGACATGATCCTCATGAGGACATTGAACAGATTTTGTTCTGCAATTTGTTTCAGAATGAAATTCTACTCACCTTCTTTGCTGATATATGCAGTTCAGCACAATTTGAATACTTAGAAAACATCAGATGAGGGTGTGAACTGTTGTTTAAGGATAAACTGCCAGGCCCTAGGCCAAAGCACATTTCCCCAGTGGTACCTTCCAACTTGTTGGTCAGAAGCCAATGGGTTTATTTGCTATAACTAGTATCCACCTACCCATTGTGGAGGAACATCCTCTCAGTTGTATCTGGCATGAAGTATACATGTACTGTGTGGGGAACCTACAGATTCTCTAAAGCACATTGCAGTGGAGGAAGCAGAAATGTGAGTTTGGTCTGCAGGAAGAGATGAAGCCTTCTCTGAACATCTGGTTTTTATTGAGACAGCAATTACTGTGTAGCTGTGAGGGAAGCCAGGGAAGACACCCCAACTCACTGAAGCTTGAATATTTAAATTGAGCCATACATTCATATGCATTTTAGAATTGATATTTCTTATATCTCCATGTTAATTTTTCCTTGATTGACAGTCCAGAAGACATACAAGAATACTGCCAGCAAAACAGATCCCTTAGAACTGCTTAAGCTGAAGACAGTCTTTTATGTATGAATAGGGGCTCAGAACATTTGGTAATGCTTTAGTTCATCTGCTAAGACTCCTGTGGATGAGTAAGTACTGTGGTCAGTTTAGTCCCATGCCACTCATGGTCCCAAGGAAAAAAACACAGCATTGTCACATTTGAAAAGTGGCATATGTTTTACTAGTAATTACATCTTATATGTTTACTATTCAAAAAATGCAGGTGTGGGTTTTTGAACAGTGGCCAATGACAATGTGCTTGACTGGCAGCAGTTCCTAAGTGAGTCATGCTTCACTGTCTGTCGGGTTTTATAACTGTTTTCACTACTAATTTAGTTCTTGATGCAGTGTGCAATTAGTTCTATTATGGAAGCAGCTGTCTTCAGTTACACAATGACACTTTCCCCTTTGGCTTGCTCAGAGCTTGTTGTGGTTCTGCGGATGTGATGATAGGACTTGTAAAGTGGTACCTAGATGAGCCACAGTGGGCCCAGATCGTCCACATACATAGGACTCATGCTTACTCACTGCTACTCCACTGCCTTTTCTCACAGATCAGTTAAAAAAAGGGTCACAAGGGAAGTTGTTTCTTGTGAGACATGTCCTGTGGAGATTGATGATCCGTCCACTTGTACCCCCCACAATTCTGTTGTTTATTTGTAAGTGATAGATTAGGTCAAAGTTGAGGTGGGGAGGTACTGTGGGCAGAACAAGAGGGTTGTATTTGGCTTTCTAACATTGAGCTATGGTTTTAAAGAACTAAGATGAAGACTGAGTGCGGCAGATGCCTGTGTGTGAACAATATAAGAATTGCATTTAACGTTTACAGCTGGATGGAATGTGATAGAATGCTATGGCTTCCTCTGCTCTTTGAAAAAGCATCCTAGGGAGGTGCCTGGGTGGCTCAGTCCGTTAAGCATCTGCCTTAACGTCACTGGGATCCAGCCCTGCATTGAGCTCCTTGCTCAGCGGGGAGCCTGCTTATCCCTCTCTCTCTGCCTGCTGCCCCCCTCCCCGCTTGTGCTCACTCTCTCTCTCTCTCTCTCTCTCCATCTCTCTCCCTCTCTGTCAAATAAATAAAATCTTTTTTAAAAAATGCTACTTTTCTAAAAAAAAAATTGAAAAAGCATCCTATCCTCTCAGAAGTTTCCATGTTTTTCATTTTCAATTTCAAATCCCATCTGATAGCCAGGATTTTCCAGGAAACCTAGAGCAATGTCCATTCTGAACCTATCTGCCTTAACTAGGGCCAATAGTTTGAGCCTTCCCTTCCAAGTATGTATGTGCTGCCGAGATGAGCACCATTCCCTTGCAAGTATAATTCCAAGTATAATTCCTATCATGTCTTTAGAACCTTGCTACTCAAAGTAGGGTTCATAGACCAGGAATATTAGCATCACCTGGAAAGCTGTTGGAAACGCAGGATCTACTCCAGACATATTGAATTAGAATCTGGACTTTAACAAGATCCTCAGGCAATTCATATGCACATTAAGGTTTGAGAACACTACTTTAGAAATTTATTATTTGACTCCTACTTATTAGTCATTGCTAATGAGCATGACTGTATTTTATTGAATACAGAGCACTTATAATCAATAGAAATATCTGGTTCTTTTATTTGTTTATATTTTTTATTGACAACTTCTCTCTCTCTCTCTAAAATATAAGCTCTTTGAGCACAGGTACTTCTTCTGTTTTATTTATTACAGTATCTACAGTATGTGGAATAGTGTCACCACATACTAACATTCAACAAATAATTATTGAATTCAACAAATGAACAAATGACCTCCTGATAAAATGTGTGTGTAGTAACAATAGCCTGGCATACCAAGTTTCATAATCCCATGGTGTTTCCTCAGAACCTCAGCATACCATACCTGCAGCATGCAGGAAAGGGATAAATTGAGACAGGTAGTTTAGGAGTTCAGAGGTCATACTGCTCTGCTAGCCTCAGAGGAAACCTTGACTGTCTAGGGAAGGAGTGGGGTCTCCAACTTTCCTCCCCCAGATTTTTGGAGAATGGCAGTTGTCAATCTTATTTTTTTCCCCCAAAACTGTCAGTCTTGCTGCAAGATGTAATGCATCCCAGTTGAGCCAAAACATTCCTTGAGAATACCACCCCACAGGGACTACGGGACAAACAACCAGTGAGGTTCAGGAGCCTGAGCCTTGGTAGGGTGACCAACTCATTCTGGCTTGCCTGAGACTATCCTGATTTTAGAATGAAAACTTCTTTGTCTCAGGAAACCCCTCAGTCCCAGGGCAAACTGGGAAAGTTGCTCACCCTACTTGAATGTTTACTGGAGTGTCATATCTGCTGAGAGTCTCTGCCAAAGGGTGGAGGGCTTGGGGACTTTGACAGACAGTTAGATTTTTAGTGCACTTTTGTGACCCAACCAAGAATGTCCAAGAGCAAAAACTTACCTAGAGATGTATTTCTTAAGTCCACCCATGGGAAGGTGTCTTAAATACCATAAATTTCATAAAGGAATCCTTTATTTTTGTCTTTTTGTTAAATATGGCCAGCGACAGACCTTTTCCTCAAAAGGGAATGTCTCACTTAAAAGTACTACCTTAGAAATCTTAGTTTTTTCATCAGAAGCTGTCCCAAAGGTGCTAATATTCGAACTCTCTTTAAAGTACACTGCCCCGACACCTGAGCAGAACCTTGCCAGAAATGCTTTCACACATTAAAACTATAGGGGTAATTTTCCTAAATTAAATTCATTTCCAAATATAATTTGTGTGACTGCTATTTCCAAATGTGCTCATTTAGTTATTCTTTCTTCCAAAAAACAAACAAAAAAATAGGTGGGAGAGGATAGGGTGGGACTGTGGTGTTAGAAATCTAGAAACAGATTATTTCATCATAAAATGCTCTACTTCAGTTGGAATGCTTTTACATATATACAACAATATTCAGCTATGTAACTAAATAATGGTACTTAATAATCTAATCTACAGATAGTCTGAGCCTCACATTTTTGTCACAAGGATGTTGCCATAGTGGCTAGTGGTCACCATTCAGACTGCAGGACTGTCCAAAGCTAAACTTTCTTGAATTTAAAAACAGATTTTTATCAATGAAAAACATCTAGGATTTAAATATTTTACTGCTTAAAATAAGTCTAGCAAGATACAGAAAGTTTGGGAAAGAGATAGGAGTAAAAATTATTTGAAGCAATAACCTCCATTATAAAAGTTGTATTTTAATATATTCTCACTCTGTTTTAAAATAGTATTGTCTCACGTACTTGATATAGAAAACACTGAACATGATATATAGTTCTAGAGTTGAAGAAGGCTAAATAAAGCTATTCCCCAGACTCCTGTTTAATTGTTTAACATACCTAAGTGACTTTAGAATAACTAAGTACTATATTATAGAGCACTTGATAATGACAAATGCAATTACCAATTGAAGTGCATTAATATTTTCTGAACTACATTTATTACTTTGATTGCAAAATGGTTTATGATTTCATTCACAAAGCATGATTTTATTCCTGCTCACTCATCTGTTGGACACTTATAGACGGTTTTCTTGTGATTACAGCAATATTCTTAACAGTGATGTTGCAGTACACACTGGTATGTCAGAATCAATTATGAAGTATGTTGAAAAAAGTTGTAACTAATAATAGAAAAGGGGTCCAAAGTTTACATATAGCTCCAGATTATCCACGCCATTTTATTATGCTGTGCTCTCTTGAGAGAGAGAAAAGGAATGGATTTTGAGCTAGCATGGCAGGATTGTCCATAGCTTACTCTATACATTTTTGTGCAGCTGTCTAGGGATTGTGACACATGGAAAGGTAGTGCGTCCTGGGTAGAAAAAAAAAAAAACCTTAAGAATAATTGGTCTACACTGTCAAAAAGAAAGAATTATGAAGGAGGAAAAGTAGGATGTTATATGTAAAATCCAAATTACTTCTGCACTGAAGTGCAGTGGAAAGAAACTCTGTACCAGTGTTCATTCAGAAACGGTTATTAAGCATTTATCAGACACCATGTGTGGCAGGCAGTTCAGATCCTTCAGAAAGCACTCATCTTGGGGGAGTCGTGGTTATTCCCGCCATTTACCCATGCTTCACTGAATTACTTCACTTTAACATTCAGGGCTCCTTTTTGTTTACATGAACTGAATAATAATAATAATAATAATAATAATAATAATAGAAGAAGTACTAGGCATGCAAGAGATTTACTGGGAGAAATGTTTATGCAGAACAAAAAAAAAAGTAGTAGAAATAGAGGCTTCAGAACAATACAGTTCTGACACATATAAAAAGTAGAGAAGGAAGAAGGATTAAGCATAAAAGACTCTGTCCATACTGTAATTCTGAGGAAGTTTTAGCCAGGTCAGCTGGGGGTCCCTGAGTATAGTGGATTGAACTGTGCCCCCTCCACACCCCAGAAGATATATCTGCCCAGGGCCTGTGAATGTGTCCTTATTTGGAAAAGGGGTCTTTTCAATTAAGGATATCAAGATCAGATAATCTTGGACTATCCATGCAGTCCCTAGATCAAATGACAAGTATCCTAACAAGAAGAGGAGACACAGATACACAGAAGAGAATGTCATGTAAAAACAGAGGCAGATATTGGGGTTATTTATCTACAAGTCAAAGAACACTAAAGGATTGCCAACACCGACCAGAAGCTAGGAGAGAAGATTGAAATGGTTTTCCCACAGAACCTCTGGAAGGAACAACCTTGTCAACACCTTGATTTCAGACTTCTGGCCCCAAAACTGTGAGAGAATATAGTTGTGTTGTTTTAAGCCAACCAGTTCCAGTTTGTTATGGCATCCGCAGGAAACTAGTAAACTGCGTCAGAGTTGCTCATTAGAGGAGTCCTGCATCCCACAGGAATGGGCCAGCACTAGCACCCTTTCATGTCATTAGCTGGGAACAGCCCAGCAGAGGCGAGGCCTCACCATGAGTGCAACAACAGATCCAGAAGGGTGGCAGCTGGGATTGTCATTTAACTATGCTTGCCACACGCTGCTCTTGAAGGAGATCCAGGTGATGCAGCTCCACAAATGCCATGTGATGAATATCAAAGAAACAAAGAGTAGAGAATACAGTCTTTGATTTCCAGAAGCTTAGTTGGTAAACCAATGGATGTTGCACACAAGGAAAAACAAGCATATAGGTGATAAAGCAGGACTATTTATAGATAAATTCTATGGGAATCCAAAACCATGGAAAGGTCAGCCTAGAATGAGTTGAACCTCAGAAGGCTCCTTTGGTGGAGAAAGTGGTATACTCAGACATTGAATAGGAAGTAGGATGAATTGAATGGATGCCAGCATAGAGCAGAGGACCAGCAGTAAGTTTAAAAAAGAAAGTGAAGATACCATGGTACTACATATAGAAAACCCTAAAGACTCCATCAAAATACTACTAGAACTGATAAATGAATTCAGTAAAGTTGCAAGATACAAAATTAATGTACTTGCATTTCGATACACTAATAATGAGTTTTCAGAAAAAGAAATTAAGAAAATAATCCCATTTACAATTGCACCAAAAATAATAAAATACCTAGGAATAAACTTAACCAAGGAGGTGAAGGCCTGTACTCTGACAACTACAAAATATTGATGAAAGAAATTGGAGACAACACAAACAAATGGAAAAATATTCCATGCTCATGGATTGGGAGAACAAATACTATTAAAATGTCCATACTATCCAAAGCAATCTACAGATTTAATGCAATCCTTATCAAAATACCAACAGCATTTTTCACACAACAAGAACAAATAATTTTAAAATTTGTATGGAACCACAAAAGACCCTGAATAGTCAAAGCAGTCTAGAAAAAGAAGAACAAAACTGGAGGTATCACAATCCCAGATTTCAAGTTATACCACAAAGCTGTAGTAATCAAAACAGTATGGTACTGCCACAAAAATAGACCTATAGATCAATGGAACAGAATAAAGAGCCCAGAAATAAACCCACAATTACATGATCAATTAATCTTCAACAAAGGAAGTAAGAATATGCAATGGGAAAAGACAGTCTCTTCAACAAATGGTGTTGGGAAAACTGGACAGCTATATGCAAAAGAATGAAACTAGACTGCTTTCTTAAACCATACACAAAAAAATCTCAAAATAGATTAAAGACCTAAATGTGAGACCTGAGACCATAAAAATCCTAGCAGACAGCACAGTTAGTAATTTCTCTGACAGTAGCTATAGCATCATTTTTCTACATGTCTCCTAAAGCAAGGGAAACAAAAGCAAAAATAAATTATTGGGACTACATCAAAATAAAAAGTTTTCTGCAGCAAAGGAAACCATCAACAAAACAAAAAGACAACCTACTAAATGGGAGAAGATATTTGCAAATGACCTATCTGATAAAGGGTTAGTATCCAAAATTTATAAAGAACTTAGACAACTCAACACCAAAAAACTAAATAATCCAATTAAAAAACGGGCAGAAGACATGAACAGACATTTCTCCAAAGAAGACATACAGGTGGCCAACAGACACATGAAAAGATGTCCTACATCACTCATCATCAGGAAAATGAAAATCAAAACCACCATGTGATATCACCTCACACCTCTCAAAATGCCCAAAATCAAAACCACAAGAAACAACAAGTGTTGGCGTGGTATGAGAAAAAGTAACCCTTGTACACAGTTGGTGGGAATGCAAACTGGTGTAGCTACTGTGGAAAATAGTACAGAGATTTCTCAAAAAAATTAAAAATAGAATTACCAGATGATCCAGTAATTCCACTACTGGGTATTTACCCAACCAATACTAAAACACTAATTTGAAAAGATTTATGTGCTCCGGGGCACCTGGGTGGCTCAGTTGGTTGAGCAGCTGACCCTTGATTTCAGCTCTGGTCAGGATATCTCAGGGTCCTGGGATTGAGCCCCATGTCAGGCTCCACTCTCAGCGGGGAGTCTGCTTGAAGTTCTCTCTCTCCTTCTCCCTCTGCTGCTCACGCGCTCTCTCTCTGTCAAATAAATAAAGCTTTTAAAAAAAGATATATGTGCCCCTATGTTTATTGCAGCATTATTTACAATAGCCAAGATATGAAAGCAGGCTAAATGTCCATCAATACAGGAATGGATTTAGATGATATGGTATACATATACATACATGCATATATGTATATGTGTGTGTGTATTGGAATATTATTTCTTGGCCATAAAAAAGAATGAAATCTTGCCATTTGTAACAACATGGATGGATCTAGATGGTATACTGCTAAGTGAAATAAGTCAGTCAGAAAAAGACAAATACCTAATGATTTCACTCATAGGTGGAGCTTAAGAAACAAAATGAACAAAGAAAGAAAGAGACAAACAAAAAAGACTCTTAACTTTAGAGAACAAACAGATGGTTTCCAGAGGGGAGGTGGGGCAGGAGGTAGAGAAAATGAAGAGTATACATATTGTGATAAGCACTGAGTAATGTATAGAATTATTGAATCACTATATTGTACACTTGAAACTAATATAACACTGTATGTTAATTATCCCGGAATTAAAATTTTTAAAAAGAAAAGAAAGTGAAGAGCTTGACCTAGTTGTTTCTTGAAAAACTGTCTATAAAAAAGAGAGAGAGATCAAGGAAAAAGAGATTCCACAAGGCATGAGATGAATGGGAAGGGAAAAGGGGGCAGAAACATAAAGAGATAAGGTCTTCCTGAACCCCACATTTGATTATTTTATTAAAGATTACCTTGGCTAACCTCAGACTCAGAGCAGAATCCATATGGCAAGCATCCAGGAAGCCCTAGTCTGCTGGAATAACAGATTTTTTCAGGATCCAAAAGAAATTACTACATTTATTAATAAATAAACAGGGGGCATAATATTTAGAGCTGGTAGATCCTTGCAACCCTACTTATTGATTAATACAGGGTAAGTCACTCAAATTCTGAGGTAGATTTCCATGTGTTAAATATAAATATAAATAAATAAATGTCACAGTTTATTGAGAAGCTTAAATGAGCTAGAGTATGTTAATGCACAGTGTAAACTAAAGTGGTCCAAAGTGTTAGTTACTATGCTTGATTGAGACCCATGCTACCATCTAAATCTGAGTTAAATACACTTAGGTATCCATAATCCCATCACTTAAAAACAATTACTATTAACTTTTTAGTACATAACTCCTTCCATATTTTTTCAATTTGTATGTGGAGATACATACTGCCATACTTTTCCAGTCTGTGTTGCTACAAATGAATTATCCAAAATGTGTATTTCCTCCTACGTAATGTATTATGGACATCCTTTTGTGTTAGTAAATATAAAGACCTATGGCATTTTTAATGCCAAATATGGGAGAGATTACTGGAGTTCGCCCATATCCTGTTCTCTTCTTCCAAGCACACAGAAGAATACACATCCCAGTTGCCTTGAAGTTAGGCAGAGCCATGTGACTAGTTCTGGCCAATTAGCTCTAAGTGGAAATGACGTGTGTCACTTATAGGCTGAGGCTGTGAAGAGCCTTTGCATTGCCCTTCAGCCCTGCCTGAGTGTCTTTAATAGAAATGATGGAGCTATAGGACAGAGACAGCCTGGAAAAGGAGCTGCCCCAACCAGACTCACACTACATTCTGTGTGAGCAAGGAAAAAAATTAGATGTAAAGCTTCCATGATTTCAGAATTTGCTTGGTATAGCAACAGAGTCTAGCTTATTCTGACTAATATATAGGGTAATACTCCATATGTGGACACAGGTTATTTCAAATTCCTCATTATTATCAGCAGTTCTGCAATGAACATCTATCTATCTATCTATCTATCTATAAAATTTAACTATTAATATACTTACATAATTAATATATATTCTATGTTATTATATTATTTAATTTTTTTGCAAATTTATCTGATTATTTCCTTAGAATAAATTCCTAGAAATATAATTTCTGGGCTAAAAGGTATGTACACTTTAACCTTTGGTGGAAATTAACTTAATTGCACCCCAACAGAGGTAGCACCCAAATTATAAAGCTACCTAGAGTGTACTAGAGTACTTTTTATTATATATGCTTGACAAAATTGTACTTTATCAAAGCTTTTAAAATTAATGTCTTTGCTAATGAGGTTTAATTTTTTTCATAATATTTATTGACCATTTGAATTCTCTAGTAACATACAATTCATGCCTTATAGTATATTTTTCTATTTGGCTCTTTTATAGTAGTAATAGTACTTAATATGTCAAGAATATCAACCCTCCATCTGCCTGTATGTTCCAAATATGTTCCTTGATTTTTGTCTTTTAATCTTACTTTTAATGTTCCTGCCATATGGACATCTTCACTTTTTACACAGTTAAAATTAAGAATTTCCTTTATAGTTTCTGGTTTTAGTGTACTGATTGGCTTTCCACTTCTTTTTATCTTAAGTTTTAAAAAATATTCAGCTATGTTTTATTCAAATACTTATAGGATTTTATTTTTCCTAGTTAAATTATTAACCCATCTTGCAGTTGTATGATAGCACTCCTATATCATATGTTGAATAATCTATCATTTTCCATATGATTCGAAATAACACCTTATCGTATGAAAAAGTTCTATATATTTTTAATGTGTTTGTGTACTTCTTATTTAGTTGATCTAGCAGTCTATTCCTAAGTCAGTATATGCCATTTTATTTATTATAAGTTTAGAATAACTAAACAGGGCAAATCCTCCTCCCCATTACTTTGCTTAAAAAATAGAACTTTCATAGCTGTATTTCTACATTCATTCTTCAAGATGAATTAGAATAAATTTGTAAAGTTCCATACAACGACATATTTATTATGCAAATGAAATCTTCTGCAGAACTATTCAGGCTGAAGTAATGGAGATGGGGTTGGAGGTGGGGCTAAAGTCCTATCTACTCATCCACCCACAGGATCCTTGATGCAACTTCTGAGGAACAATTTGAGAAACCACTGTTCTGGGGATTCCTCCCGCTCTAAAACACACTCTTTTCCATCAGTAAATGTCATGAGGCAACCAGAAACAGATGAGCCTCACAGTCTTTTTTCTATACTGATAGCCTTGGTCCCTCACAACATGGCAGAGGCTCCCATACCTTTGGATGCCAAAAGCCTGCTGCTTCTTGCCGCAGTTGCTTTGGCTGCAGGTGCTCATCCATCATGAGTTGATCTCCCCTCTCCTTTTATCTGCTTTTCAGCTGCCCTAAATAATACCTTTATTACCCCAATACTTGAACATCTGTTCCACATTTAAGTATTTTCACTTAACAGTAGCTTTGGAACCATTTAAGTAACTAAACATTTCCATACTCAGCTGAAGGAAATATAAAATCTGAAACATTAAAGATGTGCTATAGATGGAAAGGTGACAAGTACATAGCGACTCACTTTCCTTGGGTAAAAGGAGAAAGCTCTGGTGGTCTGAATTTCTCAAGTTACATTTACATGTCCTCATCACCTGAGATGGAAAAGTGAGGACTCTATGGAACAGAGATGCTATCTAGCCCTGGACTCTCTATACCTGGATTTTAACATGAGAGAGAAAAACCTTATATTCTTTTTAATGCCACTGCTATTGGAAGTTTTTGAAGCACTTGCTAATTAACCCAAACATAATACAAGTATATATATAATAGTATACAGAAAATACTAATAGGATAAGCAGCAAAATTTATTTGGTGATTTTGTTTTTCATCCTTATTCATGTTTGTATTTTCCAAATTTTATAATCAATGTTGTAGTTAAACTATAAACATAGTTAATATGTTTATTGATTTAAACATTATAAAATATAAACAAAAAGAAAAAGATCACTGACAATCTCACTACTTAGATAATTACTTTAAATTTTGATGTATATTTTTACAAAGAAAGATTGAACAAAACAAAAACTAGTCCTCTCTGTTTACAATTTAAGTTAGAAAACAGTCCGGGAATCCTAATCAGAGGAGGAGATTTTGCACAGTGGCCTTTAGGGTTTCAGTTAAACCTATTATTTCAGGATATTATACTTAAAAAAAAATTCCCACTCAAAGATAAATTTGATTTTTAAGAATGTCATTTCATATACTAAAAGTCCCCAGAGTGGGTTAATGGTTTTGGCTTTTGATAGGGAAAGAGAATTTGCAAGTAAAAAGTTAGGTACTTGGTGCTCTAAAACTTTGTAACCTTTACTTATGGGTTGAAAGATTGAAAGCCATTTGCCCTATAAGCTGTACTGGCCCAAGGAAGCCATTATAGTCTAAAGGTCAATGTTCTATGAAGCACAATTTTAAAGAAACAGGTTTGTGATTACAAAGAGAAGAGAAGGAGGAGGAGGAGAAGGAGGAGATGATTCTCCCAGTTCGAGCCACACAGGGATGCTCTATAATGTTCCAAAGGTAAATTCCTTCAGAGTCACTTAGCTCATTTAGCCAAATGGGACACCAAGATGTATTTTTATTCTCGATCTAAGTTTTGGATTTGAATAGCCTGAAGTTTGAGTTATGATTATACACATTCATATACACACACACACAGTGCTGATTTTACTAATAAAGAAAAGGCTTTAAAAAGAAGACTTAATTTAAAAAACCCAGATCTATTAGAGTTGCTCGTTAAAAATGTGTCACAATTTGTTTCCTATCTCTATAAAGTAAAATATAAAAAGAAAACAGTACAAAGAGAGGAAAAATATCAACCTCCCAACAATTGTTTGTTTGGGAGGGAGCCTTTATATACAGTATCCTTATCATGTTGAATTAGTTGACAAAAGTTTGGAAATGACAATGCAAATTAATGTCAACAACACTAATGCACTTTTGTCGAAATCATGTTGCCCTGGGCTTGAATGAAACACCTTCTATTTAACTGTGTGACATATTCTATTAACAGTATGACATTAATTAATCTACTTAATTGCCCTGGCTTCAACTTATATTTTGAGGTAATTATTTCATTTTCTAAAAATAACACACAAATGGTTAAAAAATTTAAACATGCAATATAACGTGCTATAAAAAAGTATGTGTTCATCTCACTTTGACCCCTGGCTGCCCTCCATAGGGGCAAATACTATGAATATCTCGAGATGATTCACCCCAGAGAAATCATATGTGGATACAATCATACATGCATACATATTTTAGTATGTCTCAATCTGATGGGTTTAAATTATTGTTATTTAAATGAACATTTCCTTGATGACTGATAAGGCTGAACATATCTTCATTTAAAAAAGAGCTGTTCGAATAATCTTTTTATTGGATTATTATTGGATCCTATTATTGGATCCTGTTAGCTAGTATCTTGGTGAGAATTTTTGCATCCATGTTCATCAGGAATATTGGTCTGTAATTCTCCTTTTTAGCGGGGCCTTTATCTGGTTTTGGGATCAAGGTAATGCTGGCCTCACAAAATGAGTTTGGAAGTTTTCCTTTCATTTCTATTTTTTGAACAGTTTCAGAAGAATAGGTATTAGTTCTTCTTTAAATGTTTGGTAGAATTCCCCTGGGAAGCCATCTGGCCCTGGACCTTTGTTTGTTGGAAGATTTTTGATTACTGATTCAATTTCTTTGCTGGTTATGGGTCTGGTCAGGTTTTCTCTTTCTTCCAGTTTCAGTTTTGGTAGTTTATATGTTTCTAGGAATTTATCCATTTCTTTCAGATTGCCTAATGTGTTGGCATATAATTGCTCATAATATTCTCTTAAATTGTTTGTATTTCTTCAGTGTTGATTGTGATCGCTCGTCTTTCATTCATGATCATATTTATCTGGGTCCTTTCTCTTTTCTTTTTGATAAGTCTGTCTAAGGGCTTATCCATCTTGTTAATTCTTTCAGAGGACCAGCTTCCAGTTTCATTGATCTGTTCTACTGTTTTGTTTTGTTTTTTATTTCTATATCATTGATCCCTGATGGCAAGGATGTGGAGAAAGGGGAACCCTCTTACACTGTTCATGGGAATGCAAACTGGTGCAGCTGCTCTGGAAAACAGTATGGAGGTTCCTCAAAAAGTTAAAAATTCAACTATCCTATGACCCAGTAATTGCACTACTAGGTATTTACCTAAAGATTACAAAAATAGTGATTGGAAGGGGCACATGCACCCTAATGTTTATAGCAGCAATATCCACAATAGCCAAACTACGGAAAGAGCCCAGATGTCCACCGACAGATGAATGGATAAAGAAGATGTCATATATATACACAATGGAATATCACTCCACCATCAAAAAGAATGAAATCTTGCCATTTGCAATGACGTGGATGAAGCTAGAGGGTATTATGCTGAGCAAAATAAGTCAGTCAGAGAAAGACAAATACCATATGATTTCACTCATATATGGAATTTAAGAAATAAAACAGATGAACATAGGAGAAGGGAATGAAAAAAAAATAAGATAAAAACAGAGAGGGAGGGCAACCATAAGAGACTCTTAACTTTAGGAAACAAACTGAGGGTTGCTGGAGGGGAGGGGGCTAGGGGAATGGGGTAATTGGGCATTAAGGAGGACGCTTGATGTAATGAGCACTGGGTGTTATTTGCAACTGATGAATCACTAAATTCTACCTCTGAAACTAATAATACAAGTGTTAATGAAATTGAATTTAAATAAAAAATTTTTAAAAATAAAATAAAAGTTGTTTGAATTTTACTTTTCTATAAACTGCCTGCTCATGTCCTCTCCCCATTTTCCTGCAAATTTTAAAATATTTTTCTGATTCATTCTTAAGAACACTCAATATACTAAGAAAGAGAGTCCTTTGTTATATAGTATCTTACATATTCACTCAGCTTGTCATTGATTTTATTTTATTGTAAACTGGGGGTTGCTGGAGGGGAGGAGAGTGAGAGCATGGGCTAGATGGGTGATGGGTACTAAGGAGTGCATTTGTTGTGATGAGCACTGGGTGTTTTATCTAATGATGAATCACTAAATTCTACTCCTGAAACTAGTATTACACTGTATGTTAACTAACTGGAATTTAAATAAACATTTAAAAAAACAAAAAATATTCTTTCCAGCTTGTCACTGATTTATTTATAGTATTCTATTACAATGCAGGAGTGTTTAATTTTTATGTAGACCTGCTCATCATCCTTTATAGCTTCAAGGTTTTGTGCCGTCTTTAGAAAGCCATTTCTCATTCCAAGAGTAATTTTTAAATTCTCAGATAATTTCTTTTAGTACCTTTAGAGTTTCGTTTTGTAAAGTTTAAATTTCCGATCCCATTGGATTTCATTTTGGCACAAGGACTGGAGTAGGAATTAATTTATTATTTTCTATTAGACTAGGCAATTGTTCATCTTGGTTATTCAATAAATCATTTGGAGGGGAATGAATTTGAAATGCTTCTTTCATAAGAAGCCACATTACCATGAAGATTTTGGTACATATCTCAACTTTTCATTTATTCCATTGATGTTCTGTCTTTATGTACCAGTAAGCATATATTTTAAAGATTTTTATTTATGAGAGAGAGTGAGAGCGAGAGAATGTGAGCATGCATGCACGAGGTGGGGGAGGGGCAGAAGGAGAGGGAGAAGTAGGCTCCCCACTGAGCAGGGAGCCTGATGTGGGGCTTCATCCCAAGACTCTGGGATCATGACCTGAGCCAAAGGCAGATGTTTAACTGACTGAGCCACCCAGGCACCTCTAAAAATGTATTTTAATTAATGTAGCATTATATTTTAATATCTTGCAGAACTAATTTCACTTAAAAAATCTTCTGTTTCTAAATTTTTGTCTATTCTAAAAACTATTTATTAGTTTCATTGGGATAATATTAATGTAAAGTTTAATAAAGGGCCATCTTCAAAATACTGTATCTTCTTATCAAAAAAGTATATTTTTGTTCTATTCTTATTTTGTCCCTCTATGCTCTTTGAAGTCTTTTAAATCTATGTTGACCATTTCTTAAGGTTACTCCTATTACATTTTATCATTTTGTTCTTATAATAAATGCTACTTATACTCCTTTACATTTCAACTTTTACTTGTCCATATGAAAATCACCGGTTCATGTGTATTAATGCTATAGCCAGCTATTTTACTTATTGTTGGTAATCATTTTTGCAACTTCTTTTGTTTTCCAGCTATACAATTTAATCATATATGTAAATAATGATAATTCCATGTCATCTCTTTAAACTTGTATTTGTTTCTCCTTTCTAAATGCAAATCTAGGACCTCTACAACAATAATAAATAATAATTGTAATAGTAAAGATCATTACTTTTCTTTTTTTGAAAATATTTCTAGCAGTTTCACCATTCAGTACATGCAGGCTTTTGGCTGTAAATCAGACAGATATTAAAAAATATCTATTTATTATTGTTTTATCAAGAGTTTTATCAGCAATGGATATCAAACTTAAATACCTTTATAGCCTTTCTGAGTATGATCATATCACTTTTCTAATATAATAGTAACTCAAATTATATATTATATTACAGTATATTAACATAGATAATTTTCCTAATATTGCTAATTTCCTTTCTTAGTCATGATGTATTCTTTTAAAGTAATGCTAGATTCTGATTGCTAATGTATTCTTTTGGGTTTTCAGATCAATATTCATATGAAAGATTCATAGGTAGTTTCCTTTAATATGCCATCACATTTCAGTATGATTATTACAATGGGTAATATTTAAAAATGGGTTTTTCTTCAATCTCTACTCTTGAGTCATTTCAGTAGCATTGGAGTTTTTTGTTCCTTAATGTTTTTGGTAGGCTTCACATACAGTGTAATCTAGCCTGAGGCCTGCAACTTTTTGACAACTTTCATAATTACTCTGAAATTTAAATTTTCTATACCTTCTGAAGTAATTTTTGGTGATTTAAGTTTCCTAGAAATATCCATTTTATTTAGATTTTTCAAATCCTTATGCATAAGTTCAAAGATATATCTTAATTCTTAATTCCTTCAATAACTGCACTTATGTCCTCAACTTAATTGCTCATTCAGATACCTGTACTTTTTTCATCTCTCACCACTTAAATAATTACGTCAATAGCTTACCTATCTTACTAACTTTAAAAAAATGACAGTATATTAAATTTATTAGTTTTACTCTCTCTTTTTTTGGTTATTCAGATATTTCTCATTTTCTTTAACAGTTTCTTAATTCTGATTTCCTTAGATTTATTTTGTTGATGACCACAATTTCTTATTTTGAATGCTTAGTTACTTTACATCCTTATTTCATAATTTTTCTTTGAAGTTTGGTTTTTCCTCTGATAAACTTTTTATTGTAAATCTTACAGATTTAAATGGGTAGTGTTTTCAGTATTTTTGGTTTTGATTTCTTCTCTCATGTGAGAGTATTTTAAATAAGATTAAAAATTTTTGGAAAATCTTAAGCTTTTTTATTTTTATAATATAGGTATTAACTACCAGATTTATTTCATCATGGATAAAACAAAACTAATAGTTTTGAAATGTATTCAGATTTTTATGTTCTAATAAATGGTAATTCTTAAAAAAATTCTATGTGTATTTGCAAAAAAGGCATATCGTCCGTATGGAGTTTAATATACCAATTAGACTTATTCTATTAATTTTGTTATTTTATATTTTCATTCACTTTGGTCTACTTGATTATTTATGGGCTGAAAATAAATGAACATCTATTATTACTGTATATTGTCTAGACACACCGAATAGGTATTTATCTTTATATTTGTTGTAGCTTTGCTTTAGGAATTTTTACGCTATGTTATTTGGTGGATAAGTATTCATGACTATTGTACCTTCCTGTGGATTATATTATTTGTCATTACACAATGCTTTCTCAGTCTTATTTAATGTTTCTTTGCTGTGAATTCAACCTTGTCTAATATCTTAGCCCCTGAATAATTTTCTGTTTTCCTACGCATGATACAATGTGTTTATCCTCTTACTTTCAACCATTCTGAGACACTTTGTTTTAGCAGCATCTCTTATGTTTAGCATATATTTGAATTTCTATTTGTGATTCAATCTGAAAGTCTTTTCATAGATGAGTTTACAACATTTGCCTTTACTGTGTGTTTGTTTTGATTCTGTCATTGTATTTTAATTCTGACTTTTAGTTCTCCCTTTGTCTTTTCTATTTTACTATGTTGTCTGGGTTTCCTTTTCTTAAATCTGTTTCTCCTTTTGCCTTTCACTTTCTAGTCAATGGTCTGTGTTTGCATTACCTTGTTTTTGTATATATTGTCCTTTGAAATTTGAAAGGTTTATCACCTTTTTTAAAGCTTCCAGTGTTTACCTTTATAAATATAATTGCACATAATATGTTTAATTCTATTTTGAAGACACAATATCACGACTTTCTACTATGAATAATAGTATGAATACTATGAATAATACTATGAATAATAAACAAATTAAACAAACTTTCACTTCCTTCCACTTCTCTTCCCTTCACTCTACCATTTAATTTGTTTGGGTATATTATTATCCTTAGTTCTTCCAGGAGTTTTCTGAACACCTTTAAATGATATTCTGAATTCTATTTTAGGTGATATGGTAAACTAGTTATCATAAAAACATTCCTAGTACAGAACAGTTAGAAATGCTGGGTACAACATTTAATCTTTATATAAATATCTGAACTGACAAGAAAATGAACCCCTAACCATGAGAAAATGTAGCCCAGAGAGTAAATATAGTACTGTCATTGGCAGCAGCCCTGGGAGCATCCAGTATTTCTTCAATCAATTAGGGGACTGAAGGCTAAGGAAGAAGTTTTGGATGAGAGAATCCTGCATGAATCCAGAACCTCTCAAAGTGACTCTTTCAATGAAAGGGTAAAGATACTACTACTACTTATAATTTTATATTATATATTATAGTCTCTTGGTTGATATTATATTCATTAACTGATATAACAACACAAAACACCCAGCAGAAGGTACTAGGAAAGCAATGTCTTCAATATGGTTCTAGGTAGAGGAGTTTGGGAAAATTCTTCCCTGAGAATTCAAAACCAAAAGCAAGTCTTTGCATAGGTTTGGAGATGCATTACCAAGAATTCAGTGACCTGAAAAACCCAGAGCTAAGAATTTAATTTGAACCGGTCCTGGCTAGGTAATGTCCCTAGATGATTGTCAGAAGCAAAAATAAATCATATCTAAAGGAAAACACTTTAACTTGAGCCTCAAAAAATTTCCATAGCTGAAATCCCAAAGAATGTGAGTTTTGAATGAAAAATATCATATTAAGTGAGAAACCACTGTAAGCAAAAACCAACAGAATGAAGAAAACCCCTACTATGTTAGACACACTAAGACTACAGGACTAGAAATTATTACATCTGGGATATAAAATAGGTGTGCTTAATACGTTTACAGAAATATGAGACTGAAGTATAACTCTGAAGTAAAAGACTATGAAAAATGATAGGCAAAATAAAAAATGTACCAAAGAGGTTTTAGAAATCAAATTAGAAACTCTGAGCTAAGTAGATTGAACTCTAATAGTTGATTGAAAATAGTGAAGGGAAAATCAGGGAACAGAGAGGGCAGAGTAAGGAGGTCAAACAAAAATCTAATCAGATTTCCTGAGGCAGATAATAGAATTAGGAAAAGGCAACATTCAAAATGATATTGGCTGAAAATTTTGCAGAATGATGAAAACACAAACCCTCAGATTCAAAATCCCAGTGAAATTCAAATAAAATGAAGGAAAAACGAACAGACGCCCATATACAAAATGAAACTGTAGATTGCCAAAGACAAAGAGAAGTTCTTAAAAGGAGCTAGAGAGTAAAAATCACAGCTAACTTAAAAGGAAATGACAATTTGATTGAGACAATCAGAAGATGGGATAATATCTTCAAAATACTAAGAGAAGATAACTGTCAACCTAGCCATGTAGCCAGTGAAGTATCTTCCTATGTGATATTAGCACTTCTCTCACAAACTAAGAAATCTCTCTTCTAAATGAATTTTTAAGAACTCTGAAACATGGAAAAATGATCCCCAAAGGAAGGGCTGAGATGTAAGAAGGAATTTGAGACCTTGGTGAACATCTAGGTAGATCTGTATTAAAAACAATCATGTTTTGGTTGTGCTGTTAAAAATACAGTTCTTTCCACAGAGCATCTTAGGAGACCATCCTATTTTGTGAAATACATTCAGGGAAATGCTGCTAATCAATGCCAGTTGCGGTGCCAGAGCCAGCCTCTCTGCTGGTAGGGTTAGTGAGTACAGGTGTCCACCCAGCCTCTTTATTTCAACAAAACTTCGTTCTATACTTACTGTAAAGATCTCATTTTATGGATAAAATTATTGGTTATAATAGTATTCAACCAGTCTGGAGATCAATTTACTAAGCTATGTATGTCATGAGTATGCCTTATAACAAACTAGGAGCCATAGCTATACCAAAACTATGAGAACTGGTCTCTTAAATCTTGACATATTTGTATTAAAGACCAGAAGAGAACATCACAAGGAAAATAGTATAAAACCAGTTATATTCTCATTGAATTTTTACTTCCTTAACCATCATGATGAAATTCCAAGTTTCCTTTGTGTGTTTTTTTTTTAAAATAAGAAAAAGTCATTATAATGCCATCATGAGATCATTTCTAACCTACTGGTGCCAGTCATTACTACCAGTTGAAATATAGTTATGCCTTTCAGCTGTGGCTTAGTAATGATATTAAGTCTGAATTTTCTTGCAAAAGCAATTTATTCATGTCACCACTTACTGCTGTAAGTTTGTTTATGGCTTTTTAAAATGGGATCTGTTTCACCATTTGGTTCTTTCTTCAGCATATTTTGCTTTTTGTAAAACACAAACATTTCCGCCAATGCAATCATAAATGATGACAGAGGAGAGGAACCGAATTAAAATGTAAAGTTACTACACAAAGTATTTACATATGATGACCAGATTTACAGAGAAAAGGGGAAACACGTTGCAACCACAGAAGAAATACTCAGTCCTATGAAAATCCTGAATCGTAATATCAAAACCTTCAAGTAACTACTTTTTGCTCATGCCTATCTCCAGCTGTGAAAGTTGAAATATAATTACTAAAAATAATTAATGCTCAGAGTAATGTGAACTGTTTTTATTTTGCCTCTTGAAAAAGGGAAAACGGGTAAAATAAAAATCTTAAGTTGTGTATCTTGATTGTGGTGGTGAATGTGATAAAATGACACAGAACTCTGCGCACTCTTTATACCAACCTCAGGTTTCCTGGTTTTGATATTGTAGTAGAGTTACCTGAGAAGTAACCAATGGGGGAAACTGGTGAAGATACACAGGATTCTCTGTATTATCCCCACAACCTCCAGTGTATCCATGATTATCTCTAAATAAAAAGTTTTTTAAAATTTATTTCCTCATCTCCCAATTTTAAAAAGGATGAAGATGAGTATTCTTCTTCAACCCTAAGGAAAATGCAGTGCAGGCTTGGTCTACTGATCTCCATTCTGAGGGCTGACTACCTCTCCCATTTGGTCCCATCTCTCCTTTACAATGCCAACAGCCAGTGGTAAGAAATATTCTTCCCCCCTGAGCTCACAGACATAAATCCCAGAGCTGTACACATCTCTGCAAAGCAGATAATGAAAGTTTGTGAACAGAGCAACATAAGGAGTGAAGAAATCTAACTCATTTCATTTATATTGCCTGTTAGTTCATCCCTGCCACAGTTAAAGAGCCAGAGCCATACCTGCTACTGCCCATCAAATTATTAAGCACTTTATGCATGTAATCTCATGGAATCCTCTCAACTCACTATGGGATTGGTAAGATCATACTTATTTATATTTGACCATAGGCCCAGGTAACAAGTTGCCTTGCTCAGAAATTCAGCATTCATTTAATCTCTAATCTCCAAAAAACACTTGAGTAGCCAGATAAAAACTCTGCTTGGAGAACTCACAGAGATTTGAGCACCAGATCATTCATATTAAGGTTGTTTTTCACGTGCTGAACATTAAGTCATGTGTTTTACAAGGAATATCTCATCTGATCTCCACTCCCCCAACAACCTATGGAATAAACTGTTTTCATTGTTATTTCTTTTCTCTTTGAAACTGAACCTTAAATAAATCAGGGACCTTACTGAGGCAAGTGCAAGACCTAATAGTTGAACTCAGGGATTCTCAATTCATAGCTCCGCTCTTAATGGCTTTGCAATTCTGGTCACCACCAAGAATAAAACAATGTCTTCAGGTACCATCAAGATATAGGTATTGTCCAGATCCAAGTTTCCAAATAACCAATAACCACAGAACTCTATAGAGTTCATTACTTCAACTACTCATACAATAAAGAATGTTACCATGTGGTCTGAAAAATATTTTTATGGTCATAGAAGTTGTATTAATATTAAATATTAATATTGTTAAATTAATATTTTTATTAAAAAAATTTTTTTTATTTATTTGAGAGAGAGACAGCACAAGCTGGGGAGGGGCTGGTGGAAAGGGCAGAGGAAAATGGAGAAGCAGACTCTCCTCGGAGCAGGGAGCCAGATGTGGGGCTCAATCCCAGGACTCTAAGATCATGACCTAAGCTGAAGGTAGATGCTTAACCAACTGAGCCACCCAGGTGCCCCTAATTAATATTTATTAATATTAAACGTACATACACTCGTTAACAAGATTTAAAAGATTTTTTTTTTAAACAACACGACCTCTGGGAAATTGTAACATTCAGTTATGAATTGTAAATCTCCAAGATGGGAGTATATACATTTCTCAAGTATATTTAATCAAGTAAACAATTTTCCCCCCATGGCACACATTTCATATTTTTGGACACTAATTTCCACAGAACCCAGTTGGAGAAATAATATTCTCCGTCTTTTCCGGGTGATGCTTTTGTTCTCTTCCCTTGGAGATGTCTTAATTTGGTGCCATTGCTGCTTCTGATCCATTACTACCCTCGCATTCCACTGTCCCCTTTGAGTTTTTCTTTCTTCCTTTCTTCCTTTCTTCCTTTCTTCCTTTCTTCCTTCCTTCCTTCCTTCCTTCCTTCCTTCCTTCCTTTCTTTCTTTCTTTCTTTCTTTCTTTCTTTCTTTCTTTCTTTCTTTCTTTCTTTCTTTCTCCCCCTTCTTCCTTTCTGGGAATCTCTCTCTCTCATTCTCAGCTTTGGTAAGAGTAGGTTTGTTTCCATACCCTCATTGAACACTGAATGTGTGTCTTGCTTCTGGCTGGTCTGATCTGTCTTGATAACACCAGAGAGCTGAATAGTTTATGGTAAATTAACAGATCCTTTACTTAGATTAGATTAAATTAGATATATCACATGTTATGTTGGAACTGCGCACAATACATTTTGCACATTCCTACAGACATTGAAGAGATATTGAACATGTAATATTGAACACTGTGGAAAACTAGATAAAATAATGGTTGTGAAAACTTTTAGCAGTAGATCCAGTGCCTATACTGTGTCATGTTAACTAGGAAGTACTGCCTGTTATAAGCTCATCGTTCACCCCTTGAAGCACTCAAAAGAAACACTGTCATTGCCTTACATTTCATTAAGCCAATTAAAAAGCAAGGTGTTTCATGTTAGGAACTTCACATTATAATAACAACACTAGGCTTAACAGGACAGGTGTATTATTTGATAATAAAAGCCCATTCTATTGTTATAATAAAAAGTACCAAACTCTTCTGTTTTGAAGTCTGTTTACTTTAAGAGTAAGGAAGAAAAAAAAAAAAACAGTGGAAATTGTTATAGCAGACCAGGCCTAAAAATAGTTTATATAAAAAAATAAATTTAATTATAAGATTAGAAATATGTTTCAATTCATGCATAGGGTAAATATTAGCACATGTTAGAAAACTTGAAATATGCAAAACTAATATTAAAATAATTTGTAGCACATTTCTTAACTCTATTAATTCATATTCTTTAATTGGTTTGTATTATAGAATTTGTGATGAAAGAAATCATGAGGAATTCATAAAACTTACATTCAATTGATTTTGTAACTATTTTGCTAATATCATGAGCCATGAGAGTAAAAATCAGAACATTTCTGCTATTACAGTTATAATTTTGAAAAGAAATTGTATTTAGTACATTTTTCTTGGAGTCTGAAAATTATCTGAAGTATGTCTTTCCTAATATTTTGCTATGACAGTGCATTTTAAAGCTGCGTTCCTTCTTTCTTGAACTGAGCTAATTTTAATCAGGCCACTATTCCTCCATTGCTATTCTCATAAGACTTCACCAGTTTTGAGCGACTAAAGATGACTTGAGTCATGCAAGGGCTTTAGAGATTCATGCCCAAAAATAATGAGTGCTAATTCAGGCAGAAAACAATGGAGTTTCACATTTATAAACAGGGGCAAATTTTATATTTTACTAGATATTTACTAAAATGTGAAAAAAGGCATGAAATCCCCATTCAGGTTACTATTTCTTGCCAATAATATCTTATTTTTACCTATTATTTAAATTGATTTTATTTCCACCATACCAAAATTGAAATATAATGCATTCCTTTCCTTCCCAATAAAATGTAACTCATAGAAAACACGACTACATAAATCACTTTTGCCTTTACTCAACCCTAGAGTTGCCAGATAAAATAATAGGGCACCTGGCTAAATTTGAGTTTCAGATAATTTTTTAGTATAATTATATCCCAAATACTGCATAGGACATAACTAACAAATAATCGATTATTTATCTGAAATTCAATTTCAACTAAGCATGTTGTATTTTTATTTGCTAAATCTGGCCCTACTTAAGTCCTTCATTGCTTTTATTTCTACATCATAAGAAACCCCATAAAGTGGCACTGTTTTTTGTTACATAAAAATCCAGATATAGGATACTAGTTTATATACAGAATTTGCAGAAGGAAACATAATGGTAACATATATAGGGGTCCAAAATAGCAGGAATCTTTAGTTATTTCTAACTGGGTCATGAAAGAATTCTGGAAAACAAAAAGACATTGCTTCAAACAATCAGGCTGCAGTAATTAACAAAAGTTTAGCACCTTCATTCTAATTTAAATTAGAGTGCCTGAGAAAACTAGCACATAATTTGGCAAGATCTAAGGCAATTACTTAAAAAGAGAAGGTGTAATTGAGCATGCAGTCTTGTCATCTTGTCATTGTAAGAGCAGGTAGATTCTGCCATTGAGGAAGTGTGACTATGCCAAATGCATTTGCTGAAACCCTATTTTGTATGTGCTCTGGTGAAGGAGGAGATCGTCAGAGAGAGGGTCCAGGCGGCAAACACAGGAATGTAGCCCTCCAGGTGAATTCATATTAGAAAGTACTCCGGCCGAGGCTGAAAAGTAACACTTTTGAAACTATCAGAATTAAATGAGTACCAGATTCAGGAATTAAAAGATAGAAGACACTTGTTTAGAGAAGTGACCAAGATTTTTAAAAATAACTGGCAATACTATTGGTGATTTAATTGTAACTAATTGTCAGGTGTTCTTGCTAAGTCTACCGTTTACCCCTTTTGTTTTTCATGGCTTTTTATCTTAATTTTCTTTAACTACACAAGACTTACTAAATTTTTTTTTTTTTAAAGATTTTATTTATTCATTTGACAGAGAGAGAGACAGCCAGCGAGAGAGGGAACACAAGCAGGGGGAGTGGGAGAGGAAGAAGCAGGCTCTCAGCAGAGGAGCCTGATGTGGGGCTCGATCCCAGAACGCCGGGATCACGCCCTGAGCCGAAGGCAGACGCTTAACGACTGAGCCACCCAGGCGCCCCAAGACTTACTAAATTAAACTATTTAGTAGGACTGCACATTTATTTTGCTTGATTTCCTTCTTGATCATTTCTTAACATGAACAGCAAATATCTTTACCACCACCTGAAAAGAGTTACCTACGCTTCACGATAAAAGACTTTCTATTAACTTCTGAAGTTTTAAAGTAATGAACTGTCAACCACCAGCGTAACGAACTCTGAATCTCAAACTGAAGATCAAGTTAGCACATCTGCCTCCATCTAACAGAATTTAAAACACGTTCCTGGAACTAATATATACATTATACATATTCAAGGAGAATCAAATGACAAGTTCTACAAACGTTGCCTTAACTGGAGTACTTAAAGTTATTTAGCAAGACTACAGCTCTAAACATGTACCATCTGTAAAGACTGCCTTAACTGGAGTACTTAAAAAAGTTACTCAGCAAGACGATAGCTCTAAACGTAATAAAACTGATGATTTCACTGAATGGGTTTTGTCCCCAAATGTTAATGCGAGGGTCAGTTTTGTTCAACATTTTACTTGCCCTGGATAACCTAAGTCCTTAAACAACTTACAGCTCCTCACATGGGGTCTCTTTGGGACTTCTCCTGAACATACAGGGCTATTCCTTTCCCCTTCAAGCATATTCTAATTCAAGTCCTTCCTTCTTCACCGAAAAAGCATGAAAAGAACCTCCCAGGGCCTTGGCGAAGACCTTTATTTTCCCCTTTCAAGACAACAGGCATTTGCTAAGTTTCAGGGAAGCACCTGTATTAATTGTATTTCCTGCTCATGTGTTGCTTTTGTTTGCAATAAAAGAATTCATCTCAGGTGAGTTAACCTTGCTTTTTAAAGAGGGCACCTGCAGTTATCTTGGTGAGGATTGTAAATCAAAACATGTTGAGCCTTTAAAGAGGGAAATAAAGAGGTGCTGACAAGAGGGGATGCCAGTGGGATTAGGCGACTTTCTCACCACTTGTATTATCAGGACTGAGAACAACTGAGTCACATTAAATTACAGGGGGGAGAAAGAGTACCAGAAATTCCACAGATGGGAGGTTGACTGGCATCTTCAGTAAGCCTGGGAAGAGGAGGGGTCTGGGAGGTCTGAAAAGACAACTCCCTTCTTAGCCTCAGGCTTCTATAATTGACCAAGATTTTTCAGCCTGTGATTTGATCCAGCCATACCCTGTTAGAGGCAACTTGCCCCCAACTGAGACCAAGGCTAGAGTGAATAAGAATTAGGTGACTCGCTGGTATGTACAATACATGCATTCACATCTATTAGGATAAATGACACGTCGCTCACTTTAAGCACAGGCAGCTGGAGATTGTCATATTCTGAAAATGACAACTGTTATTTATTTATTGAGAATATTTATACAGGTTCTTCCTGGGCACGGAGAATGCATTTTACAGCAGCACTATGACACTGGGCTGTCACGTAGCTAGAGCAGAACACAGAAAACCATTAGCGCCAGCAGAGACAAAGCACATGTACTCAGGGCAGCAATCTGTAGGAGCGTAGATTTAGAAGGTTGAATGCAGCAGGTTTTTAAGTGAGGCTCAAGTCATTATCTTAACAGGGTTTCAAGCTACTCTGAGGGAAAAAGAATTGTTTTTTCCACACAGTATGGTTTCATTAACTGCCAAAGGACCAGTTCTGAGGCACTGATTAATTTGGGCAAAGGGTTCACATTGTACAGCTGAGGGGGCTCCTTGGTCAGCTGGCAAAGGAGGGGTGGAGAAAGCATGTGGGAGCAGAGGCAATGTTTCTCATCTCTTTTCCGCACATCACAGTCCTTGGAGCTGTAGGGCAAGCTCTTTTTCTCCCCTCTGCTCTAATTCTCCCAGTATTAAAAGAAGCATACTTTCTAAAAATAGTGTGTCTCCAAATTTGAGCCCTGGGCTAAAGTGCCATTTCTGGGCCCACCCCAGCTGTACTGAATCAGAATATTTAGAGCCGGGCCTTGAAATCTGCATTTTACCAAGTTTCCTCAGGGGGTTCTTTTGCATATCAAGGAGTGAGAAGCATTCTCTTGGGAGGATAGAGTGAAATGATGCCAACATATGTGTTCTGGGCTTTGTAGATTCTTAGTGCTGGTTCACATTGCATTCACAACAATAAATATTGCTTGGTGGCAACTCAAAGTCATGCAGTTTATCCACACACACCCCTACACCTACAAATTTCTAAAGAGGCACTGTACTTTACCAATTGTACATATAAATTGAAGGAAGAAATATAACCTTCCCCAGAAAATGCTTTAGATATAATATATACATACCGAAATTCTAGAAAAATTCAATTAAACATAAGAATTCTCTTACAGCCCCCTGGAACTCGTTGTTTGGTTTGTTGGCCAATTCCCCTAAAACATGAATGGAATTTGCAGATCTCAGTGTGTCACGTAGGACACTGACCTGAACAGTAAATCCTAGAGAGTCATCCTTCTTATAAATAGGTTAATGCCTCTTGGAAATGGGGTTTTAACATGAACATTAAACTGAATATAAAAGTTTAAATTTCAGGTCATTATTTTATTGGGAAGGACTAAAGAAATCCAACATCTCAGTGATATTTCCCCTTTTTTTCATTAAAAATATTAATTTCTTATTACCAAAATAAAAGATGGTCATTAGAGAAGAAATTTTTCATGATACAAATAAATGTTTTTAATAAAAATGCAGATCTTACAGTTATACCTGTACAAGGACAACTGCTATCAACACTTTGGTATACGTATGTCCATATCTACTTATGTACATAAAGATTTTTCTTTAAGCAAAACTGGGATTTTACCATTCATATTTCTTTGCATCCCGTTTGTTTCATGCAACCAATTCTAAAATCAATAAATGTACTGTTACGGAACATTTTTAGAAATTCCATGTATCTGCGTGTGGATGTATAATGTATTTAGTCAATACTTGGCTTTTAAGTATGCAGGTTATTTCCAATTTTGCTATTATAATGAGTGAGATAATATTGTCAGCCAAAAGGAATTTGCTGAATGTTCTATCTCTTGTGTGAAGAGGATACATACAACTGTAACAACCAAATGTCTGCTACTAGAAGTAGGCTATAAATAAGCTTATAGGTCCTGACAGCAGGCTGAAAGGGGGACAGTCCCCAAAAGCCATTTCTTCTAACATCTCTGCCTCCAAGTCAAAAGCCCCTTTCCACTCCATTCCCCATTCCTTATCCTCTGAGGATTCTGGGGATATGAGAGATTTTCCCAGCTATAAGTCCCTCCCCACCCCCAGATACTAGCTTGAAGCTTTTATTAAACTTAAATTTATAGTTATGTATTTAGCTACATATTGCATCAAGCAATAGGATACACTGAGGAATAAGGCAGGACCTATTCCCCACAGCACACTGAATCACACCTACTGGATCATCTCTCAGAGGCTCAAAGGCAGATTTTTCATGACATAAATGACGCTTAAGCATCATGGCCTCTTACTTGCATGGGCATCTGCCAAATATTTTGCTTTTGAAAATTTGCAAAATTACTCGAACATGGAGAAACAAATTTGGAAAGACATTTTGAAATGCTTCCATTAAATAAGTGAAAATTTATGTACAGTGTCCTGATTTGAATGTTTATGAAGGGGTACCACTTTCTTTTCATCTGTAAACGTATTTAAAAAGTAAAAGGAAATTCAGAAAAAAAAATTAATGGAATATGAAATGAGAAGCATTTCATGATAAAATCATGATAAAATCATAGAAGCATTTCTATGATAAAATCAATAGAGATTACTGATCTAGAGAAGCAATGTAAACAAAAAAAACCTTTGACATTAAAACAAAAGCAGTAATGAAGAAATATATTTCAATGGTGTCATCTACAACAAGCTAATTAGTATTTTTCAATTCAAAGTGTATTTAAGATTAGTCATTGCAAAATAAAACTTGAGATACTCCTAAATGTTATAGCTTATGTATGAAAAAATTTAATAAACTTTTTCCCCAATTTAACAAAAATTCTAAAAATTTACAGGACATTACCTATAACAAGGTATGAAGCTGAATAATTTCTTAAACTAAGTTCTAAAAAATTTTTCTTTCAACCAATGTTGGTAGAGGAAAGACCAAATTTCTTTCTGTTCTATAAAAAAAATTATAAACCCATCATCATAGGAAGAAGCAAAGAGTCTGCTGCTCCTCTCCCCGACAAAAAGTAAGAAAAACAGTTTAGAGAGTCAGGTAGCTGATTTTAAAGTCATGTTTTGACTTGTTTTGTTTTAATGTTTTTAGATTTTATGATATCTGTTGATTTGTTACAAGCTTTCAAAACTTTGTATGTATTTCTCATTCTGAATATTCATTTTTATATCTAATTTATGTACACACGCTTTCTATTCTTTTTGTTGAAGAGGGCCTGCCCCAACCTGTGTAAGCTTCAGACCCTGTATAACCTGGATTCAACCCTGACGTTGTCCAAACCCATAAAGCTCAGTTGCATCAACATTCATTTACACCAAGAAGGTGTTTGTGGCCAACAAAGAGGTGTGTAGCCCTGTTGAAGATCAAAGAATGGAGAAAGCAGCCTTTGGGGGTTGGGGGTAGTTTTTGGAAAGGAGGCATGCAGAAAATGTGCAAAGGACCCAGTGGACTTGAGAAACTCTTTGTAAACAGGTAAAGTAACTTTCCTAAGCAGCATGTCAGGTCCCTAAGTGGTGCTTAAACATATCACAAAGGTAGCAGATGAAGGATCAGATTGTTAAGGAACAACTTGCTTGTAAAACCCAAAGAGCAGTGGTTGATCTGATAACTGGAAGATTCTTAATAGCTCAACACAAATAAACCACTTGTAAATGCCCCTGGGCTAGCCTGCCTCCCAACCCTTTTCACCTGGCAGTAATATACGGCCAGTAATTACCATAATGAGCCACCAGAAGGCATCTATTTGTTAGCCCTGGAAGAGCTTGCATCTGGCTTTTAGGTGTGACGCTAGGAGAGGCGAAGGACAAGGAGTATTTGAATATACATTTCCTCGGGCAGCTACTTATTTGAACAGCTGCTTAAGAGGCACACAGCAACATTAAGTCAGTCCAATTCGGGAGACTGTATGCATCTTGATTTCTATTTTTTTTCTTTGAAGTACAGGACCAGCCTATTTTCTCCCCGGGTAATAATTTCTCCAAATTAAAAGTGGTTACCCGACTTAAAACCTGTGACAAGTCTATTGTGTTGACCTCTACAGCTGGTAGAGGGTGGAGGTTGCCAGGGAAATGGGCTCTAGAAATGAAACATGGAACACACTCAGAAGTCACGTGCCAAATTGTTTGGTTTTAGATTAAGTTTCACAGGAAAAATAATCCAGCGCTTGCTTTCTCTCTTTTTTTGTCTTTGTCAAAACAAAGAATGTATAACAAAAGCAACATTTTTAGCCATCTGCTGAAAATATAAAAATATTTTCATCAAAATAACAAATTGGTGGTTTGTTGTGTCAGCTTGTATGCTTAAAAATTCCAATGATAAGCATTCCCCAGATATCAAATAGAGGCAAATTTGCCATTTGGGGAAAAGAAAGGAATCTAGGTACATAAGAAATGAGCTTTAAAATGACACTGGAGCTGGTACTGAAATTGGAGAATGGAAAATGTTTTTTTTGGGGGGGGGGAATCTGTGAATCTTTGTAATTGTCTGGCTAGGAATCCAAACAAACATTTGCTCTCCTTTAGCACTTACCACATCGGTCAGAGCTGGATTGTTCAATGCCTTAACACCTCTACTTATGAAAAGATATTAGAAATGCTATGTATTTCTTGAGCTATTAGGAAGATATGTGAAATTATGCCTCTAAAACACTCATGAACATAAAAAAAGGTCATGGGTATTTCTTATTGACCCAAAGTTTACCTTAGATAAAGAGATTTATATGGAACCTGAAAGAGGTATATCAGAGTTTTGCCTTGACATTCATGGATCACTGAGCAGTTCCAAATGCTTCTAAGAAGATTATCAGGGGGTTGTGTTTTCTGAAGTTTCCTGATCTCTCCTTTTACCTAGGGGTCAAACTGTAGGCATTTGAGATGTTAGCAAGACACAAGATGACAGAGCCTGCAAATAAAATACAGGTCATATAGATTCCCCTATAGATTCACCAGCTTATTTACTTTTTGGTATGATAAAGAACTTTAAAAATATACATATATAGCTAATATAGTCACATGGTTCCAGGATCTAACAGTATAAAAACTGTTTGTAGTAAAATGTTTCCTTGCCCCTAGTTCCAACCAGCCCCGTTACCCTCTGTCTACTCTTCCTGCCCTAAATATCCACTGGCATTAGTTTCTTGTATATTCTTCCTGTTGTTGTTTTTTTTTAATATCCAAATAAACACACACATATATATTGGTTTCACCTATTTTTATGCAAAAGTCAATACACTCTGCACACTGCTCTGTATCTTACTTTTTCACTTAATACTATATATTAGAGATTTTTAAAATCTCAATACATGGTTTCCTCATTTATTTTTATAACTGTATAATAGCTCATTGTTTGAATGGATTTATAATTTACTTAATGCAAACTGCAGCCTTTTTAAGTCCTGGTTACTCTTAGAAACACCATTCAAAAATATGATGTGCCAAACTCCCTGTACTTTCATTTGCATTCAACTTCAAACTAAAGTTTTATTTGCCTGTAGCTTGAATTGTTAAGACTCCAGAAAATAGAGATCTGTGCAGTCGAGGATTATTTGAATAACCCGATTTATAAATTTGAGTTAGATAAAATGCATGGAATTAGAACTTAGACTCCACTAAAAACATTTAAGATGTTATTAGTTCTTGGTAGGCTTTTGTCTTGAGTTGCCCATATTCTATGGAGTGTTTTTCATGCCCACCTTATTTTCTTTAAATATTGTATAAACATCCAGACTTACTTTGATTTTTTCCAAACACGGGAACAGCTGCCCTACAGGGCTTTGTCTCTCAGACCACAGAACTAGTGTTTCTTTAAGGTCTTTCTACCTCTCTGATCCTACTTTTACATTTAATTAAGGTAATCCTTCAATCTACATCCTCTTCCAGACCCCATTCTCCTTTCTTTCTAAGTTGTTATCCATGTTCCACCTGAAGCAGGAGATCATATTGCAGTTTGGGTCCTAAGCTCATTAAAGAAGAATGCATCTGGCATTTCTCTGGGAGGAAAATGGGCTTTCAAGTTCTAATTGGAAAGATCTGAAGGGTGTAGAACTATGATGTCTTTTTGACCATGGGCCCCAGACCATGGAGTTTATATGTTCACTTTGTGGAAAACGTAGGGTCTATAATCTCGGTTGCAATTGTTGTTTGCCTGTTAAATAAAATTAGTTTTTTTTTTTTAACTTCTATCCTGATATGGGCAAAATTGTGTAGGCATGTGTAGTCTCTTATTAAGATTAATATTTGTCTCTCTTTAAAGAATCATATGAGGTTTATGGATAACCCTGGAGTATTAGAAAAGTTCAAAGAGAAATACAACCAAGAATGAACCTGTGTCATCAGAGAGCAAGAAAAACAGAAAAGGAAGGAAGGGAAGGAGGGAGGAAAGAAGGAAAAAGGGAATCTTGTGGAACTGAAGTTAACTGCATTTGTCTTTGCCTCCTATCAAGATGGAAGATGTAGGGCTTTATCTGGTGTAGAGAGCTAAAGGATAAAAGCCTGTGGTTTTGCCTGAAGGAAAAGGCTAATAAGTAATGTTCTCTCTCTCTCTCTCTCTCTCTTTTTTTACAAAACTATTGGTGGTCATAACCTTTTAATGCAGAAATTGAAAGAAAAGAGGAATAGCAAAAAACAAGTAGTAATAAATAGTTCCGTACTCACATATTTACCTAAATATACACGGTCACTCTAACACTCCCTTAAGGGCCTGCTGCTTGTGCATCCCCAAGGATATATAAAAAATACTTGCTGATGTTACTGATAACAGATGATATTATTTCCCCAGTTGGTTCTACACATGACATGATAATGTCATCTTTGTAAGTACTATAAGTATTAAGTTAAATTCTTACAATGCTTCCTTTCCCAGGCCCCCTTTTAAAATTATATGTATTTTGCTCTTATAAGACTTTAAAAGAGAACAAGAGGACCAGCAGATTCCCTTCCTGCCCTTCTGACCCACACCCATCGTGGGGTCAGCCCCTTAGCCTGTCTTTATATAGTCTCTAGAAAATAGGTGCCAGATCCCCTTCCCTTGGTTTAAAACCTAGCCCTGCATGTATTTATTTTCACCTGTTGAGAATGCATTTCCACTGAAGCATTGAACCAAACACACATATTCCTTCTGAAATAATCATAAAAGGATTTATTTCCCTAAGAACTTGTCAGCTTATCTAAACATCTGCTACTCAGAAGTGATTACTTGGGAATTTCCAGGTCACACAGGAACATGCAAGTCTATTGCTACTGGATTCATTTAGACAGAAACCAGTAACCAACCAAACATTTTCAGGTGAGGCGAAGAATGTTTTAAAAATCAGTTCATGTTTAAGAAACTCAAAATATGTGAATTTACATACTTTTAAATGCCATTCCTGCTTTTGTTTTATTTTAATCAATCTTTATAGTTGGCTTTTCTGCTGAAGTCTTTAGGTAGCAAATATACAGAAACCATCAAAGCCTTTGAAAGTAAAGACCAAAAAATTAACTCTCCTGTAGCAACATCAACAACTTTTTGTTAGGTGAGAGAAACAGAATTTTTAAAAAATGTTTTACAAAGAACTGTTTGACAAGAGACTTCGAAATCTAGGGAATACTTACGGTATGGACAAAAGGTTGAGGAAAAAAATCATAATATTTTGAAAATACTTTATTCAAAAAGAATGAGGGTAATGCTGAAAGCAATTTAAGAGAAGGGGAGGAACCAAATTCCCTAGAATGGTTTTAGCAAACATCTGGCTTGGCAGAAAGAAAGGAAGCAATCATCAATTGAACACCAATATGCCACTCATTTCACACTTACTATCTCATTTAATCCTCAAATATGATGACTTGAGCTTAATAGCCAAGGAATTTACAACTCAGCAAGAATGAGTAAAGTGACCAAAGTAAGTGCCAGAATTCCAACTCTATCTGTCTGCTAAGGAGCTTACCACCATGCCATGTCATCTTTGTTTTCATAAAGTTATTATAAAACATGACTTAAAGCACCAGTGATGTGTTTTCTTCATGTGTGTGCTCTGGCTCCTGATGCTTAGTTCTGGTCTCATCTATTGAAGGAGGTAGATAGATAGATTTCACAATGGGTATGTAGCATTCTGCCTGGATTTCTCCATAGGCCCTTGGTCTACAGGTTAAAGCTGCAATGCTGTCCTCTAGCTACAACAAGTTTGGAAAGAGCAATGGAAAGAATTAGGAGATAGAAAGGATGGAAGCAAAGGTTATGTCTAGAGCCAACAGCTGCCACACACTAAGTTTTATTTACTATCTGCTTTTGACAATTTGGAATAGAAGAGATGCTTAAACAGACTAGGTAGATTAGGGGCACTGGGAGAAGAGGCATGTACAGGTTGGCTTTTCATAACCAGAGGCCACCAATAGGTTGCCCATAGATCTGGCCTATGGGTGTTTTATGTAGCCCATGCAGTGTTTGTTTAAATAGCTGCCCACATTTATTCATTCCACAAGTATCTACTGGGCATGTGCCTGGTGCTGGTTTTGGAGCTTCAGATTCATCAAAGAACCAAACGGACATAAACGCCCCCATGAAATTTCCATTCGAGCAGGGAGAGACATTAAATGATGTACATAATAAATTATTAACATATACGATCTTAGGAAGTCAGAGCTAAGAAAAAAGTAAATTAGGGTAATAGGCATTTAGAAGAAAGGTGGGGTCGTTGGTTGGATGCTTCATTGAGAAAGCAGCATTTGAACAAACACTTGCAGGAGGTGACAGAGTTAGCTCTGTGAAAATGGAGGTGTGAGGAATGTTCAGGATGAAGAAATAAATACCCCAGTCTCAAAGGTGGGAGCATGTGTGCTTGTCTGAGGAATAACAAGGAGGCCAGTGGGCCCAGAGTGCTGTGAGCAAACGAAAAGGTAATAAGAAACAAGGTAAAAGAACTGATGAAGGCCCAGATGATGCTGGGCTTTACAAGCTTTTCTAAGGATTGACTTTTACTTGATTGAAATGAGGAGCCATGCAGGGGTTTGAGCAGAGGAATGACATGATTTAACTTGCAATGAAAAGAATTACTCTTATTTCTGTTTTGAGAATGGATGTAGAGAGGAAATAGGGATAGACTCAGGAAGGCCAATTAGGAATCTTTTGAAATCCTCCAGATGAGAAATAATGCTGGTTTGGGAGGCACCAGTGAACGTTATGAAAAATAGTGTGAAAATGTTTTGAAGTTCAAAGCAAGAAGATATCCTTTCAGATTGGATATGGAGAAAGGTAAAAAATGACTGCAAGGTAATAAGTGTGGGCAAGGATGTGGAGAAATTGAACCCTTGTGAACTGTTGGTGGGAATATAAAATGATGCAGCTGCTGTGGAAAAGAGCAAAGTTACAAATAGAATTACCATATGATCCGACAACTTCACTTCTGGGTATATACCTAAAATAATTGAAAGTAGGGTCTCAAAGAGATATCTGTATACCCATGTTCATAGCAGCATTATTCATAATAGCCAACCTAAATTATCCATCAATGGATGAATGGAAAAACAAAATGTGGTATATACATGCAATGGAATATTATTCAGCCTTAAAAAAAAAAAAGGAAATTCTGACACATGCTATGATGTGGATGAACTTAAAGGACATTATGCTAAGTGAAAAGAGCCAGTCACAAAAAGATAAATATTGTACGATTTCACTTATATGAAGTACCTACATTGTCAAATTCAGAGACAAAAAGTAGAATAGTGGTTTTCAGGGGCGCCTGGGTGGCACAGCGGTTAAGCGTCTGCCTTCGGCTCAGGGCGTGATCACGGCGTTATGGGATCGAGCCCCACATCAGGCTCCTCCGCTATGAGCCTGCTTCTTCCTCTCCCACTCCCCCTGCTTGTGTTCCCTCTCTCGCTGGCTGTCTCTATCTCTGTCAAATAAATAAATAAAATCTTTAAAAAAAAAAAAAAGAATAGTGGTTTTCAGGGGTTGGGGTTCAGGGAGAATGAGAGTTGTTATTTAATGGATATAGAGTTTGTTTGCAAGATGAAAAGAGTTCTGGAGATTGCACAACAATGTGAATGAACTTAACACTTCTGAACCTTACACTTAAAATGGTTAAGATGGTAAATTTTATGTTATCTGTATTTTATCACAATTAAAAATTTTTTAGAAAGCAACTGAGTCTGGGAAAAAAAGTAAGGGTCATAATTTCAGAAAAGCAGAAGTTTTGAAATAAAAAGCATATTTATCCTTCACGTATGAGTTAAATCTCGGAATTAAAAATAAATTTCAAAATAAAAACATGACTTAGGTTTCTAGGCTGAGAATGACATTGTCAATGTGATTATGGAGAATGCTGTGGACAGAGCAGACTTTATAGGAAAGATCAGGAGTTGAGTTTTGTCCATGTAATGTTAGCAATATCTGTTAGACATCCCAATGGAGATGTCAGAGAGATAGGCAGATATGCAAGTCAGAGTTCAAGAAAGTGATCTGAGCTGAATACATAAATTTGGAAGCCACTGGCAAAAGATGATTTTTAAAGACATGAGCCTGAATGATGTTGCAAAAGAGTGAGTAGAGTGAAAAAAGGACCAAAAACTCTAATGTTAGGAAATTTGGGAAATGGAGAAATGTTTCAAAAATATCCATATTTCTGTCTTCTCTTGAAATGTGGCAACTCTGAATCCACATTTCTGCACATCATCAATCAGCTGGAACTGAATCATTGTTGCACTTTCTCCTCTACCCTCCCCAGCCTGTTGCATTTAGACAGGGGCATGTGCTCCTAGGTTCACCAATATCTCCATCAGGCTGGTTTTACTCATCCATATTACCTGCCTGGACTTGGGGAGGGGGACTTTTGAGTTTGCCAGTCCTGGTATAGACCTACATACACAGATGGTACTAACATTTCTATCTCTTACCTAAGGGTAATAACTGTTACCTTGAACCAATCAAGCTTTTCCCCTAATTGTATCTGGGAAATCCAGCCAGCATCTTCATGAGAAGATATCTGGTCCATTGGTAAATCTGAGTTTGACATTCTTACCTAGAGAAATAAAGAGAAAGATGGCACCAAGGTACAAAGAATGAATTAGTGATCATTTTAACCTTTTCTTCTGTTCAAGAACTCAAAGTGCTACTTCAGGCTTGGTCGGCTTTGAATAGCAGCCAAGATCTTAGAAACAATCAAAGGAAGGCCATGTATAGGTAGAGAGAAGGCAAAGAAATCAAGGGGAGAACAATGGATTGGGAAATAATCAGGATGAGGTGTCCAATTACATCTGAAATGTTAAGGCACTAGGCATCAAGCATGATTACTTTGCCTGCATAGCAGCATAAAAATGCATATTAATTAGAAAGTAAAAAATAATGTTTAGTTTTTAACCTGATAATTCACTTGGAATGTGGCTCCACATGTTGAGCAAATAGGAAATTGCAAACGAGCTGTAACTTCAAAGAAATGTATTTGGCTGTCAGGTGTTGAGGAAAAAATTATTTTCTCCTTTGAGATTTCAAATACATATCTCTGCACTGAGACTCTGTCTTCATTGATCTTAAAGACAATCTTTAGAAACCTCAATGTGGGAGAATGGTTGGCCAGTCATCAAACCTACTGAATGCCTGCTACAGGGTTCTGTAGTCTGGTTGAAAGGAAAAAGAGGATTTGCAATCGAGGTTTTTGGTCTTTCTCAAGATCGACCCATGGAGTGGTCATGAGCTTTGGAGGAGAATGTGGTAGCCAATCAGGGCCTCCTCCTAACTCATTACTATCTGTTCTTCGAAAGGGAAATGATCATCACATTTTGGGCATCTCCCTACCCTGCCCTCCCTCTCTGAAAAAATACCATCTTCTCAAATGCATGCACATAAAAAAGTGTTTAATACTTTCTAGTGCCAGATCCCTTTGTTTTCTTCATTTGTTGGTTTTACTTTGTTTGCTACTCTTGTCTTCCTTAGGAACTGATATCTTGAACAATTGGTAAATGGTTCCTATGGCAACAGTTAGCAAGCCAAAGCTCTCCTAATAGCTCTCCTCTTTCCCTCCAACCCTCTCTCTGCTTTTTCTTTTTTTAAAAGCTTTTTGGTCTTATACTTCAGTATTTCAGTGTTTGGGAAGGAGAGAAATTTAAAACTCATTCACTAAGCTTATATTTCTCACATATAATGGACACTGACATTTAAAGGACAGCTTTTTAATAGAGAGAGGCCTCAGGCCCAGTCAGGTACCATCAATTTTGCATTTGTGGCTGCATGTGAAATTATAAGATCATCATACCTGATAATTTTTTAATGTATTAAATAAAATTTATTTTAAAAATAGATTTTACCATTTTAATTTTGATTAATATAAAGTATTCCATACAATAAAGTATCATTGATGATAAATGGGGTTTAAAAACCAAATACTCATTTCACTTAGCAAAGAGGTAAAGCAGCAGGAGGATGTCCAGCATGAAAACATGCATGAGAAAGCCACCAGGACCAGGCCTATTGACTGTTCTGCACCATTGCTGTCCATCACCAGCAATGGGAGTGGCAAGATGCAGGAGGAAGCTTAAAGATCTTTAAAATATCCTTTCTGTAGTTATTATGACATACAGTTGAAGCATGAGACATTGTAGACTGGATTAGACCTGGCTTCCACATGTCTCTCTGGTTTTCTGGAACACGGTCCCTTAGGCAGAATTTGGGAAGACATGGTGGTTGTCTCCAGATCATCAGCATCTACAGGTGGATATCCTCCAGTTTCTCCAATATCCTTTCATGTTACATTATAAATTTAACATTCATAAATTTATCAGTCATGCCTATTTATATTTGCCACATCTTGGTATAAAGAGTTCTATAAATTTATAAGTTTTTTTAAGTATTCCAACAGTTGAGCTTAATTCAATATCCATTTGAGGTCATCTAGTGTGGCAGCTAAAATAATAAACTCTGACGCCAGACTGGCTAGAATCAAATCCCAGCTTTTCTACTATGAGACCTTAGGCAAATTAGGATAATAAGGATAATAATCATATTTTTATTATAGCATTGTTATGAGAATTAAAGTTAACATAAATTACATGCTATTCATTAATTTATTGGTTATAACACTACCCCTCTCAACATCTGCCTCTTCATGTTACAATCCTTCTTCAAAATAAAATTGAGTCAGTGTGGAGACAATCAGTTCCTCCAGTCATCCTGATTGCTCTTCCATCTTACATTCTATATTGTTACTCATTAGGTGTAGAGACCAGAATTAAATTCAAACAAGTGTCTTTGGTGTGTTTATTTTTTTTCCAAAATCAATATTAACCAAGAAAACTGTGATGGTTAGTTTTATGTGTCAAGTTGCGTGGGCCCAGGGATGCCCAAGTAACTAGTTAAATATTATTTCTGGGTGTGTCCCTGAAGGTGTTTCCAGAAGAGATCCCCATTTGAGTTGGTGGATTAACTAAGTAAAACAAACGGCCCTTCCTAATGTGAATGGGCATTATCCAACCCATTGAGGGCGTGAACTAAATAAAAAGGTGGGAGAAGGTTGAATCCATTCTCTGCCTGACTGTTGCACTGGGACATAGATCTTCTGCCCTCTGTGCTCCTGGTTCTCAGGCCTTCAGACATGGGCTATAATCTATACCAACAGCTCTCTGGCTCTAAGGCCTTTGAACTACACCTCTGGCTTTACTGTGTCTCCAGCTTGCAGATGGTAGATCTTGAGACTGCTTGGCTTCCCCGATCATGAGAGACAATACCTTATAATAAATCTCTTGATATCTATGGATAGATGGACCTATAGGTATATCCTATTTGTTCTGTTTCTCTAGAGAGGATTAATATAATAACCAACAATGGAAAACAATAGTAAAATCACATAGAGGCCAAGATTTGCAGGTCAAAGTTTGTTGACACAAAAGTAACTCTACTTTCCACCTTGGGTATTAGATAGCAACACTTGAGGAGATGGCCAGGAGATCCCCTCAGACTTCCTCGTGTCAGAGTTGAATGATAAACAAAGGCTCTCCAGATATAAGCCAAGGTACATTTGAGTTGGGACTGCTTCCGACCTGGATAAACTATTCAGTCCTTTCCAGGATCTGCTTCCAAGCCTCTTTACCAGTTGAGATGATTTACCTCAAGTTTTATGCAGGATCAGATAGGGGATGTGTTTTTCTTCTTGAAATACACTTCCTACTGATAGCTGGAGTTTCTTTCATTGCAATAAATAGAAACCTACTCAAGCCAACTTTAAGTAACTTAGATTTATACAGGGCACAAGGGGAAAAAAAATGTGGGTAGTAAATTCTGCTTAGATTCTAGTCAGCTATAGCCAGAGGGTAGTAGGTCCTTCTTATTCAAAGCAGCTGAGCTACCACAGCAAGAGCTGTGGGAACCCTTCCTACAGAGCGGGCACCCTAACTGTGCCACCTGAACTGAGCCTATACTTGCCTTTTTGGTGAAGAAACAGGCCCACATCCATATATAGCAGGCCGGAATTGAGGACATAGCAAGAATAGAGAGAAAATTGTGACACAACCATTACAAAAAGATTTATTTATTTTCCACAGACATTTTTCACCCAAGTCCTGAGGCATAATTAAAATAATATGGGACTTATTTCTTTCACTGCACTGAAGTTGAAGTGTAACCCCTGAGCATAAAGTAGGTTGCATTCAACAACACTTCAGATTCTCTCCTGGTTCAGATCTGATAGTTAGATGCCATTATCTTATAGGCACATTTGTACCATTTTCCCATAATGTGTTATCATCTTACTTCAGTCTACAGGAAGCTTATTTGCCATTTTTCCGCCTACTCATATGGGCAAGTTATTTCCTTTTTCAGTTTATTCTTATTGCCTCAGTATGTCACTATACAGAGAGCTCTGCAGAAAATTTTATTCTAGCAGGCATTTTTTTCATTTATAACAATGTTGGGTAAGATTGATCCAGCACTAATTCCTGGTTTTTACACATTTCCATACATAAAAGTCATCTTTCCCTCCATCCCTCCCTTCTCTTTCCCTGTATATTTATCAAGTACTATTTTATGCCTGAAACTTCAAATGCTCAGGATACCTCAGTGAACCAAACAGATAAAAATCTTGACTCTCACAGAGCTTACCTATTAGTGTGGAAAGATAGCCTATAACAAATAAACAAATGAATGTATGATCTGCCATGTTGCTACAATGATGGGCACTATTTTTCCTTCCACTTGGTTTCACAATTTGAGTTAGTTCTTCAATGATATAGTATTCTCCCCCCAAACTCACAGTATCTACCTTAAATTGGAAGAGAATCACTTTCCTATGTTTTACATTTCATTTTTGAAGGAGTTAGAATAATGAATCAGTAAAAAAAAAGGGGGGGGAGTAGAATGTTCACTCTTTTTCAGGAGAAAGTTTAGGGTAAAATTAGTTCATTTAACAAACAGTTGTGGAGTATCTATGAAACACATAACAAAGAAATTATAGCCCTGCCCTTACGGACCTTGAAATTTAATTGAATAAAGTAACAAACAACCGGGTAGTAACAGAAGCCAGCAGTCTCTATCTCATATATGTTAACGGTGCCATCTCTAGCTGACCACAGTTGAGCTCACTAAACTTCCAGCTGTGCTGGTCACAGGAGTCCCTCCTTGTTCTCTGAGTCACCCTTGCCCACCGCCTAGGCAGTCACTGCATTGACAGTTGGCTTCCCACATAGCTTTCCCAGTGGGATTTTGGCTTTTGACTTTGTTTCTGAGTCCCTGACCTAAATCTCTATCTAGTATTCATTCTACTTCTGGGACACCTGCCCTATTTATCCTTTTAGCAAACGTTTACTGAGTATCTACTTGGGGAAGCCATCATGACAGGTGGTGGGGATATTAATAAAGAAATTGCTTTTATGTACCCATAAAAGTCATAAGTGAGTGAGATCAACCCTCTGAAAATGACTTGTGGGGGGCTCTGGGAATGGAAGAGGAGGAAGCCACTACCATTATCTAGAAGAGAAGCAGTCATAAGAAAGAATTCACAGGGAGAGTATACCTGAGATGATTCTCAAGGGATAAATAAGAATTCACTAGGCGGATGAGGAAGGAAGGACATGTCAAATGCAGTGAAGAACATAAACAAGGGAATGGAGGTTTGTGAAAGAGCTCTTGGCAGCACCCCAGCAGAGAGACTGAAGGTCTTAACTCTGAATTTGAGTGTGTAGGTTGCAACTTTGCTTCTGAACATCACTATTTTCCCTGCTTATTGACACAAGGTACTACTTCCACTTTGCTTTTCATTCTTTTGAAAAAATGTCAATCCAGGGGTGCCTGGGTCACGTGGATGGTTGAGCCTCCAGCTCTTAGTTTCCAATCAGGTCGTGATATCAGGGTCCTGAGATTGAGCCCAGCATTGTCTGTTTGGTACCCTCTCCCTCTGTCCCTGCCCCCTCCACACATGCACTCTCTCTCTCTAAAATAAATAAATTTTAAAAAAACATAGTGTTGATCCTTCTGTATCTCTAAAATAGTTTTATCGAGATCATTTTCATACCATAACAGTCACCCATTTAAAGTGTACAATTCAATGGCTTTTAGAATATTTACACTTATGCAATGATCACCACAATCTAATTTTAGAAAATTTTCATCATCCCAAAAGGAAGCCTTGTATTCACTAACAGTTACTCCCCACCTCCCTCGCATAAACACAGCTAATAGTCTACTTTCTGTCTCTAAAGATTTGAACCTTTTATATAAATGGAATCATACCATACATGGACCGGCTCCTTTCACTTGGTATATAATGTTTTCAAGGTTTGTCCATGTTATAGCATGTATCACTTCATTCCTTTCTATTGCAAAATAATATTCCATTGTATGGATATAACACATTTGTGTATCCAGTAATTTTTTCTACTGACAAGTTGTTTGTACCTTTTAGCTCTTGTGAATAATGTTAGTAGGAACATTGGTGTACAAGTTTTTGTGCATTTTCACTTCTCCTGGGTATATACATAGATGTTTATTGGGTAACTCTGTGTTTAACTCTGGGTAACTGCTAGAGTGTTTGCCACACATTTTACATTCCCATCAGCAATATATGAAGGTTCCTGTTTCTCACATTCTTGTCAGTACTTGTTATTATTTGTCTTTTTATTACAGCCATCATAGTGGATATAAGGTAGCATATCATTGTAGATTCTACTTAAATTTCCTTAATGGCTAATGATGTTGAACATTTTTTTATGTGCTTATTACCACTAGTATACAACTACTTCTTAATCCAGTAATGTTAATATTATCTGAACCATTATATATATGGCAGTGGTATCCTCAGGCTCAGATGTTGTAAGCTTGGCTTTGAGGCTCCAGAAATATCTCACCACATGTCTGAGGGTAAGCCTCTGCATTAAAGATCCTTCCTGCACCATGCACTGAGATATAAAACTACCTTCTATCTTTAGAGTAATTTACAAAGTAATTTTTAATGCATTATTTTACTTAGATGTTGAACTATATATGTGACATGGGCATTATAATCTTTATAGAAGGTAAAACTGAGGCTCAGAGAAGTTAGGGAATTTGCATAGTCACATAGTTAGCAATCTTAGGATAAGGACCTAAATGTGGGTCTCCTAACTTAAATTACAATACCATGTCATTACGATACAGCATTTAATGGAAATGTTTGTACAAAAGGAATTGATAGCAGAGGATGGAGGCAAGAGGAATCTCCTTGGAATAGAAGACTTCAAAGCCTTATAAATAAATCTGGAGGGTAGTCTAGGGAGAAAGGGATAGAGGTAGAAAGCAGCAAGATGTGTAAGGACAACAAAGAGGCTTGATTCCAATTAAGAATAGTTGAAATGCAATTTGGAAGTATGGTTGAAACCTGCTATTTTGTCTTTTGAGAAATAATACTCTTCACTCTTCGCCTCCCATTCCAACCACATGGTTCAGATGGAAGAATCCATGTTTTAATGTGAGTGACTTGATCTTCACTCCTGACTAAAGTAGATTGCCATTATTGTACACCTGAAACTAATATAACACTGTGTGTTAATTATACTTGAATTAAAAAAAAAAGTAGCTTGCCATGATCACCTGACCCAAGCTGGACCAATCAAAGACATTTCCCAGTAATTGTGAACTTGATAAAGAAAAAGCATGTCAATCCCTTCCCATTGATAAAAATCGTAAGTTATAAATTCCAGCAACTTTTGACAATCAGGATTTCCACAACATGGAAGAGAATTTTCTGCTATGAAGCTGAATAATATGGACACCAAAGATAAGCTAGATAAGAGAAGAGAGACAGAGGCAAAGTCCTGGCTGTGCTCAAATCTCTGGCTTAAATTGTCCTTGAGATTCAGCTACTTTATCAGTAACAAGATTTTTAAAAATATGAATGATCAAGTGAATTCCTAAAAATAATCTATGCCATAAACCTTGCAAAAACTATATATCTCATCCTCTTCCAAGACAAGATCAGATGTTTCAGGAGTTGGTCAATGGCTCACATAATTTAGAGAGGTGGCCAGAGTCTCCAGTCCCTTTTGTAAGATACTAGGCTGGGGCTATGGGAAATCCTAAGATGTATACAGCACTGCTGTTGGCCTTACATCACTTATTATCTGAGGAGGAAGAGACAAAACAGGTAAAAAGAACTGTCAAGTCATCCACAACAGTCATATCATGGGATATGGGCCAAAATTATGAGTGATGGAGACCAGAAGTGCTGCTTGGAGTTCAGAGGAAGGAGAAAGAATTGTGAGCTATGGTGGGCAGTCAAAGAAAAATCCACACAGGAATACAGTGGGTCTGAAAATTGAGTAGAATTCAAATAACCAGAAGAAGAAAATGAAAGGTCATGGAGATGAGTTCAGTGAGTTACTGACTGTTTTTTGATAATTTTACTTGTTTATTCTCATAAGAACTTTTGGATCAGCCTAATCTACAAAATAATCACAGAATCCCTGTTTAAATAACCTGATTCCCATTCTACTTTTGAACAACTCCTATCAAGTAAAGTTTTTCCATCCAATGGTAGCTGACCCTAACTCTATTTCAATATAAATTACTATCTTGCTTATGTCATTGGGTCCCTAAATTAATAAGACTCATAGGTTTTTGCTAGATATTTTAAAATATATTTTTGTGCTGATAAGAGCTTCTATTTTTTTCCTTTCACACTTTCCTTTCAAAAGAATTATAGTACAATCTCTAATCCTCTGTGTAACTAGTCTGTTAAAATTATGACCACTACCAGTAAACATCATTATAACATTTTTTGGTTGCATAGCACTTTATAGTTGATAAAGTAGCTCAAATACATTTGCATAGTAGCCCTCTGAGGTAGACAGGGCACAGATTATGATCCTTATAATGAGAAAGAGGTATAGTACAATTAAGAGACTTGCCCAGACTTTGTACTAAATGACTGTTGTCCTAATTCTGCTCAGTGGAAATGGTAAGTTTATCTATAAAAAATGCCTGGCATCTGATATGTACATCCGCTAACCTAGGTGCAGGATGGGCTGCTGAATCTTCCCTCTCCAGGTCAAGGCTTCAAGCATTTCTCTTATTTGCCCTTCCCTTACCCTGTCCTTAATCCCACTTCTGCTCACAAACCAGAGAACAAAGGCACAAGTCTGAATCTCAGATTTGGGAGGAATGTTAGTTGCCATCTAGTGAGAGATGCTCAAACATAGCTGCATTTCAGAATAACCTGGGTTAGTTTTTAAAATAACAAATCCTTAGACCCTTCTCCAGACCTACAGAATCAGAATCTTTGCAGTTTGGGGCTGGGGTGAGCAGTGAGGCGATGTGGCAAGAATATAGTCCTTTAAATTTAAAATATTGAATTGCTTTTAAATAAAGAAAAGTACAGAAAATAATATAACAAAAAACACAAGTACCTGCAAAGTAAAATGAGCAAATGTTATTATGGTTGTGTAGAGAAAAAGTGTGCTTTAATGGAAAACTATGTATTGTCTAGACTCTAGAGGAGACCTCTCAGGGTTATCAGATTCTGATTACAAGGGAACTACTGTGCAACTTTTTATATTGTAGATTCTGACAGCAATGCAAAATAATTCTTATCTATAGACATACAAATTCTGTCTCTTCTTTTTGCCCTGGAAAAACAATTTTACACACATTTCAATATTGCTGATCTATAAATGTGTCTGTTCCTGGATTCTCTTTTGAATCTGTTATAACATCTGACTAGTTCCCTCTATCATTAAGTTAAAGAAAATCTATAACGTGTTCATTTTATACCGATATGAGGGACTTCACAGTTTTTTGAAAATTATTTTTTAACAGTTTCTTCAGAACTTTGTTTTTGATTAACCCCTACAGAAAATGTCGTTTTGCTTCTCTCCTTCTCTCCTCAGGGGAAACCACCATCATGAATTTGGTGTCAATCCAAGTTATACCTTACACTTTTCTTAAATATATACATGCTCAAAAAACAGACAGTATTAATGTAAAAAATAAACTTTAATATAATAACCTATGTGAAATTCCACAACTTACTTTTTAACTTAATAAATATTTGAGATCTGTTCATACTGATATATGTAATCAATGTCTTTAATGGCAAGTGGTGTACTTACTTCTTTAAGACTAATTTTATAATTTATTTTTCCAAAACAGTATCTATTCTATTTGCCTCACAATTTTCTGGCCTCAAGTTTTTCAGTTTTCTATACTGACTTTTTCTTTATTGTATATTAATTTATGCCCATACTTTTCATTCCTTAAATTGTTTATTTTCATCCGTTCCATGTTTTCTTCACTTGTCTTTTTTTACCTTTCCCTGGAAATACATGACTGATTGTGCTGTTTCTTATTAATTTTGTTATTTTTGACTTTTTTTTAATGTTATTCACTTGTTATTATCTTTTTCCTTCCTTTCACTTTCTTTCCTTTTTTATACATTGTATATTAATCATGCCCTCATATTTTGAAATGTACTACTTCACTGTTGTTCAATCCTAGTATTTTGCAGTTTTGTTTTTATTTCTTCCCTAACTTCATGAATTCTTAAGTATGTAATTTTTAGTTTCCAAATATATAGGTTGGGTTTTTGTTACTATTTTGTATTAGAGTTCTAATTTAATTGCATTGTTGTTAGGAAATGTGATCTATATAAGATATTGATCTATATAAGATTTAGCGACTCTTAAACATTTTTTAATAAATGTTCCATTCGGTAAAAAAAAATATATATATATACACACACACACACACACACACTACATACATACACACATGCATACACACATACAATGTATGGGCAAAAGAACAGGCAGAAATTTGTCTGAGATTTGAGACAAAATTTGAAATTTGAGACAAAAGTATTAAAATCTCCCACTATGGTTATATGTATCTCTTTGTAATTGTGCCAGTGTTTCTGGGCTATGTTGTCGAATGCATACAATTTTATTATTATTTCATCCATTGGTGTATGTTGATTTTTCTTATTATATAATGTTCCTCTTTATTTTAATTAATACTATTATAGGAATTAGTGCTTTTTCCCTTAAATTTCATTGTGCCTAATGTTACTATTAGCTGCCTTTTGTTGTGTTTGTATAC
>NW_024425563.1:66074689-66124220 GCF_017311325.1 Ursus maritimus | reverse complement strand
TGTTTTTTTTTTTTTAATTTTCAACCTGGCATCATAGTTTATATGTGACTTTTGTAAACAGAATATAGCTGTCTTTTGGAAAAAATCCAGTTATATAGTCCTTCTTTTTAGGTGCATTTAAATCTATTTACATTCATTATAAGTAATATAGTTAGACTTACTAAACCAATTCATTTTGCAGTTGTTTTAATTGTGTTTTTCTGTTTTTATCTCATTTCTTACCTTCTGTGGTTTTTATAAACTTTCTTTATTTCACTTTTTTTCTCTGCTGGTTTTGAAGCTGTATATTGCATTTCTATTATTTTATTGGTTACTCTTAATTTTTTCTACTAATGACTGTAGACATTTAGCCTCCCTGATCTCAACTTACCTATTCAATAGTCCCCTTTTCCCTACCTCTCACACTGCCCATCTTTCTTGCTACTACAGACAAACCATTGACAGCAAACTGCAGGCAACAGGCCAAATCCTGCCTGCTACCTATATTTGTATAGCTCATGAGCTACGAAATTATATCATATTTTTAAATGATTTTTTTAATCAAAAGAAGAATAGTTCATGACATCAAAATTGCATAAAATTCAAATTTCAATGTCCATAAAAAAAGTTTTATTGGAACACGGCCACTCTCATTTGTTTACATGTTACCTATAGCTGTTTTTACAATGACACAATTGAATAGTCACAACAGAGACCACACGACTAACAAAATCAAAAATATTTAATACATAGTCCTTTGCAGAAGAAATTTTCCAACCTCTGGTCTAGACATTACAGTTTCATTTTATTTTTAAACTTTCACCTTAACAAATATAAACTCAAAATTATGGTTGTTGCTCTCTTATATAGATTGTAGTTAATAATATATAAACATAGTCTATCAATTTAGATGTTTCCAATTGTTTCTTGCATCACATTGTATCTCATTCCAAGTCCACTTTTCTTTTTGCTAAAAAATGGACAGTCTCTCACCAAGAGTTCTTGTATGGTACATTCCATTTGTCTTTGTATTTCTGAAAACATCTTCAGTTTATTGTTATTCCTGAAAGCTAGTTTAGCTGGATATATCTTTTTAGGTTAGTAGTTATTTTCCCTTAGCACTTTGAAGATATTACTCCACTTCTTCAGGTATTTACTGTTCTCATGAAAAATCTGCTTTTTGTCTGTTTTCTTTGTAGCTTTTAACATTCTTTTTTACATTATGTTAGCTTTTGAGTTTTTTTCCTTAATCTTTGAGGTTTTGATATTTCAGTATAAAAAATCGAGTTGGGAATTTTTTTCTTTTACCACTTTCAGCACTTGGTATGCACCTTGCATCTGAAGACTCATTCTTTTTTCAGTGTTAAAGCCTTTTCAGCTATTATAGGAATTAGCGTTGTTTTCCTTAAATTTCATTGTGCCCAATGTTATTATTAGTTTTCTTTTGTGTAGTGTTTGAATACTTCTTTCCATATTTTTAAAATTTTCAACCCATCATTTTATTTTATATGTGACTTTTGTAAACAGGATATAGCTGCCTTTTTGAAAAAACCCAATTTCAAATATTGTTTCTTCACCATTCTCTCTCCCTGAGACATCTATTTTATGTATATAAAAAATATATATAAGTCTTTCAGTGGCTCTGTGTCTCTTAATGCCTTATTCATATTTTTCACCTTTTTATCTCTCTATATTGAATCCTGGGTGGTATTCTCTATATCATTTTTCAATTTTCTAATTCTTTCTTTAACTAAGTCTAGTCTAGAAATCACTCTGTTTAATAAGACTTTTATTCCAATTACTGTATTTTCATTTCCAGGATTTCTAATTGGTTTTTGGCTCATTTCAATCTATTTTATTTTCATAATTCCCTCTCTGTATAAAATTCTTATCTGTATCTATTTGAGAACCTTAAATATACTTATTTTTAAAGTCACATTGAGATTGTTCTACTGTTTACATTTTGCCATGTGTGTATTTATCTATTTATCCCCTCTTTTGTTGGTCTCATTCTTGATATTAAATTTCCTAATGTGCTTTAAAATTTTAAATAACCTACTTCTATAGTTTCACCTTGAGTGGAAAGCGTTTTCACTGGTTTGTGTTCCTTGTCTGTGGTCTCACTTTGCTCTTTGTAAATTTCCCGCTAAAATTCTCCAGTCCAGAGCCAGAACCAGGTCTTTAATAAACCAGTTTCAAGATGAACTGTGAATATCAAGATCCATTCACTCAACTGGCAGGAAGCTCTGTCCAGACTCTGAACTTTCTGAATGACATTTTTTTGCTTCTTCTTGCCATAATTTATACTCTATGAAAGCCAGAGCCAAAGACAGTAGTATCACTTTTTTCAGCCTTCCTTTCTTGGGCAGGGAAGCCCTACGCAGCTTCTGGTTCCAGGCCATGAGTCCAACTCAGGTCTTTCACCATGCATGAGGAACTCTGGGTTCTCTATAATCTCATGGTTACAGAATTCTGGCTGCTTTGTCTGGTTCAGAGATATTCCTCTTGTCTTTTACACAAATATATGGCACATGCATGCACATGTGTTCATTGACATATACACACAAACACACAATTTCTTTGCTTAGAGAATAAAAGTTTAAAGTATACGCTCAGAATTTTTATTTTTCCTTCTTATGAGCCTCTAAATCTGACCTCTAAACCGAGGGTCAGCAAATTAGAGCCCTTGGGCCAAATCTGGCCTGCTGGCTATCTCTATAACTAGTTTTATTAGGAACACACTCACCTTCATTCCTTTCCATATTGCACATGACTGCTTTCACTATAAAGGCAGAGTTGAATAATTGTGACAGAGACTATACAGCTTACAAAGCCTAAAATATTTTCAGTCTGGCCTTTTACAGAAAAAGATTGCTGACCCCTACTGTAAACAACAGACAGCCTCTTCTCTTCTTTATATACTCTTCCTCACATGACTTTAAGTAGCAGGCATATGATGACGACTCCCTGAACTTTAGCCTTGTTTACCTAGCTGTGTGTCTCAGTTTGGATATATACTAGGTGTCTTAAACTTAACATATTCAAAACCAAATCTCTGATTCCACCCCCCTACCCCATACTCTTCGTCCCCTAAATGAAAGACTTTCTTTCAACAGTCTACTCCATGCCAGCAAATGAAATTCCTACCCTACATTTTGCTCAAAATTCTATAGACACTTTTGATTTCTCTCTTTCTCTCACACTCCATGTCTTTTCTACCAAAAACCTTAAGAAAAAAGATGATGAAGAAGAAGGAGGAGGAGGAGGAGAAGAAGAATCCAGATCCTTGAGTAAGCAACAGAATAAACCAGCACCCCCTCAGGGGATTACTTATTTCAGTTGTGAACCAGGAATCAGGAGAAGTAAGCCAGCAAGTGTTGAATTCAATCTCACTGGCAAGTTTGACATGGAGTCTTTTCATAAGTCAGGCTCAGATGGTCTGCTATCTTGGTTGTGCCTGTTGACATTTTCTTATCTTTATGAGAAAAGGAAATATGCTAGCCTTCTAGTGAAGGCCTTTGGATTAAACTCTCAGAAGGAAACTGGCCTCACCTAATAAACTCACCAGAACATAAAAGGACATGGAAGAGAATAATAAAACTAATGTGCTAATCAGTTCAATAAATGCCCGAAGCAGACCTTAAATCAAATAAAAGACAGGAAAGGATGCCTTATTTCAGAGCTTTGAGACACACAGTGATGAGAAAATGTTTCCTTGGCTTTGAATTGATGGGGGAAAGAAGAATGCAGGTCTCCCCCACTACCAGAAAGTTCACTTTATACCACTTCGCTTTTTACAAAAGACCGACATTAGAACCTGGTTTTTGCTAACTGAAAAAAAATGTGAAGAGGATTTTCACTTTTGCAATGGCAATTGCTTCTTCATTTTATACCATCTCAGCTCACAAAAGGTTTCATAGGAATGCTCTACTTTCAGATAGTGGGGGAAACCTGTAGCTGATTCAGAAGTAACCTGTCAAGACACCAGTGGCAATTTCTAAAGAGTGTGTCATTTTCCTTTATGTCTTCTTCCATAGTTGATGGAAATTCTCATATGGCAAGGAACTAGGTACCTTTGGCTTCCTCCCCACTAGCTGCTGAATGATCAATGTGAAGCCTGCCTTTGGTATTGGCAATTCTCTGCAGTCCTCCAGTTCCACGTATCAGCCATTGGCAAAACTAGAAAGTAGGGGAAGGTTTTCTTTGTCAAACATCCATTGCCCAAATCCCTCTCGACCACCCAATCAGTGGGAAAGCCAAACATATCAATATAAAACCAATTCATACCACTGTGTTAGCAATAGTTGTCTAGGGATATGATGTTTTCAAAGGGAGCAGGCAACATTTACACAATAACAAGTATCTCAAAAGGTGGAATTCCAGCCTCATTGTGCCCTACACAGAGTACAAGTGTTTTAGGGTCAGTGCCAGTGGAAATCCCTGAAAACAAAACTGCCTACTTCTCCAAGCTGCCACAGATCAATTCTAGTTTAGTGGGAACAAGCTCCGATTCCTGTCTTCTCTCCAGGCATAAACCCATGGAGGAAGCCCCAGGAAGATGCAGCCAGCGGCACATCTCCCCAGTCCATCATTGCCTCCCATCTGCCCACAGGCAGGCACTATAAACAGAGTGGGATCCAAGAGGGCTTTGAGAAAACCTTTGCCCAGCAGAACTGTTAGTGTCCAAAAGTCCCCCATTCTAGCAACCAGACAAATCCAGAATGTGAGTCATTCTATATGCTCTTCCATAAGTCAATGCTATGAAAAGGGGAAGAAGTGAAGAGAGAAGATTTCTAGATTAAAATAGATTTGTAAGGAGCAATAACGAAATACAATATATAGGTCATCGGACCCTATTTGAATAAACCAGCCCTAAAATACCTCTGGAGAACAATTTGATTATAAGCTTTGTATTAGATGACATTAAGGAATTAGTGTTACTTTTGCTAGGTGTGATCACTGTATTGTGGCTAGGTAGGAGAATATCCTTATTTTGTTGGTGATACATGTAAAGTATTAATGGTTGTACTAGTTTCTTAGGGCTGCCATAATAAATCACCACAAATTTGAGGCTTAAAACAACAAAAGTTTACTCACAGTTCTAGAGGCTAGAAGTTCAAAATCAAGATGTTGGCAGGTCTGTGCCATCCCACATGGCTCTAGGGGAGAGTACTTCCCTGCTTCTTTGAGCTTCTGGTAGCTCTAGGCATTCCTTGGGTTGTGGCCACATACCTCTGATCTTTGCCTCCCATCTTCTCCTCATCTGTGTGTACCTTCTTCTCTACTGTCTCTATCAAATCTGCCTCTGATTTTCTCTTAAAAGGAATCTTGTCATTGGATGTAGCCCCCCCCCCCAAGATAACCCAGGATGATCTCCTCATCTCAAGATTCTTAAATTAATTATATCCACAAAGATCCATTTTCCAAATAAAGTAATATTCGACCTTTTACCATACAAAGTAATATGATACCTTTTGTGGGTCACCATTCAACCCACTACAGGGGTGAAGTATCATTATCTGACATTTACTTTAAAACAATTCAATAAAAATAAATGTGGATGAAATGAAGAAGACAAAAGGCTAAGGACTGATAAACTTAGGTGGTAGATAGATAAGAGTTCATTATACTATTCCTTCTAATTTTTGTATACTTAAATTTTTCATACTAAACCAAATATAAATCCCTCATGTTTCAAGACAGCCTCACTTAGAAGTTATTTCAGGTTACAAGGTAGGAGTCTGGGCTCTGAGGTTAGAATGCCTGGGTCTGCATCCTGCCGGGATTGACACTGACTAGCTGTGAAATCTTGGGTCACTTACTTACTTTTTTCATCTATAAAGCGGAGATAAAAATAATAATAACACTAACTTTGGACAGTTGTTGTGAGAGTTAAATGAAATAGTGCTTGTGATGTACCTGGTAAATAGAAGGGCCTAACAAATTTTAGCTATTTCATTATTATATTGACTTCTGTGGGATTTCTGCCTATATGATTCCACTGTGAAAATATTATTACCCTTGTTTTGGGTACAGGGAAGGTAATTTACCCCTCAACCTACTATCCGCTACAGAAAAGATTCCTTGGGGCGCCTGGGTGGCACAGCGGTTAAGCGTCTGCCTTCGGCTCAGGGCGTGATCCCGGCGTTCTGGATTCGAGTCCCACATCAGGCTCCTCTGCTATGAGCCTGCTTCTTCCTCTCCCACTCCCCTGCTTGTGTTCCCTCTCTCGCTGGCTGTCTCTCTCTCTGTCAAATAAATAAATAAAATCTTAAAAAAAAAAAGATTCCTTGCTGGTTAAGAAGGCCCACTGGAAGCTGAGAGAGAGACTTTTAAGAAGGAGACACAGAAGGTCTACTGTGGTGTGTGTGTTCAGGAGTGAGGAGCACTCTGGGATGCAGGGAGTAAGGTAGTTGCGTAGAGGACAGGCCTGGGAGGGGGCGGGTGGAGAAGGAGGCAGCGACTGCAGAAACAGGGGGATTCTGAAAACAAGGACAACTCCTGTAGACATTTGGGCAATCTCCCAATAGCCATTGCTCCCCCACCAGATTATTAGCCATGATGCAGGAGTTAATGCAAATCCTCAAAGCACCTATTATGTCTAAGAAACTTCCTCAATGCTAAGTGACTATGACCCAATATAAATGGAAATGTTGTTTCTCAATCCATGCTAAAACACTTATTTAAGAGCAACTTCTTCTGCTCCCTGAAGAGGTTGCTGCTTGTGTAGTGTTGGAAGAGGTTCAGGTGTGATCATGCAATCAGGGAACCCCATTTTTCCAACTGGGAGTAGAGCTAGCCCCGCTCAGGTGAAGTGCTGTGGCAGCCATCTTCTCCCCCATCTCAGGGTGTGGGTGCATCTTCAGGTAATTGGTACTTCATATTTAGGGTGTCATTTCATTTTTAGATCAAGAGCATAAAGGCTTTTTGCCTCCCTCACTTCTCATTTAGCATCATACTTTCCCTCAACCTCTTGCAGTCAGCCAACATGTGCAAGACCAAAAGCAAAAGAAGTGAAAGAACTACAACAAAAACTTAAAGATGAAACCAGCAAGAGCAAAAGGGATGAAATGCCAAGGAGACATGCAGCTCTCTGAAAAGGTCCAGATGATTTTTGAAATAAATCTTTGGAACTGCTTCTTTGTGTTACTTTCTACTCCTCACTAAATGAATTAAAATGATAAACAAAATAACAAGCCTTAAAGTTTAGGTTCTAAGCTTCAGGGCTAAAATCCTTTGTGTAAGCAATGACACTGAAACTTTAATGTGACAAAAATCATCTGCTAATATGGTAGACCTGAGGCTCAGCTTTACTAACAAGCTCTCAGGTGATGCCAATGCTTTTGGATCAGAGGGCACACTTTGAGTTGCAAGGGTAGAGAGCACACTGGATCTGAAATTTAGCTATATGTTTGGAAGTATAAAACAAGCCTGTTGCCCCAGAGATTCTTATTTGTTCTTGAGTGTGACCTGGGCATTAGAACTTTTACAAGCTCCCCAGTGTTTCTACTTGTCAGCAAATTTGAGAACAGTAGTATAGAGGTTATTGACTCTCTGGAGGTCATCGAGGGCCCTTCTCAAAGTGTTTTGTTCAATACCAAATGACTCTACTATCTGAATGTCAGAATTTTCTGGAGAGCTTTTAGATAGCACTGATTGAGACACACCCTTGAAAGTCCAGATTTAATTGGTTTAAGAAAGGGCCCAGACATTAGAATATTTCAAATCTTAGCTGATTCTTATATGCAATCATGTTAAGAATCACTTTTGTAGATGTTGCAGGAAGGAACTAGAAAACATCTTTAATGTCATAGAAGGAGAAGACATAGCTTAGAAGGAGAGAATATGATGGTCATGAATACACATATATAGTACAGCAACTACTTGCTTTTGTACTTTGTAATAATAAATCTATTTGGTTGATGATGATGGGCCTGGACTAACATTAAGCATGGGTTTGGATCAGCACGTCCATATTTAAACCCTCCTTTAAAAAAATACAAATAAATAAACCCTCCTTTAATCTGCTTATTTATAGAGTGAAAAACAGCACAATGTTTTGCACATAGTGGGTACAAGGTCAATATTCAATGGCCTACCAGATAAAGACAATATTAAAACATTTCCTTGGGTGGATTTTATACAGAAACAATAAAAGTATGGCAATAATGAGGATACATTATATTATAAAACTATGAGGGAAAAATCACAAGGCAAGCCTAGAAATATTAAGTGATATTGGGAGGGTGCAAAATTGGATTCTGATTAGTATCCACATCCAAACTGGCAGAGCCCATCATGGGGACAAACTGTGGACATGAGGTTTGGATAGGAAACATAGCCTCTGGCATAAATGCTCTTCAAATACATATGGAAAAGACATATCCTGGACTTGGCTCTAAAGAATGGACAGGAATTGCTGTAGGCAGAATTCCTATGTAAGCCAGTTCAAAATCATGATCATTATACAATTAAGACCATAAGTACCAAACTCTAATGAGGAGAAAGCTTAAAACATTCATCATGTAGGGGCGCCTGGGTGGCACAGCGGTTAGGCGTCTGCCTTCGGCTCAGGGCGTGATCCCGGCGCTTTGGGATCGAGTCCCACATCAGGCTCCTCTGCTATAAGCCTGCTTCTTCCTCTCCCACTCCCCCTGCTTGTGTTCCCTCTCTCGCTGGCTGTCTCTATCTCTGTCAAATAAATAAATAAAATCTTTAAAAAAAAAACACTTATCATGTAGTACCTGCTTTGGATAGGCCAACTACAAAAGGTGGATATCAGAGAATTTGTAAGAAATCCTGGGGACTGTTTAAAAACAACCTTACTTTATGCACCACCACCCCCAATAGGCACGCCTTAGTTGAAGAAGTTAAACACCAGTATAGAAATACTGTCCATTTAACTGGTAAAGCAAATGAGAACAATAGAGAGGACAACATGGAGCTTGACTCCGTGAGTAAATAGTGGCTCAGTGGAGTTAAAGATGAATACAAAAAGATATGGGCAGAAATGCTCACGCAAGCATCATCTGCAATGTCAATAAATTGGAAACAACTTAAGGCATTTGGTTTATTTTTGTTGTAATTTTGTTTTCTTTTTTCCCTCAACTTTATTGAGGTATAATTGACAAATAAAATTGTATATATTTAACGCGTACAACATGATGCTTTGATACACATATCTGCTGTGAAATGATTTTCACAATCAAGTTAATTAACAAATCCATTGGGGATTTGACTTATTAAATTAGGGAGTATCGTACCCTATGTAATCATTAACAACCATAATATAGTATAATATTTATCACTATGAGAAAATATTAATGATGAATTGTTGAGTGAAAAGAAGATACAAATAGTATATACAATATGATCCTAACTGTGCTACTATGTAAAAAGGGGATTAGGAAGATTCAAAGCAATTAATGATAAATGGGAAGATTATAGGTGATCTTTGTCTGTCTCTTCACTAGAGCTTTCTGTATTTTCTGAATTTATCACATATGTATTTATTTTGTAATTAGAAAAAAAAAATATTGTTTAAAAATCAAAGCTTGCCCAAATGAAGAGAAAAATATGGTAGGTCAAATGTAAACTAAGAATGAGTTAGTCCAAATAAGAATTCATGTGTTTCCAGAATTCCATGTTTCTCCAATAAGAAGCAGTTTTTTCATGCCCTAGAAGGGAGAGGAATTTCTGGCACCATATGAAAATGACAAAGCAAAGAGGGTGCTCAAGGTTAAGTACCAATCCTTGGCTTTAGTCTTCTCTGAAATGTTCTAAGAAAAGTCTTGATCACAAGTTATCTTGAAACAGGTAGGTTAGAGGAATGTGGCTAAGTAGGCCTCATCAAAAACTAAGTGTAGAAGCAATGCCACCTGATGATATTTAAAATTAGCAATTGATGAGGTAGCCAGGCCAGATGAAGGCAGCGTCTGCTAATTTACTGTTCATTGGTAGCTGTTAGCTGTGGTCTTTGTGACCAGGTTACTAGAGAAGTAGGTAGATGAGCTTGTCATTCCCCTTGGAAGCTCAGGGAGGATGCAGGTAGAGAGAGAAAATGAAGGATGTTAAGTTGGAGAAGAAAGTCTGAGTAAATCCAGCAAACACAGTCAGCCCAAGGAACACATCAGGAGTTCTGGTAAGAATTAGGGTGATAAGAGGGAAGGAGATGATGGCCATTTGCCCATGTCCAGCTGATTCACAGGCAGAACAACCAGACTGAGGGCAGCCATAAGAGATGCATCCCTTTCATCCCATGCAGAAGCACGTTATCCAGCACTTGAACTGCGAGTGAATCGGGGCTCCTCATTATGCTTTACTAAGAGCCCAACAGCCTGCAATTAAATAGAAAATACGGTCCAGCACACAACCACTGGCATAAAAATAAAGTTAAATAAAGGGAAATACAAGCGGAAAAACAGGACTTGCCAGCAATGAGAAGCATCTTAAGGGAAAACAATTTATATAAAAGTTCTAAGTACATAAACATAATAAAAGCACCCAGATAACGCTTTGTTTATGTTGGCTTCAGGGTTTGAATTGAAAAAGATTATGAAGGCTTGGGACACACCGTTCCATAGTTGGAGAGCTAAAATGAGAAGTGTGTTCTATTTTTGATCTGGGACCAGGGGAACCTGTGTCAATCTCTGTGTGATGATGAAGAACATACTGAGACAGTAAGAAAAGACATGTGAGTAATGCCACTGACATTTAAAAATCTTCTTTTTCTGTGTCTAAGTACACCCTGGTGACTTCATGGTTTCCTGATAGAAGCAGTGCAGTCATGGCCTCTCCACATCAGATCTTTCCTAGGCAGCACTCACCGAGGGATTGCGAGAGCCAAGGAAAGCAGCTAACAATAGCCTTAGACTCATTGCTTCTGAGCCACAAACGAGTAGAATTTGAATCATCTCTTGCTTGCATACTTTGTCTTTTTACTCCTCCATCTACCCAGAGAGTACTTGTCTCAATTGCAAGGAGGCACCTCCATCCACCACTGAGTCAGGCACAGAAATCCAGATCCTTCACATCTTTGTAACATGCAATACTAGGTGGACTTTAACGTGAGCAATGGACCAATCCAACGAATCTCCACAACCCACAGCAATCACAGCCACCATGTAAAACAGAGAGGAGTGGTGTCTCCACCCAATTCTCGTTCCGAAGTCTCTGTTTTGTGGCCTCTTTCACTAACCACATTTTTTAAACCTTAATCAGAGCTAACCCTTCTCTAATTAGCCTTGGACAAGCTACTTGAGCACTGGAAACAAGGTCCTGAAAGAATGCCTGGCTGTTTGTGAACAGCTGATTATGATCTCCTGTGGTGACTAGAGACACACACGTGCATATACATACTTCAAAGATCTTTGGTTATCCATGCTCCTTGCTTATTCACTATTGAATTGATGAGCAAACATTCCTGAGGGAAAAGAAATGGAGCCTCTAGGGTTTCTTCCCTATTACTAACTTCCCTGGCAAGCTCTTCGGGTAACCGCTGGTCATTTACCACGTCCTGTGGATTTCTCCCACAGGGTTGCTCAATGAGGTACAAGTTCTACCTTCCCACTCCATGACGTTACTCAGATGACCCCGTCACTATGGGCTTCCGTTTGTCAAGCCTTTTCATTTCAGAGTTCTACTAGATGATCAGAAACCAAGAGTTATGAGCCCTTCTTTTGACTTGTCTTAGGTGCTTGTATTTCACTTAGGACACTCACCTTCCTTCAGTTTTGTGTTATAACTCTTAAGGTTCTTATATTTTGCACCTTTCTAGATGGTACACTAATGTTGCAAAGCCAACAGTCTGTTGAAATGAGTTCATTTAATTTGTTTTGAACTTAGTGGCCTGCTAGAAATTGTTGGTTTTCATTAAGACACATTGATTCTTTTGGCCAAAAAAAAAAAAAAAAAAAAGTATACTGTGGAAAAATTAAAATACAAAAATGTTTAACTACAAAAGGAAAACACTCCTTATACCACCTCTTAGAGATAAGGCTTATTATCCTTCTGAAGTTCACTTTTTTTTCTAAAACACTGCAATCAAACTATTTACTTTTTGTCCCAAATAGTAAGAAATCGTACCAAGATCACTTATGAAATAATCCTTGTTCTCCCAACTGATTTGAACTGTCACCTTTAGTAAACTGAAATAACTTTTTCATTGTATTGAAATGGTTGAAATGTCACTTTAATTACATTGAAAAAGTTGTCAAAAGGAGTGGTCTCCTCTCTCTACTTCTCATTCTAATAGCAATCCCGTACCAACCAACCTCACAAAGATTGCTCCTTTCAGGCTAGGCAATGACGTCCATTTTGTTTTTATCTTACTTAAATTCTGAACAACACTTACCACAGTCTACTGTCCCCTCCCTGAAATGCTTTCTTCTCTCAGCTTCAGTGCCTGGCTGGTTTTCCACCAGCCTTGCCAGCCATGTCTTCCCCATTTCTATTGCTGCCTTGCTCCTTCCTGTTCTGCCTGCCCTACAAACAAATCAGAGTGCCCAGGGCTCCTTTCTTGGCCTCATCTGCTTCTTTAACCTCCTCCTGTGGGCCCTGGCTTTAAATATCATCAATACACTGATTATTGTCCCAATGGTTGTCTCAAGCCCAGCTTCTCATCAGAACACCAGATTTCTATATTCTACTGCCTACTTATCTTCTCACAATGTCTGACATCTAAAAACTTGATATATTTGAAATCTTTGATTCCCTACACCAACCCCAATCCTGGTCTTCCTCCAGTCTTCCTAATATCATTTATCTAGTTCATTTAGCCCATAACTAGAAATTACCCATTGATTCCTTTCTTTTCCTCAGTTTCCCAATCCAATGCTTTTAACTCTTCAACCAAAACATATTCCAAATCCGTTCACTTCATTCCAATTCCACTATTACCACCTAAACCCAGCCACCTTCACCTCTCCCGACAACTAGGATAGGTTCCTAACTGGTCACCTACTGCCCTGCTGGCCTCTTTGTAATAAGTTCTACAAATAAAAACCAGAATGATCCTTATAAATTACAAATCATACTATGTCACTCCTCTGCTTTAAAACCTCTCAATATTTTCATATTATACTTAAAAATAAAATTCAACCTCCTTATCTTGGGTGCAAAGTCCTACAAGAACTAGCTCCTGCCAAAATCACATTGTACTATTTTACCTACTAGCCTATTCTGCTCCACCCATACTGGCCTTCTTTCTGTTTCTTGAACATACCAAGCCTGATAATTTTGAGAAGCACATGATATTCCTTTACTCTGAAAGGTTATTTCCCCTGAATTACACACGGATCACTCCTTCTAAAGATTCATTTATCGGCTTACCTATCCCCTCCTCAAGTCACTATTATACCACCCTACTTTAATTATCTTGATTTTTCTTACTTATTTTTGGTGTATTTGTGATTGCTTATCTCTCCCTCCAGAATGGAAAGAGAAACAGAATCTCATCTACCACATTCACTGTTGTGTCCTCACTGACTTGGTGCTTAAAACAGTGGGGTTTTTTGTTTTTTTAATTTAAATTAAATTAATTAACATATGGTATATTAGTTTCATAGGTAGAGTTCAGTGATTCATCAGTTGCATATAACACCCAGGGCTCTTTACATCATGTACCCTCCTTAATGCCCATCACCCAGTTATCCCACCTCCCCACCCACGTCCCTCCAGCAACCCTCAGTTGGTTCCTAGAGTTAGGAGTCTCTTATGGTTTGCATCTCTCTCTGATTTTGTCTTATTTTTCCCTCCCTTCCCCCATAATCCTTTGTTTTGTTTCTTAAATTCCACATATGAGTGAAACCATATGATAATTGTCTTTCTCTGATTGACTTATTTTGCTTAGCATAATACCCTCTAGTTCTGTCCACATGGTAAAACAGTGTTTTTTGAATGAATGAATGTACCATAGGATTTTACTGACACCTACGCATGTTTCTGGGTTTTCTTTTCTAATGATCTATCTATTCTACCAAAACAAGCATAAAAGCAAAATAGAAATAAAACACACCATTTAAATTGCTATAGCTATCATATACATTTTAATATCTGACAGGGATAGTGTAAGTTCTCCCTCATTACTCTTGTTATTCTAAACTTTCTTAGCTAGTACCACCTATTTATTCTCCAAATGACCTGGTAACATTGTGTATATTTCTCTACTTATTCAATTTTCATAGTTTTGAGCATAAAGATTCTGTATTTCTTATAAAGTCTTAGCTAGATTATACTTTTCTTGCTATTGCAAATAGCATACTCCTACACCAGGAGAGGTCACACAAGTTTAGGTTACTGCCTGGCTTTTAAAGGCATGTGAGTTTACACCTCTTTATATACAGGAAAGCTAATATTTTTCTATATCTATTTTCTATATATTATTTGTATTGGACTCTTTCATTGGCTTTTGTAGATCTTTAATTAATTCCCTTTACTTTTCTAGGTAGAATATCATATCATCTGCAAACAACAATAATTTGTTTTTTCCCCTTTCCTAGAGTTAAACTCTTCATTCTTTGTCCCTTCTACTCTGGTTGCATTCAGTAGAACTACCATAACAATACTAAATAATGGTGGGTAACCTTGCCTCATACATGACTTTAGTGTGAATGCCTCCAGTCTCCCTAGATAGTGATTTCAGATAGATTTTCTTTGTCATTTTAAGAATAACATAACCTTCTCTCCTAGTTTAAGTGCTTTCTTTTTTAAGTCAGGAATGGATTCTGAATGTTATCACATGCCTTTTCTACAACTATTGAGATGTATGCTTTGGTTTCTTCCAAAAATCTACTGACATAAAAGGCAATATAGCTGGTGGTAAGAATGTGACTCTGGAGTCAGACTGCCTGGACTTGAGCCTGGCTCTGCCCTTACTCACTGTGTGACTTTGGGGAAGTTACTTACTCTTTCCGTACTTCAATTTCCTCATCTGTAAAAGAATACAATAATGGAACCACCTCATTTATTGCTGTGAGAATTGAGTTAAAACATGAGCAGAACTTACAGGAATGACTCGATAAACCAGGAAATCAAAAATCAAATTAAACAATTTATGGAGACCAATGAGAATGAAAATACAACAGTCCAAAACCTATGGGATACTGCAAAGGCAGTCCTAAGGGGGAAATACATAGCCATCCAAGCCTCACTCAAAAGAATAGAAAAATCTAAAATGCAGTTTTTATATTCTCACCTCAAGAAGCTGGAACAGCAACAGAGGGACAGGCCTAATCCACGCACAAGGAAGCAGTTGACCAAAATTAAAGCTGAAATCAATCAAGCAGAAACCAGAAGTACAGTAGAGCAGATCAACAGGACTAGAAGCTGGTTCTTGGAGAGAATCAATAAAATTGACAGACCACTGGCAAGACTTATCCAAAAGAAAAGAGAAAGGACCCAGATTATTAAAATTATGAATGAAAAAGGAGAGGTCACGACGAGCACCATTGAAATTGGAAGGATTATTAGAAATTTTTATCAACAGCTATATGCCAATAAACTAAGCAATCTGGAAGAGATGGAATCCTTCCTGGAAACCTATAAACTACCAAGATTGAAACCGGAAGAAATTGATTCCTTAAACAGGCCAATTAATTATGAAGAAATTGAGTCAGTGATAAACAACCTTCCAAATAACAAAACTCCAGGCCCGGACGGTTTTCCTGGGGAATTCTACCAAACATTCAAAGAAGAAATAATACCTATTCTCCTAAAGCTATTTCAAAAAATAGAAACAGAAGGAAAGCTACCAAACTCATTCTATGAGGCCAATATTACCTTGATCCCCAAACCAGGCAAAGACCCCATCAAAAAGGAGAATTACAGACCGATTTCCCTAATGAATATGGACGCCAAAATCCTCAACAAGATACTTGCTAATAGAATCCAACAGTACATTAAAAGGATTATCCATCACGATCAAGTGGGATTCATACCTGGGATGCAAGCGTGGTTCAATATTCGCAAATCAATCAGCGTGATACATCATATCAACAAGAAAAGACTCAGGAACCATATGATCCTCTCAATCGATGCCGAAAAAGCATTTGACAAAATACAGCATCCTTTCCTGATTAAAACCCTTCAGAGTGTAGGAATAGAAGGTACATTTCTCAATCTCATAAAAGCCATCTATGAAAAGCCTACTGCAAATATTATTCTCAATGGGGAAAAGCTGGAAGCCTTTCCCTTAAGATCAGGAACTCGACAAGGATGCCCACTCTCGCCACTATTATTCAACATAGTACTAGAAGTCCTTGCAACAGCAATCAGACGACAAAAAGGGATCAAAGGTATTCAAATTGGCAAAGAAGAAGTCAAAATGTCTCTCTTTGCAGATGACATGATACTCTATATGGAAAACCCAAAAGAAGCCACTCCCAAACTATTAGAAGTTATAGAGCAATTCAGTAACGTGGCGGGATACAAAATCAATGCTCAGAAATCAGTTGCATTTCTATACACGAATAACGAGACCGAAGAAAGAGAAATTAGGGAATCCATCCCATTTACAATAGCACCAAAAACCATACGTTACCTTGGAATTAACTTAACCAGAGACGTAAAGGACCTATATTCTAGAAACTATAAATCACTCTTGAAAGACATTGAGGAAGACATAAAAAGATGGAAAGATATTCCATGCTCATGGATCGGAAGAATTAACATAGTTAAAATGTCCATGCTACCCAGAGCAATCTACACTTTCAATGCTATCCCGATCAAAATACCAAGGACATTTTTCAAAGAACTGGAACAAACAGTCCTTAAATTTGTATGGAAACAGAAAAGGCCCCGAATCTCCAAGGAACTGTTGAAAAGGAAAAACAAAGCTGGGGGCATCACAATGCCGGATTTCGAGCTGTACTACAAAGCTGTGATCACAAAGACAGCATGGTACTGGCACAAAAACAGACACATAGACCAATGGAACAGAATAGAGAGCCCAGAAATGGACCCTCGGCTCTTTGGGCAACTAATATTTGATAAAGCAGGAAAAAACATCCGGTGGGAAAAAGACAGTCTCTTCAATAAATGGTGCTGGGAAAATTGGACAGCTACATGCAAAAGAATGAAACTTGACCACTCTCTCACACCATACACAAAAATAAACTCCAAATGGATGAAAGACCTCGATGTGAGACAGGAATCCATCAAAATTCTAGAGGAGAACATAGGCAGCAACCTCTACGACATCGGCCAAAGCAACCTTTTTCATGACACATCCCCAAAGGCAAGAGAAACAAAAGATAAAATGAATTTATGGGACTTCATCAAGATTAAAAGTTTCTGCACATCCAAGGAAACAGTCAGAAAAACTAAGAGGCAGCCCACGGAATGGGAGAAGATATTTGCAAATGACACTACAGATAAAGGACTGGTATCCAAGATCTACAAAGAACTTCTCAAACTCAATACACGAGAAACAAATAAACAAATCAAAAAATGGGCAGAAGATATGAACAGACACTTTTCCAATGAAGACATACAAATGGCTAACAGACACATGAAAAAATGTTCAAAATCATTAGCCATCAAGGAAATTCAAATCAAAACCACACTGAGATACCACCTTACGCCAGTTAGAATGGCAAAAATAGACAAGGCAAGAAACAACAATTGTTGGAGAGGATGTGGAGAAAGGGGATCCCTCCTACATTGTTGGTGGGAATGCAAGTTGGTACAGCCACTCTGGAAAACAGTGTGGAGGTCCCTTAAAAAGTTAAAAATTGAGCTACCCTATGATCCAGCCATTGCACTACTGGGTGTTTACCCCAAAGATACAGACGTAGTGAAGAGAAGGGCCATATGCACCCCAATGTTCATAGCAGCAATGTCCACAATAGCTAAATCGTGGAAGGAGCCGAGATGCCCTGCAACAGATGACTGGATTAAGAAGTTGTGGTCCATATATACAATGGAATATTACTCAGCTATCAGAAAGAACGAGTTCTCAACATTTGCTACAACATGGACGGCACTGGAGGAGATAATGCTTAGTGAAATAAGTCAAGCAGAGAAAGACAACTATCATATGATTTCTCTCATCTATGGAACATAAGAACTAGAATGATCAGTAGGGGAAGAAAGGGATAAAGAAAGGGGGGGTAATCAGAAGGGGAATGAAACATGAGAGACTATGGACTCTGGTAAACAAACTGAGGACTTCAGAGGGGAGGGGGGTGGGGGAATGGGATAGACCGGTGATGGGTAGTAAGGAGGGCACGTATTGCATGGTGCACTGGGTGTTATACACAACTAATGAATCATCGAGCCTTACATCGGAAACCGGGGATGTACTGTATGGTGACTAACATAATATAATAAAAAAAACATTAAAAAAATAAAAATAATATTTTGGGAGAGCCTTACATCGAAAACCGGGAATGTACTGTATGGTGACTAACATAATATAATAAAAAATCATTATTTTAAAAAAAAAAAAAACATGAGCAGAATTTAGACTATAACCAGTGTTATTTGTTTGTCATTGCTTTTCAATCCTGAAAGTAACCCACTTTGTCATGCCCTCCTAAGATGAGTTTTCTCATCTCTAGAAGTAGGACTGATTTCCAGTTTGTTTGTTTTTTTCATTATTTAGTTTTTGACAGGTTTAGCATCAAAACTATATGGTCTTTATAAAACAAATTTACATTCTCACATTTTTTTCCTATGCTCTGAAACAATTAAAAAGAACTCAGAGAAATGTCTTCCTTAAAGGTTTGAAAGAACTCACTCAAAACTTCCAAGATCAGCTTTGCTTTTCCCTTTCTTTTCTTTCTTTTTCTTCCCTTTTTTTCTTTCTTTCTTTCTTTCTTTCTTTCTTTCTTTCTTTCTTTCTTTCTTTCTTTCTTTCTTTCTTTCTTTCTTTCTTTCTCTCTTTCTTTTGACCAGCTTTTCTGAAATAACATTTTAAACACTTAAATTTTTTTCCTACAGTTATCAAATTTTCTACTTCTTAAAATAATTTTGATAACTTACACTTTCCTAAAATTTTTTTCAGAATTTTAATGTAGTATTCTCTCTCTCTCCTTAAAAATAAATCTAATTTTTTCCACCATCATATTTCCTTTCCCATTCATAATGTTGGCTCTTTTTATGGTCTTTTTTCTTTGAATAAGCTAGCTAGAGGTTAATTTGTTTGTTTTTGTCCCCAAACAACCAACTCTCAGGTTTAGTTTTATCCTACCATCTTTCTATTTTCTGGTGTATTCATTTTTGCCTTAATATTCTAGTATTCCTATCTTCCACTTTTCTTAAGAGTTGCTTTGTTGTATTTTTCTGAAGGTCTTGAATTGAATGCTTGAATTATTTTAATTCTTTGGTCTTTAAAAATAAAATCATTGAATAATAATAAAAGCATTGGATTTTTCTCTGAGTGCAGAAGAATCTATTTTTTTCTACTTTTATCTTTTTTCGGTTTTTATGGATCTATTAAGGGCTTTTTAATTTTTTTTAAAGATTTTATTTATTTATTTGACACAGAGAGAGAGGCAGCAAGAGAGGGAACACAAGCAGGTGGAGTGGGAAAGGGAGAGCAGGCTTCCCACTGAGTAGGGAGCCGATGCGGGGCTCGATCCCAGAATGCTGAGATCATGACCTGAGCTGAAGGCAAAAGCTTAACGACTGAGCCACCCAGGTGCCCCAGATAAATTAAGTTTTAAAAACAACATATTAATTGTTGTATTAATACATTAAATACAAATATGCAAAATATTCTATATTCCTCTTCTTGTCTGATTAAGAAGTAAAATTTCATCTTGAAAAAAAAAAAAGAATTTAGGGGCACCTGGGTGGTGCAGTCAGTTAAGCATCCACCTCTTGGTTGTGGCTCAGGGTCCTGGGATGGAGCCCTCACTCGGACTCCATGCTCAGCACAAGTCCACTTGTCCCTCTCCTTCTGCCTCTGCCCCTCTCCCCATTCTCTCTTTCTCTCTCTCTAAAATAAATAAATAAAATTCATTTAAAAAGAATTTAACATGTCTCCTACCTCTTTTTGTTTTTGCTAACATAATTTGGAGATGTAGGCACAGATCATGATAAATGTTCAGATTTTACATTATATATATTTTTTCAGTGGTCACTGCTAGACCTTTTATAATAAAACTTCCCCATTCCTGAGTTCTTAATTTTTCTTTATTTTTATTAGGGTTTGAATAGATCTTTGAAGGTTTTTTATTCAAAGTTCACGGGTGGTACGTTTTCTAAGTCCTGGATATGCAAAAAAAGTCCTATTTCCATCATATGAGAAAGATAGCCTTGATGGAAATAAAAATCTAAATCACAATCTCTTAACCTTAAAACTTTAAGTTTGCCCTGTCCAACATATAGGTGCTAACCGCATCTAGCTAATCCAAATTAATTAAAATTAAATTAAATGAAAAATTCAACTCACTACTCACATGGTAACGGTTTTTTACTTACACATGGCTAGCGGCCTACCATATTGTACAATACAGATACAGAACATTCCTATCATCACAGAAAGTTCTCTTGGACAGCACTAAATCCAAATATTGATTCACTGACTTCTAGAGTTCAAAGAAGAAAATTGAAGACATCTGGCTTTTATTCCTTTATAAAATAATTTTTTTTTTTACCTAGAGTATATAGAATTTTAAAATTTCAGTTTGTACTTGTAGATTTCAGTTTAGAATATCAATCTGTATGTGCAAAGTGGTCTCAACTCAGGAAAACTCTCGTCAATTATGTCTTTAAAAAATGCTTCCTGCCCCCTCCCCCAAGTATTCCAGCTTCTTCCTTGGTTTGGGTTTCTGTTTTCTGTTCTCTTTTTTTCTGCTTTGTCTCTTATAATATCTTCCCAAGAAAGGTTCCAAGTTAGTCCTTCACATCACTGACTTGCCAAATTATGTTTTTTTCTGTAAAAATACGGATTCTAATCCCATTAGTTTATTTTTAGTTCTTATAATTCCCTCTCATCAGACTTATTAACCTCTTCATTTTATCCTCTTGTCTTTTTTTCTTAATCTCTATTTTCTTTATTGGTTTTACTTTCTGTTTCATAGAGGCTATGTCTTCTTAATTTTAAATGAAAATTCCAAACTATTTTCTGAACTTTTCCCCCCAGGATTCTACAGTTGGTCCTTTTTAGTGATAAGCAGTCTCCATTCTTCCAAGTCCTCAGCATGGCACTTTCTGTCCCTTATTTTGCACTAATTTTCCATGTGCTCTAATTTAAAAAAAAAATTTTCCTTAAATAAGGTAAGAACAACAAAGAACTTATATTTGACAATAAAGGGTTGCCTTTCATTCACTTCTTTTTCCTTGTTAACTGCAAATATCTGAATCTCCAGCTGGAAGCCTGGGTGATGACGTTCACTGCCCCAAGCCCAATCCCAGGTTTTACAAGTCTCTATCCCTATCCCCCACTGTTTTGTGGTATATCCATCTCCTAGGATGTAACAAGCCACTGGCCACAACTCCTTATTCCCATGGTTTCCTGGGGCTTACTCCTCTAAATGACGTAGAAGGTTGGAAAACAACTTGGACAATGCTCAGGAAACCTCCAGAAGAGGCAACTATGTGGTAAAGATATGACTCCACAGTTTCTGGCTAGAATAAGTTCTGGTTCTCTAGGTTATAGTCTCTGTCTCATGAGGCAAAACAATGCCACCAATCAAAGGGAGGACTGGATTATCCTGACCAAGCACTCTCAGCCTTGTATTTTCCTGAGACTGCTCCCAGATTCTGTCAATAGACTTTCTGTAAGGTTTAATTTACAGTCTTGCTATTTTTATATTTTTTCTGTGCCTTCATAGACATTTGAGGGGGAAGCTGGAAGAGGCCACCTCAGGGTAGCCAGTCCAATTCCATTTTTAACTTGTTGATACCAACAGTTTTTATACACATTTTAATCTTTTACTGCTTTCATCTTATTAGCTAGACAAGAGAACAGCTTGTACAAAGAATGAGAGACCAGAGCATGCACAAGGAACTGCAAATAGTTTGACATGATCAGAGCGCATTAAGTTTATATGCCATGTACAGAAGTTTGGTTTTCAATCTTCAGGCTACATGGAGACACTGAATGAGCTTAAGACACATCCCTCCTCAGATGTGTATTTTACATGGCCCATTCTGGGTAGATAGATGGATTACAGACAGGTGGGAATGAAGACTAATTGAGGAACCAGAGGGGTTGCCTTAGTAGTTCCGGTGTAAGGTGATGGAAGTCTGAATTCAGGGAGTGGAGGTAGCATCTTCTCAGTCTAGTAGAATGCCATCTTTCATGGGGAGAGATGATGCTACATCTTCCACAAGAAGAAATTACCTTCTGTGAATATGTAATCATGTATGGTTTCTTTCACACATTAGAATGTTTCACTGATTCATCATCTCTTGCCCATTCTTCATTGTCCCAGGGATACAGCCTTCCCTACACATTTGATAATACCTCTTCCCGACAACAACACTTTCCCTGATGTAGACCAGGGGTCAGCAAACTATGGCCTGCATGCCGAATCTGACCTACTATCTCGTTTTGTAAAATTTAGTTAGAACACAGCTCACACAATATTTACTTATTTGTCTCTAGCTGCTTTTGTACTATAATGGCAGAGTTCAGTAGCTGCAACAGAGACAATATGGGGCCCATAAAGCCTGAAATATTTATCTGGCCCTTTACATAAAAAGTTTGCTGACCCCTCACCTATTCCAGACTTTTCCGAATCCTTCTCATCCGTAAAAGCCCAGTTCAGTTTCTCTTGAGTCCTCAGATCACAGTGATCTCTCTCTTTCTTCTGAATTGGTAGTTGTTACCATCTGGGCCACACATATTTTAGCTCTCTTATTATATACTGACTTGAGTTTTCTTCTCTTCTTATAAGCATAGGGTTTTTTTTTTTATACCAATTACAAAAGAAGCTTTTTAAAAACAGGGACCATATTTGCAAAAACCATTTGCTAACTATCTACAATATTCAAGACACAATTGTATGTACTGTGAGGAATGTTTCTAGTTCCTCACTGGCACTGTTTGCCTGCTCCCAGCCCCAACCACTGCCAAGCTTTCTCCAGTGATAAGAACAACACTATTTTGGGATACTTGGACACAAAGGTGAGATACTTGGACACAAAGGTGATATACACTTGGGAGACAGCTCTGTGGATTAAAGATGCAACTGAAGCCCCATCTCAGAATCACGATTTATCTCTTCTTTTTGTTAACTGCTTCTAAGAAGGTGAGTCAGCAGATACCTATAAGAGCTAATGTTCACAAGTATCATTACTCTCCAAAAATTAATTGCCTAGGTCAATTCTCCAACCTTCACTGGCATTGAAGGAACTTTCTTTCCTTTCAAACAAATCCACATATTAAGTATTGGGAAAGACTGGAAAATGTGCAGATGCTCTCAGTATATGAATTTTATGGTGTAAATATGGTGAACATTTACTAGAAGCCATATATTTCCATTTCTTGTGTTCTCTCCAGCTTCCTCCCTAATTCTCTGTTTCTATGATCTCTCAGTCAATTTTGCTAATGGGCTGAATGGTAAACTCCACTGCAGGTGTATGTACTATCATTGCACACTGTCTTTATTTGTGAGGCAGTAGTAAAGAATGCAGGGTCTGGAGTCAAATCAAGTTCTAAATCCTGGCTCACTCACTTGCTCTCGTTCCTTAATTCCTTTGTCTTAGTTTCTCATCTACAAAAAGGGGACAATAACAGTACTATTTCAGAGAGTAGATGTCAGATTTAAAGATATAATACAGGTCAGGTTCTTAGAATAATGCCTGGAACACTATGAGCAATCAATCGATGTTAGTTAGTATTGTTGTTGTTGTTATGAGACAGTTACTTTTCTTCCTGGAAAATACATCCAGTGACTATTTAGTCATGCATAGTTTCTTTCAGACACAGATTTGGTGGACTATTTGAAATAATGGTAGGGAACCAGGGTCCTAAATTTCTCATCAATGAGACCATGACACTTTTTCTTCTGGATGATGTACTAGAAAATAGGAAATAAGAGCTCTAACTTTGAAACCAGTTGCATACAAAAGCCTCTCACAGGGGCTGTAGTAACTATTTTATTTTGATTAATAAAAAAATTAAAGACAAGGAAAAATAACCTTCCAGTACTGACACCACATCCCTTAAACACATTGTAATTGTTTTTCTCTTCTTTTGAATAAAATAACAAGAATTATGTGAATATATCCGAAGACAACTGAAATGTGCAGTCTGTGCAGGGACGAACTGCAAACGTTTGATCGGGATAGCAGGAAGCACACATTCGGCCACTCCACCCCCAAAATAGAAAACCTATTTAGCACTTTGTAAAACACGCTAAATGAAGTTTGCTCTCTCCTGCAGATAGAAATTTTACTTCATTTTTGTGCCAGCGAAATTTCTGAAAATTGCATGAGGAGAGAACAATTTTTGGCACTTTGGCTAGGAGTACAAAATGTTAGCAAATGGTGCTGAAAGGATCTTAAGTGTAATGTTGGAATAATATTCACACAACACTGACTGCATCCTCATTTTTAACCTATTTACATATTCACAGGGAAAACTGCTTAGCAGTTACTTGTCTAAAGGGGCCTACTTAAGAGGAAAATGGCATTCACAATTTTTGAATGCATTACTCAAGAAGGTTGCTGCAAATAACAATTCATAAAGAAAAATATCATTTCAGCTATCATAGACGAATATGGAAGGATATAGATGGAAGAATTCTGGACATCAGTGTTAGCTCTGAACGCAAAAAGAAAAGAAAGACGGCAAGGGAGTGAGAACCACATACTGGATATTTCTACAGAGTAAATGAACATGGAGAGAGCCACGAAAAAGGTGAGTGAGATTGAGAGAATGTCCAGAGTTCTAATATGGCTTTCTTTTTTGTGACCATTTGCATAGTACAGAAGTCTCTCTACAATGGAGGTATGCTGTCCATCTGCCTAATACACATTTCATTTCATTTATAATATATTTAACATCTATCTCCCAAGTCCATGGGAGAGCAATAGAAACTGTGGCACATATGAAGAAGTCTCCAAATAGTTCTTGCCCACAAAAAAACTTACAATTAAGTTTGAGAGAGAACACTGTATTCATGCAACACTGAATAGACATTCAGGAGAAACAGAGGAGTGCCAACATCAGGCACAGATTGGCTTCTCCAGAAACAGATGTTTAGATTTGGAGAATCTATACCTGTGGAAAGAAGGTGTAGGAAGTAGGTTTGAGCACAAGTCAAACTGCGATTTTTTTGCAGGCCCTTGCAAACTGCAATTCAGGCCTGATAAAGCCTTGGCCCGCCCAGGGGAGGGGCTTAGGCACATATTGGCCATCAGGGCTGTCTCACATTGGGCCCAAGTGGCAAGTCTTTTTACCCCTGTTTGGATCAGTCATTGGTTGTGGACAATTATGAGAAGGGTGTGATCTCCAGCCAGAGGCTCTCTGCAACTGAGATGTGCCCTTTAGGAGCTAAGAACTGAAGACTCTCTTTGAAGTTGTGCAGAAGCACATCCCAGAAAGAGGCTCTGCACAGTACAGTTCTATGTCAACCATAATTCATTTGTAAGGTTCTTTGAGAATTCCTAATTAAAGCATTCATTAATGAAGGTAAATGGAAATTCAGCAGAGAGATCTAGCAATGGACTGCTGAGGAGTTAACTATACACAGCTGAGGTCCTATGCACTTCACTAGCTAGTCCTGAACTAGCCCATAAACTAGTGTTTTTGTTTAAACTAGAAGTTAGAAGATTAAAACAATTTTTTAAAGTGCAACAAAATATTTAGGAAAAACACCCTGTAAAACTATGAAAAAGTCACAAAACCATCAACAAAAGATCTCCTGGTCAATGATAGCTGCTTGATTGTACCAGGAAAATATCCCAAGCCACAGCTGGGACTGAAAGATCTGTGTTTTGTGTTTCTGAGGAAAGAGGCCACCAAATATCCACAGTCAATCATCTTGCTGACCTTTCGTGAAAAATACAGTTGGTTCAGTGTTGCGGGAGCTGTAAGTCTAATCCTTTGTGATCGTAAGATAGCCAATCTCCACCAACTCTGAAGACGGCCAGCTTGTTGGCATAGAAAGGCCTGTATACTTTCAGTGCACCCAGCTCATCATTAAGGTGCGACTCACAACCTTGCATGAAGCCATCATGACAGAGGCCACACGTGCATGTAAGACCCCAATGGGCCTTCTGGAGACCACGCTGCGCTGCATCTCCCAGTATGTTATTTGTCCCTAGTGTTCATTCCTCCAGAAGAATCAGATTCAACCAAACTTGTACCTAATATTAATCCTATGTCCTCTCACACACTGCCTCCTTTCACCCACCAGCATTCTGTGTAGTAAAGTTCTCATTATTTCTAATTTTCAGATGAAGAAAATGAGGATTAGAGAGGCCTAGAGATCTAAACTAAAAATTGTTGTATTTTTTGGCAAAGAGCAGATTCGATTTGCACATATGTCTATGACTCCAAATCCATTCTTCTTCCCATTATACATTTGATCCACACACCTAACACTGTCCATCAGCACACCCTGTGTGTTTTCTGTAGCCTGCCAGTTCCACGAAGTATTAATAATGTTTCCCCAAGAAGGAATCTGTGGTCAAACATATTTAGAAATCACTAGGCTAAACAAAGTTAAACAGAGGGTTTTTTTTTTAAAACACAGGAAATCTCAGAACATGCCCATGCTAATGTGCATTGTGAATCTATAAACAGCTCAAAGGCAAAGCCTTCCATAACTGACTTGACCACAAAAAATCTTTTTTCCTATGGGCATCTCATAAAACTAAAGACCCACAGAACAAAGGATGGGAAACTCTGCTGCATAAGACTCAATACAATCCTCCTCAGCCAGATGTCAGAAAGTCCACTTTGGCCTGGTGTGTTACACTATTGCTAAGTTGATGAGAAGACAGGCTTTCATTACAATGGAGAACAGGCTCTTCCAGCCACTGCTGCTCTCCAGGCAGAAAGGAGATACTTTGCCAGCTGGTCCTTCACCTCATTCAGTCATACCAAGCCAGTGCTAGGAGGCGCAGTCATTTGAGGAGACTGAGTTTGGAGCTTTATCTGGCAGGTTTTTTTTTTTATTTTTTTTATTATGTTCAGTTAGCCAGCATACAGTACATTAGTTTTTGATGTAGTGTTCAATGACTCATTAGTTGTGTATAACACCCAGTGCTCATCACAACATCAGCTTTAAAATGAAGGGATAGAATGATAAAAAATGCTGGAGGAAAAAAACCCCAATAAAAGAAAATAATAACAACACTGTAGGGCTGTTCTGTCTTTGGAAGGCATTACTTAGAATTCCAATAAGAATGACTAACTTTTAAATGAAAAAAACAAATGGAAGAGCTTACACAGAGACTCAAAACTGCAGATAAGACACAATATTCTTAAAAACTGGCCTGACAACAATAACCATTTCAAAATATGTAACTTTTTCCCTATCTTTCAGGCAGGGACTTTTTTCTTTTTATATAAAGTTAGTCTCATCCATGCAGTTTGACAGCAATTGCTTCCCAGAGTTAGTCTGGCAGTAAGTTTGTCTATGGTGTGTTCAGGTGAGGATCTCTGATTTATGTTTCCATTTGACTGTTGCCTTTGGACTTCTGTGCCTCTGAGTTACTAGGACTGAGAGGAAAGCAATTACTCATGGAGAAAAATGAAGGGTGGGTGAGATGAATAACACAAAGTCAGGAATTAAGATCCCACAGTTTCCAGGTTCTCCAGAAGAACAGCTTCAAACAGCACGTGGGTGGCAAGTCAAGGATTGGTTTTTATTAGTATTGCTATAAATTTTCTAAACCTTATAGAAAATGTCACCTCTGTGGCCAGAGTGGTAATAAATAAGGGATCAAGAGAACTTAAAATTCCACACTGGAAAAGATGTTAGGCTCTTCCTTTAAGATTCTTATTTAACACACACACACACACACACACACACACACACACGAGTTCCCATATCTTATTAAAATGACAAATGATATTTTTAAAAGATAAACTATTGTTACTTAAAGTAAGTATAAGACAGTAACTGAGGGTATCTTTCTGGAATATCTACACCATCAAATGTAATTCACGTTAGGCGGACTTGAGAGAGGGAACCATAGACATAGTTAAGAACCAGGTCAGAGCGGAAGCCAGGGTCTCTGCTTATGGTAAGCAGATGGGGTAATGGCACTTGTGATCATCAAGATTGAAAAAGAAGCTTCTACCTATAGGGATAATGAAGAACAAGATAATGAAAGGGTTTTAAGATTCAAAAGGATGGGTCATGAATTCACCAAACTCAAAGTCTGGGAAGAGGGTGAAAATCACTTTATTCAGGGAATTCAGAGAAGAGCAGATGGGTCTCATTTTTAAATATTTAACATATTTCACTTTTTATTTTATTTTGTATCTATTCCCATCTCTTTTTATTTCATTTTTTAAATGAGTTTTGGATAGCACTGACGCAAAGTTGTCCGAAAAGACAGAATGTCTCTTAATCAGCAGACCTAGTTTAAATGCCATTGAATCATGAAGAATTTCATGGTAAAATGAATGCCCAAGTCAAGTAAACATTTTATATTCAAATAATATTTGTTGCTTCATTGTTTACTGGCCATTTGTATTTCTTATGGTGTGAACTGCTACCCATTTATTAAATGAGAACACTTGTATTTTTCTTATTGATTCTTATGCGCTAATTCTATAGGATAAAAATCCTTTGCATTCTATATATATGTTGCATCTATTTTGGTAAATTTGTTTGAGAATGTTCAGGATATGATGAAATACTTTCTCTTTTTGCTAAAAATGAAGAGTAATAACAGAAAAATAATCACCAACACAAAGAGTAAAGGGAAAATTTTATATAAATGACCATTTCAAGGTCATATATACTGTATAAATAATCCAATCCATTATTTGGGTTATTTCAATTTTTATGGTGACCAAATATCAATTTTAAAAACTTCGAGGGGCGCCTGGGTGGCACAGTGGTTAAGCGCCTGCCTTCAGCTCAGAGCGTGATCCCGGAGTTGTGGGATCGAGGCCCACATCAGGCTCCTCTGCTGGGAGCCTGCTCTTCCTCTCCCACTCCCCCTGCTTGTGTTCCCTCTCTCGCTGGCTGTCTCTATCTCTGTCAAATAAATAAATAAAATCTTTAAAAAAAAAAAACAAAACTTTGAAAGCATAATAGATTTCATGTATGATACTATTTAAAAGTAAAATCTATCCCAAGTAAACTTAAGCTACCTTAGGAAAACTTCCTTTTTCATCGTCAGTTGTATTTCCTAAAGGAAGAAAGTATAGTTTTTTTTTCCTTTCATACTCAAATTATTTGAGTTGTGAAATGAAAAGCTAATTGTATGAATTAAACTTAAACTTAAAACACACACACTCATACAGATAATCACTCAAGCATGCATTGAAAAGAGAGACTGTGAACAGAATAAAAATGTTTTCCCTTTTCTCTTTTTATTTCCACTCCTTCTGCAGTTTTGACAGCACCATTAGTGTTGACATACAAGCATGATCTGGGTGGATTTTCTAGCAGCTGCAGTACCATGGCTTTGGAAATTCCTCAATTCTAATAACAATAATGATAGAAGTGGCTAATATGCCAAGCACTGGCCTGCATGGTAGTTACTGTGATTAGCTCCATTTTACATATGAACAAATGGAAGCATCAGAGTCTTAAACAGTCCTGTGACCAAAGTCATATGGCTAGTAAATGGCAGGCTGTTACTCCCACCCAGACCTCCCTGGCTCCAAACCAATGTACTGACTTGACCACTATGATACATTGCTTTTCAAAACTGAACAAAACAGTAAAGGGAGTTATTATCACATTTGGCTTTTTAACACAGGAGGCCGATTCCTAATAGAAAGAAGGGAGGAAATCTGACTGCTTCCTAAATCTGATTTACTTAACAAATCACACACTTAAGTATCAGGGTCTCTAAGAGATGATTATTTGGCGCAAGTTCAGATTGTAATAGAGGAGACTAATGCACAAACAAATAAATGTAATTTATTTTGCCAGGCAACACAGTTTCACAGAAGAGGTGACATTTCAGCTGAGAGTGGGAAAAGATGTAGGAGAAAAATGACTGTTGTAGACAAGGCCCGGAAATGGGGGCACAAACAGCATCAGGAGGGCTGGTGGAGTTTTAGAAAAGAGTCATCATAGCACCAACACCAGCCTGTACAGACTGAGTACATGTCACAGGCCAGGTAGTACACAAAGTGTTCACTTTATTTATTCCTTCCAGTAACTTAGGAGACCAATACCATATTACTTCTGCATTACAGATAAGGGCACTGAGACAGATTACATAACCTTTCCAAGGTCACCATGTCAGACAAGACAGGAAACTAGGCCATCTATCTCCTAACCATTATATAATAGTCTCCTCTTTTTCTTCTGAAAGAGGTAGGAATGAAAGTGTAGTAGGAAAGGATAAAGATACATTTGTCTGTGGGGGAGAAATTACACTTAATGGTGTCTGGGTGTTTGTTTTTCTATGAAGTTAGAAGCTAGGCTATTTCTCCAAAATGCAAGGAGTATGATTAGATAGGAAACTTGAAGAGAGTTGTAAACATTCACATCTACCTGGAAGCTAACTAGAGAAGAGTAAGGGGTTTACGGAGCAACGCTGAGAGTGCGGGTGAGGAAGAAAGCCTTATAATTGTATATAATGGAGCCAAGCAGCACAGTTATCCAATGTTGTGAAAACAATAACAACTGGCCAAGAAGCACTCACACCAGTGTTCACTGGAGAAAATTCATGGGAACAGGAGACATAGTCACCATCTCTCACTTAATTCTACAGCACCATAGAGAGACCTAGTCAGGCCAGGTTTCAGATTTGAGGAACAGGATCTGACCTTTTAAGCTTCATTAGAAAGCATCATCATAATCAGGGGCCAGGATACAAAAGCCACACAGTGTGATGGAACCTTGGCACAAGCCTATCCTACCAGCTCAGGGTTCATGACAGAAGGTCATGGGCTTCTCCGGTGTGATCAGGGGTTGAGGTCTACACTTGGGAGTTGTAGTATAGGATATGGCAAGCCATCTGGAACATGCACCAATTCAATGTGCATGGCTATTGAAACACCATGCCCTCCCCCTACCATGACTGGTAGTTGACCAGGGATGATTGATTGCTCTAAGCACTAGAGCCTAGTCTCTTTCCATGGAGCTTTGCAGGAGGCCAATTTTTTTCAGGGAGGCCAGCCAGCAGGGGGTCAATCTTAGACAAGTTAACCCTTAGCTCTTATTCAAATGTTTCCATCAGTCTTGTTGACAGCAAGAATGGAAAGGGATCTAGTACCCAAAGACTTCCACTTGCACTGTCATGTGATTATGCAAAAACTGCAGCTTGTATCCGTTTACATTCATCAACTATTGGCACTATCAGTTATTTTGTTTCATATTTTGAACAGCTTTACTGAAGCACATTTGACAATCAACTGCAAATATTTAAATTGCATGATCTGAAAAGTTTTGACATATGTCCACACCTGTGAAACACAGGATAATGAGCAACTGTATTACCCCCAAAAGTGTTCTCATGCCCCTTGGCAATCCAGCCCATTCTTCATCACAACAGATGCTGGGTGTCTTGATTTGGTCCTTTTACCCTTTTCATTTTATGACTTAGGTCCCTGGCTTTGAAGAAGTTACTTAGCTTCCACATTATCATCTCCATAATAAATACAAAGCTATCTTCAAAAATAGAATACTTTGAGGATTAGTGATTATAAAACAAAGGACTAGATATACAACTGTTAATATAATAGGGAAAAGTAAAAATAGAACTGGGTACATATTAATTAGCCATTAATCTTGGTGACAGAAACTTTGGGCTAGATTCCCACCACAGATTGCATGCAGCCTCTAATGGAATCATTCAGTAAGGAAATTTGTTATATAAGTTGTATAAGCCCATGTCCTTTTGTTCCCCATCTTGAGTCTCTATGCTTCCATAGACTCAGACTAGTCTTCTCTCAGAGACAGGCTCTGGCCCTGAGCAGGAACACATAAAGGACCCCTCCATCCAAATTCTGTGCTCAAAATCAAATTCCATTTTTCCTGTTGGTGCTAGCATCTGCTATGCTGCCTAATTTCTCTGGTCTCAGTTCTTGACCTTTGGTTGTCCAAACCCACTAGTCTCCAGTCGCCCCCATTCCTACTGCCCAAATATTCTTCCCTCCCAACTTGGCTCATCTCCCCAGGCCAAGTCTCTCCAGAGTCTCCCTTGACAAATCATTGCCGCATCAGCCAAATTCCCTCTATCAGCCTCGGATATACCGGACACATCAACCCCCACCCCATCCTGGCTTCTTGGCCCACCTGGTCTGTCACCAACCATCCAAATCCCAGCATGACAGTTTAATCCCCATGTCCATCCTCCCCAGCCTAATTAATTTTGCATTTAAGCAGCTTACATGATAAATTATACTTTTTTCTTTAGTCCCCAAGAGTCAGTTTAGGACCTAGAAAATAAAACAGAATTCTATCATCCAAACGCAGGATCAGTGTTTAGAAATCTATTTTTGTACACCAAAAATCATCTGTATTTATTTAATTAGTGATGCATGAAGAAGTGGGAAAAATATGCTCTGAATCCTGTAAAACCTGTAATAAGACAGTTATGAAGAAGAATGCCACACTTTAACACTTTTAACTTGTGCACTGTTTAGTGATTAGGGCTAGTGCAGCCCAGTTGAAGAGTGCACATGTTAAAAATATATAAAATATAAAAATAAATTTTTAAAATATATGTAGTATGTAAGTTGGGTCTATTTATAAGTTGGACCAATTTATAAATTGGGCTATAGTTGTGTTTATAAAAATATGCAGTCTACAGTATAAAATTGTGATTATGTATCCTAAAGAAATATTGTCTTTAAGCCTTGAAAAATATAAAACATCTGTTATTCATCTTCAGAGAGACCAGAAATTTCAATGGTGGAAAGAACATTTAAGTTGGATGCATGGAAGAACAGTGAAAATGGTTAAGGCAATGAACAGGTTGGAATAGCCTTTCTGTCTCACCCACGATGCAGACATTTTTTCTTGGACAACTTTAGAAAGGCCATTTATAGATTTGAGGCTATCTCAGGGCCATGAAGATGATTCCAAATTGAGACTGGCTTAGACTTGTAGGGGGTTTATTTCAAACAGAAATTTCCACTGCAATCAGAGGTGCATACTTAAGAACAGGGCACTTACGAAGATGAATGAATGTCACAAAACTAAATCTCAGATATTTTTCCATTTGTGACCCTAAACTTCAGCATATTTATTGGAACTTGATGCTGCTGCTTCAGATTTTGGTTCAGTAGAAGAGAGATTAGGAGTGCCTGGCTGGCTCAGTCAGAAGAGCATGCAACTCTTGATTTAGGGGTTGTGAGTATGAGCCCCGACACTGGGGGTAGAGATTATAAATAAATAAACTTAAAAAAAAGTAGAAGAGAGATTAATATCTCAGGAAAGGAGAACCACCTCTTGCAATTCCGAAGGTATGCTGAGCAGAGTGGCTGCTCGGAGCTTCACCTCTTCCTGGTGAAAGCAAAGAGAAGGCATTGCAAATTCTTTAGGGCCACCTCTAGTGGGTTTTCTCAGTTGGCTGAAAAACCTCAAAGGTAAGGAATTAATTGGGAATTTAACATTGGCTTCGAAAAAGAAGTCACAATATCTAGGTATTTCACACAAGGAAGAAGTCAAGCCACTCACAAAAGAGTTTCCTGCTNNNNAATTCTTTAGTGGCAAAGAGTGTGTCTTGCTAATTGGGGTGATGGCCAAGAGGACGCCAATGGTCAGCCCTTTGCCCAGGGTGGCTGCCTCCATTAGGAATGGCAATATGCCCTTTTTGTGTACTCTGAAAGGCACCCAGTGGGGAGGCCTGAGGAGCTACTGACTGCCTTTGTGACTAGGGCAGGTCTGGGCAGGTCTCAGGCCAGCAGGGCTGAGCAGCCACCTGCTGACAGGGCTTTTCTTCCTCTTGAAGGAGTCCAGGGGATTCCATTAGAGAAAGTGCTGCTTCAAGCAAGACTTGGCCACCTTTAATGATTTCCAGAGAAGGAAATGAGTCTCCCAAATCAATTATGACACTCAATTAGGTTACTTAGGTTGATGAATCCCGAGTGAAATCAGAGGATAGGATGTGAGTCAATGGCCTGCAACTCTCCTGGCTTCAGAGCCTAGGGCCTGCCATGTTAGTATTTTGCTAATATTCCCTTTCTAGCTTTCTAGTGCAATGCTTGGTGCCAGCCTGGTCCCGGGCACAGATTGAGCACCCATTGAAAAATGACTGAGTATAAATCTCAATGTCTTTCTTTTCTCTGGGTTTAGTCAGTACTAAGCACCCACTTGGGTGATCAGGAATGCTTCATGTATACATTTTATATAATGAACAAATGTTGAACATCTCTAATGTACAGTTTTTTCATTTCTTCACCAATTCAAATGGTTAAATCATACAGATGTTTTTCAATAGTAAAAATGTCTAAATACGTAGTATATGTACACATGCCCTCTGAGAATGAGCGCAGATAAAAAGAAACAAACAAACAAAACAAAGGTGAAACCCATACATAGGAGCTATGCCATTCCTAGAAGACAGGACTCATAACCTATCTTTATATTAGAACATGATCCACAAATAGAGGCAGTCTCTGTGCGCAAGTGTTGTTGAAGATTCCCGCCTGTCATCACCTGAAGATTTCTCTGTTGTTCTGTAGTCCTTTGGGGCTCCTTCCCCATACCTCTGATCCTCACGCTGCACTTAGCTACAAGTCCTACCGCTTCGGGGGTGCTGCGATTGGTTAACACCACCCAGCTAAGGAAGCAACAAGTGACTAAAATCCACCCTGAGGCTATTTCCTGGCTGCTTCCTGTTCACTAAATAAAATGCCCCAACTCTGCCTGAAGGGGGCACTTCTTTCAAATCTGCAAAAAGGCACTGTATGACCAAATAGACGGCTTGCAGTTGTGCTTGGCTGTATTATTGTGACCATCTCTGAAGTACTTGTAACAATACAGCAGAGCTGCACTGCAACAAACCCCAGAAGGAGATGAAGGAGAGCCCGGAAAAAGTCAACATCCAAAGTAAGGCTCAGAATTTTCCAAAATTGAGGAAACATGAATTCACAGACACAAAAAGCATGACATAAGCCAAGCAAAATAAACAAAAAGAAATCCACACCTGGATATATTTTAGTGAAATTGAAGAACACCAAAGACAAAGGGAAAATCCTAAAAGTGATATGAAAAAATAATCCACAGATTACAGGTAGATCCTTTACTGCAATAAGGGAAGCCAGAAAACAGTGAAATAATATTTTTAAAGTGCTGACAGAAAATAGCTGCCAACTTACACCCTTAGCACAGCTGTCTTTCAATCACAAAAGCAAAACAAAGACATTTATGGCAAACAAAAGTTGTAATCATCACTAAAAGATTTTTATGAAAGAAATGTCCACAGGGTGATTATGAGGAAAAGAAAAATGATCCCAAGAAGGAAAATCTAAGAGACATAAGAAGAAAAGTGAGCAAAGATAGTTTAAACAGGGAGGTAAACCTAAATAATACCACTTCTATAAAATAGTTACAATTTCTAATTTGATGGCTTAAAAAAGACAGAAACACTCAAGATGGGAGAGTGATTAGAATTAAAATACATTAAGGATCTATGTATTCTTCCGGAGAGAGAAACTAAGGCATTGATTACTGACTTTGCCAAGCTTACTTCCCAATTTCAAGGGTGATCACTAAAACAACAGAAGTAAAATGAATAACTCCAACTTTCCTCTAAGGAAAGGAAATAGAATGAAAAAACAAACAAAATATTCCATCAACCCCCAAAAGCCAAGAAGATAAATGGAAGAAATATAGTAAATGAGAATCAAATAGAAGGGACAAAGTAAGATGGTTAAAAACAAAACCGCCCAAATATATCAGTAATCACAGCAACTGTAATTATATTAATTAGGCTAGATGAACAATAAAATCCAATTGTATGTTGTTTATAAGCAGTACACAGAAAACCTACCTAAGGACGTGGCACAGTCCTTGGAAAATAAGTGTCCATGGAAAATAAAAGGACAGGAAAAACTAACCATGCCAATACTAATCAAAATAGAATTGGGATAGCTGTAATAGTAGTGGATGAGATAGACTTTGAGACAAAACACCATGGATAGAGAATGTCCCAACATCAGAAGAAACGTTACAACTCCCCAGGAAGATGTAACAATTCTAAAATTGCATATAACTAATAAAATAGCTTCAAATGATATAAATCAAAAGTTGAAAGAATCATAGAGTAAAATGGACAAATCCTTTCCCATAGTAGGAGATTTCAACACACCTCTTTCAATTCCTGATAAGTCAAAGAGATTAAAAAAACTAGTAGAGATTTAGTGGCATTTTGTTGTGCAATAATTTCATTTTTTGAAAATATAAGATATAAATAACTGCCACTCCAAACATATAGACTTGATCTAATCCCAGTAAAAAGAAAGGGAAGCTTATGCTTTATATAGGCTGAGAAGCCTCGTGGTTGTTGTATATATAATTTCCAGTAGGCATTTTCAAAATTTTAAATTGTTTAGAGATCTTCTACATTATAACCCAATTTCATTCACTAATCTAGTGAAACCAACCCACTTTAAATATATTAACATAGAGGATTTGAACTACACAATTTATAAATTTGATTTAATGAGCATAGAGCAAAATCTGTATCCAATAACATAAGAATACAGATTCTTCTGAAGAACTCATGGAATATTTATGAAAACTGACCAAATGTAGGCCATAGAGCAATTCTCAAGAGATTTCTTCTAACAACTGGTATGTGACCACAACAAAATTGAGCTTAAAATCAATACATAAAAGTCATAACATGTCTATACACAGAAATGCAATTACCTAAAAAATATTCCATTTCGTTTGATATAGAATAAAAGGAACCTAGCAACAAATAATACTAGCAGCAAGTATTTACATGTTTCTTATTATTTCCCAGAATTGTTCATATGTGCTTTACATATTAATTCATTTACTATTTACAATAGTCCTTTGAAGTGAGTATAATTATTATCCCCATTTTAAAGATGAAGAAACTGAGACACAGAGAGGTTATACAAGTTTACATAGCTGGTTAATGGCAGGATTCAAATCCAGGCAGTTCAATGCCAGATTCCACATGTTTAGCCCCTATTCTTTGCCACTTCTTTAAAGACATGTGAGATCTTTCTGGGGAAATTCATAAAGTTTTATAGAAAGATATTCGCAGGGGCACCTGGGTGGCTCAGACGGCTAAGTGTCTGCCTTCAACTCAGGTCATGATCCCGGGGTTCTGGGATCGAGTCCCGCATCAGGCTCCTTGCTCAGCAGGGAGCCTGCTTCTCCCTCTCCCTCTGCCTGCTGCTCCCCCTGCTTCTCTCTCGCTATCTCCCCCTGTCAAATAAATAAATAAAATCTTAAAAAAAAGAAAGATATTCACACCTAATAAGCCAATGTGATAGATATTTCTAATTAGAAATCATTAAGATATCAATTCTCTCTAAAATTATTCCCTAAATTCAACATAATTTCACTCAAAATCTCAACATGTTGCTTCTAGGAATTCAACAAAATGATGCTAAAATTTATATCAAAAGAGCAAATGGTCAATAAGCTAAGACATTCCTGGAGAAGAAGAATAATGGCTTGCCCACCAGACTTATTATATACTGTATTAATTAGGGTAGTGTGGTGTTGGCACAGAAATAGATAAATTTGACCAAAGGAACAAAGCCTAATTTTTGCTACCACCTATTCTAGCTATAAAGAGCTTTCAACTTGTGGAGCAATTGCTCCCTCAAAATATCAAAAAATTCTGGTGAATAATTTTTACCCTTCTCCTCACAGGTGATCAGACACTAATTTCTGCAGTTTGAAGTAAGTCTATTGGTATAATTACGGTAGCCAGTTCCAATTTAGAACAATATGGAACTCCAAGACTAATATACAGAGGGTGCCACATAATTTTGGGGGCCAAATCAGGACCCCCCCCGCTTTGAGAATGAGAGGGAGTCCTGTTTATAATTAAATCATACCTGCAAAACCAGGATGAATAATCACCCTAATTTCATTCCATTCTGTGCTCTTTTAACAACCAGTTTCCTCTATCAGTTATGCCAACTATTTCTAGGTCAGTTGATAGTTTTTAAAAATCACTGGTCATAGAATAATTTAAGGATCATGATATATGTTTTTTTATCATGAACCCACCTTCACCATTAAACCAGCCCAACACTCACAGTTGAGCAATAGATACACAATGATGTTTGAGACAATCATTTTGCAACCTCTTTACTGGTTTCCAACAAGTAAACTGATTCAACCCAGTTTCCAGTCAGTTTTCCTTCATTTACAATCCCACACCTGCTCAGCGGACTCAGCATTTGCTTCTGAGCCCTCAGTTCTAAACTCTCAGTGCCCCTACAGGCATCGGCCTCCCACCTTCCCATCTGCTGTCTCCACAATCCTCTACCCTAGAAAGGCAGCTCTACCCCAGCCACCCCTTAGGAGCAGACCCCTGACCCACCTTGAGGCTGGACTGCCCCCTGGCCCGCCAAACCCCAACTTGGTTACAGACTCCCTCAACACCCCCCAGCAACCTCCACCACTCTCCAAAGGGGGGGGGAAATGTGTTTGTGTTGCTGGGGTTTCAGAGCAGGGGAGAGACAGAAGATGATCGATTTTGGAGGTATTTAACCACCCTTAAAAACATGCCCTTGGTTTCTCATTCTTGTTCCCTGTCCAAATTAATAGTTAAACTGGAAACCCAATAATATAAAGGAAATGTAGTAACTTTGAACATCTGAGAAAGCAAACTCAAGTTAGTTCTCTATTTATAAATAAGAAAATACTCTCTTTATGGTTAAGATTTAGTCATAGTTATTTTCACTCAGGAATTTCTCCATTTTTTTGCTAGACTAAGGAAGAAAACTACTTTTCACCTAAACAAGAGAAAAATACTATTTCATTTATATTGGTGCCCAAACTTTGCTGTACATTATAATCACATCAGGAGCTTTGGAGAAAAAAAAAAAAACTGATGTCTGCATCCATGCCCAAAGATTCCGAGTTCAGTGGTCTGGAATATGCCTGGACATTAGGAGGTTTATAGCCCTCCAGGTGTCTAATGTACAGCTAAAATTGAGGACTGCTGACAGCCTCTCATAGGCTAAACATGTGTATACCAGACTTCATTGACTCTTTACAATCCCATGAGATGCCAGCCCTGCAGATGAAAAAATGAGGGCTCAGAGAGGCTAAGTAAGTTACTCCTGACCACACAGCTAGTAAGGGTCTGAAACAAGATTTGAAATAGAATCTGTATGTCTTCAAAGACCATGTACTTAACTATTAGTAAGTGAAGAAAAGCTGTCATTATGGGGACTAACACATAAATATGGATAAGGACCTGCTTAGCAACTTCAATTTCCCACTCTAGAGACATTCCGTTCCTACTTGAAGACACACCAAGGCCTAATCTCTTGGACCAATCTTGTTCTTAAAAGAAATACGAAGAGTTTGCCCAGTGCATACATTAGCCTTACCCCCTGGATCTGGTAACTAGGCTCTTGCCTTATGGACTAATGTATTGGCATGTCCCCTATTTCTAGTAAGGATGAGTATAAAGCATGGGCAGTGGGATCAGAGTCTTGGGTTCAAATCTTTTCCTCTTCCCATGTATCCTTGTGACTTTGGGCAAGTCAATTAACCTCTCCAAGTCTCAATTTCTACATTTACAGAATGTAAAAAATAAAACCTATATTGCAGGGCTGTAGAGAAGAATGAACAAAATAACAAACAGTAGGTGCTCAATAAAGAGTAAATGTAGTGTAGTTATTATTGATATGAATATAATGATATACCTGGTACCCCTGTTCCAATTAATGGTGTTGTTTTACTCTTTAAAAAATAGCTTTAATGTTGCCATTGAAACCCATTCTCTGAGCCTCAACCCCAAAGATGTACAGCCCAACCCCTATGGTGCCTGAGGCTTGCCCTCCAGAATGTTAGCCTGGTACCCACAGTCAGAACCCACTTCTGCTATGCTCTGTCTTCTGGAGATATTGAGGTATCTCAATGCAAAGACTATGCCCATTCAGATCCCTGCTGATCACCCACCTCAAGGCTGCTCCAGATCGCCATGTGACCCCAAGAAGTATGCTCTCACAGTCTCCAAATTTCCAATCCTCTTCTCTCTGGCCCATCTTGTTATATCCATGGCAACCCATACTATAACTTCTGCCAAATAAAAAACAGAATGTTAACACATTCATTGATTTGTGCATCATAAACTCAACACAACTGGTTTAAAAATTTGGGTTCAAGGGTGAGGTAAACGTTCCCAGTTTCCGAAAAGGGACCCCAATCTAACCCAAAGCCACAAATATGGTGAGGCCAGAACCCTCATTTATTCTAGTCATTGCATAATCAACATAGATTAAGAGACATAATCCCCTTGAGAGATTTTCAAGGTCCTCCTTAAAGTGTGTTTCCCTCACTATTGTGGTTCTAAACTATAGCCACCGCTTCAAGACCAAATTACAGCCTTTGGCGGCCGGTTTCAGTCTGGTGGTTACGGCAATGAATTTGGAGTCAGGAATCCTGGAGTCTCAGCCAACTATTCCCTGGGTAACCACAAGCAAGTTAGCTGCCCTTGTCTCAGTTTTTCTATCAGTCAAATGGGGTAATTTTCCCTTTCTTCCAGCTACTTCAAAGGCTTATGTTATGACGATTAATTAACCCCATGGCCATGGTAATAAACTCAGAACTTTCCATGCAGTAACAAAGCTATTGTCAGCTCTTTCCTCCAAAGTATAATAATTGAATCTTAGGATACTTTAAGTTTGGGATGTCTGAACATTACAGCTGGAGGTTCATTCGGGGGTATTTATCTCTAGGGTTACTAAGCCACATATCCAGACGCCTTAGGGCTGGCTGATGAAGGCAGCAGCATCTTCCAAAATATTAAACCTAAAAGCCTGGATTCAGCTCAAGAGAATAGCATTGCTAAATCACCCTGGTGGCTTTCTTTAAAATGTCCAGGCTTCCCCATAATATAAGAATCTGATACCATTTGTTTTTTGTTTTATCTTTTTTAAAATCTGATACCATTTGAAAAATATTCTAAAGAATATTAGTATGATATTCACAGGTAAACAAAGGCTAGTGAAAAGTTTCCATCTCTGCTTCCAGTCCTAGTGTAACACCAATATATTTCTTTATTTTCCATTTTTCTATTACTTTTTGTCCCAAAGGAATCTTTTTCCCACACTCCATATTTTAGTGATTTTTTAACATTGAGAAATTCTACTAGCTCCTTGCATACAATCATGAACAGAGTTATAGAAGTAAGAATCTATGTACAAATACTACTTTTAGAGTAGCTTTGAGAAAGACATTACTTTAAGCTTGAGTTTTTATAGTTGATAAAAGTGATAGCCATTGGGAAAGGAAAAAAATTATACAGCTAGCAGATATATTATTCCTAAGAGAACTTAAATAAACTATTACTTATATTACTGATTTTCCTTCTTAATATTGTTTCATATGCATGTCACTTTTGAATAAGAATGTAAACTTTTGACAGTTTAGCAGAATATTAAGGTGTCACCACCTAATGTAGGTTAGGAATATATTCTATTCTATTTTCTAGAATGGCTAGATGACACCTGAAATAGAAAGGAAAAAAACCTCGTAATATTCCTCTCTCTTGGTATAAATAAATAAAACTTACAGTACTGTTTTACCCAATTATAGTCCACAATTTTAAATAGTGTTTTTCATTATTAATGCTTAAATATATATATCCTAAAAGACTCAAAACAGCTCTGTATTGCATATACATTAGATATGGGAGATTAAATCACTTTGAACCCATATAGTACAGTGGAAAGATTATTCATCAATTAGAAATTCATCTTCCCAGGTTTTGGTTAAGGTCTGTATGACTTCAGGGGTGGCTGGATGGCTCAGTCGGTTAAGCGCCTGCCTTTGACTCAGGGTATGATCCCAGGGTCTGGGGATGGAGCCCCCACATCTGGCTCCCTGCTCAGCGGGGAGTCTGCTTCTCCCTCTGCCTCTGCCCCTTCCCCCACACTTGTGCTTGCTCACTCTCTCTTTCTGTCAAATAAATAAATAAAATCTTTTTTTTTAAATATTTTATTTATTTTACAGAGAGACAGAGGGAGAGGGAACACAAGCAAGGTGAGTGGGAGAGGGAGAAGCAGACTTTCCACTGAGCGGGGAGCCCGATATGGGCTCTATCCCAGGACCCTGGGATCGTGACCCGAGCCGAAGGCAAACACTTAACGACTGAGCCACCCAGGCGCCCCTAAATAAATAGAATCTTAAAAAAAAAAAAAAAGTCTGTACTACTTCAAAGTCTCATCTTGGTTCTGTCACTAACTCTCTTTGTGACTTTGGGTGAATCCCTTCACATTTTGGGGATCCAATTTCCTGACAGTTATGGCTTGAATTGTGTACTCCCCATCCCCATAAAAATAAAGATATACTGAAATCCTAACCCTCACTACCTAAGAATATAACACTATTTGGAAATAGGGTCCTTGCCCTATTTAATGTTTAGTTAAGTTGAGGTCATACTAGAGTAGGATGACCATCCGACCCAACATGACGAGTGTCTTTACAAGAAGACAGTCATTGAAGACAAACACACACGGAGAACACCATGTGACAATAAAGGCAGAAATTGTACTTAAAGAGTTGCAAGCCAAGAAATGCCAAAGATTGCCAGCAAACAACTAGAAGCTAGGAATAGGCAAGGAAGGGCTCCCCTAGAGATTTCAGAGGGAGCATGGCCCTGTCCACACCTTGACTTGAGGCTTCTAGACACTAGAACTGTGTGACAATAAATATTTGTTGTCTTGAACTATCTAGTTTGTGATACTTTGTTATGGCAGCCCTAGGAAATTCAAACACAATCTTTAAATTGAGAGGGGTGTATTAAGGAGGGCACATATTGCATGGAGCACTCGGTGTTATACGCAAATAATCATGGAACACTACATCAAAAACTAAGGATGTACTGTATGGTGACTAACATAACATAATAAAAAACTATTATAAAGAAAACAAACAAAAAAATAAATAAATTGAGAGGGGTGGACTCTGCAAGACTCATCCATAAATATATTTTTATTACTTGAATTCAGGGGTCAACAAACTTTTTCCGTAAAGGGCCAAATAATAAAAATTTTAAGTCTTGCAGATCATGTGGTTTCTGTCACAAATACTCAACTCTGCTAATCAAAAATGTCATAGACAATAAATAAATAAACAAGTGTGGCTGTGTTCCAATAAAACCTTACTTATTGGACACTAAAGTTTGAATTTCATTTAATTTCCTTATGTCACATAATACTGTTCTCTAAAAGAAAAATTTCCCCACCATTCAGAAATATAACCACCATTCTTAGCTCCCAGGCCACACAAAAACAGGCAGGGGATTAGATTTGGTCTGGAGGCTACAGTTTGCTAAACACAGTTTTGAGTCGTTAACATAAGTTTGGCTGACTTGGTAGAAAGCATAACTGAAAAGCTACACGCAGCCTTTTATCCAAGACACATGAGCTATGCAAAGTGACTTCGTGTGATGCTGATAACTGTGTTCACCAAACTATATTTCTCCATAATAAAACTATTTTTATAAAACTATCACATTTTAAAATGCATAATTTGTTTTCAAGTTTTTATTTAAACACCAGCAACATACAGTGTAGAATTCAGTGATTCATCACTTACAACATCCAGTGCTCATCACAACAGTGCCCTCCTTAATACCCATCACCCACTTAGCTCATCTTCCCACTCCCCTCCCCTCCAGCAACCCTCAGTTTGTTCTCTATAGTTAAGAGTCTGTTTTCTGGTTTGTCTCCCCTTTTTTCGCCTATGTTCATCTTTTTTTGTTTGTTAAAGTCCACATATGTGTGAAATCATATCATATATGTCTTTCTCTGATTTATTTCACTTAGCATAATATTCTCTAGCTCCATTCATGCCATTGCAAATGGCAAGATTTCATTCTTTTATATGGCTGAGTAATATTCCACTGTGTGTGTGTGTGTGTGTGTGTGTGTGTGTGTGTGTGTATCACATTTTCTTTATTCATTCATCAGTCAATGGACATGAGGCTCTTTCCATAATTTGGCTACATAATAGTTTTTCTTAAACTACATTTCATTACTTTATCTCTTTAGTGATAAAAGTTAGCTTAATAGAACAAATACTAATAATAACAAATACAACCATTTACGGAGCAATTACAGAGTGCCAACCACTCTGCTAAATGCTGTACACAATTATCTCATTAACTGTATAATCCCATGAGTTACCAGTCCTTTATCCCCTTTACAGATGAGGCTTAGAAAGATTAAGTAATGTGCCTGAGGCCACAGAGTTAACACATAATTGAGCTAGGAATAAATCAGGTGATTCTGACTACCAGGTTTATAATTTAAACTGTTTTATATACTGTTGTTAGTTTCTTGTTAAGGTTAATTTTAAATGTTCAAATTCCAAACATATATTGTAACTTACTATAATAAATTATAATTTCTCATAATTAATAACCCCACAATTTTATTAACAACAAATAAATAATAACCATTAATAATCAAATCTACATGGGGATTAATGAGCACCAGGTGTTATACGGAATGTGTTGAATCACTATATTATACACCTGAAACTATATACTATATGTTAGCTAACTGGAATTTAAATAAAAACTTTTAAAAAATAATCAAATCTACAAATCATGATAACAACAAAGAATGGAAGAAGTGTAATTCATTCTAGTCATTAAATTAGATCAAATATAACATTTTATTTCTTTGTGTCAAATACTGGAATTACATGAGGAAATGATTCAGCCTTGGTCTTAAACTACCTGTTTCTGGGGAAAACAGAATACGTATGTAAAACTAAATACTATTTTGTAATATACTCTTTTCTTACCACCCAATGAAAGAACAGTTAGGAGAAAAAAAAAAAAAGCTAACTTGTTGATAACGTATGTGATTAAGTTCCTCATTCAAGTGCACTGACAGATGGCAGAAAAGAGAAGAAAGGATAGAGATGCCAGGGAGATGGAGGATGGTGTAATCAAATATAAAACCATCTGGAACCTGTCCCTCTGTGACCTAGTGTTTGCGTTTAAGTTAAACCTTTTGTATCATCACCTGACAGATCACAGACCAAATTTCTAACCTGAAGCATTTTTTCAGCAAGCACAGAGCAGCAGTATTCTTTGAGGAAATTATACACTTCATATATATGAAGGTTAAGTCAATGAAATTATTAAAATGGTAGAAAAGGATTTGAAGGCTTAACCTCCAAGGATGCCACCATGCCTGGCACACAGAGAACATACAATATACCCTATATAAAATGTTCACAGAGTACAAACATGGCAATCTGCTTTGTGTTACTTCCTAATAAACATCAATGAGAAAAGTGTTTATAACTTGAAATTTGGAGGAGGGAGTAGATATAGTAGCTTGCCACATGAAAATACATCCTCCTTGTCGATTCCAGGAAAATGTCAAATCAGTATAACTGATCCAAGACTCTTGGTCTTCCCCCCTAGATTGATTAAGCAGCACGTGCTACGTTTTTGGCAATATTCACAGCTATTTTACATTTGTGCAAATTGAAACACATAGAATAAACAACTTGCTTCAAAACAGGTTAGAATTAAAGTCAGCAATAAGATTCAAATCCAACTTCAGTGGCTTCTAGTTACCTTCTCTGGGATAACAAGATCACGGAGCTTAGTTTTGGCTCCATTGTTTCAAGGATGTCTATATAGAATCAGTTCTCACTTCCAAAGCTACAATAGAATTATGGAACTTTCACTGCATCTTATGGGAAACCAGCTTTTGCCCATTCAATATGGTTTCAACTGACTATTTATTTAAAAATTTTATGTATTTATTTGAGAGACAGAGAGAGAGCACGGGGAGGGGGGAGGAGTAGAGGGAGAGGGACTCCCCACTGAGTAAGAAGCCAACATGGGCTTGATGTGGGGCTCAATCCTGGGACCCTGGGATCATGACCTGAGCTGAAGGCAGACGCTTAACTGACCGAGCCACCCAGGCACCCCTCAACTAATATTTATTAAGGATTTTACTAGATCTAGGGGCACCTGGGTGGTGCAGTCGTTAAGCATCTGCCTTCGGCTCAGGGCGTGATCCTGGCATTCTGGGATCGAGCCCCACATCAGGCTTCTGTGCTAGGAGCCTGCTTCTTCCTCTCCCACTACCCCCGCTTGTGTTCCCTCTCTCGCTGGCTGTCTCTCTCTGTCAAATAAATAAATAAAATCTTTTTTTTTTAAAGGATTTTACTAGATCTAGAATTGAAAAGGCTGAATAAAGACAGACCCTACCTACGCATGAGGACTTGAGATTCTAATGAAGGGGGAGGAAAAGACCTCAAAGCAGTTAATTTCAATTCAGTGAAGCTAAAGGATAAGATAAATGTATTGAGTGCCAGGGGAAGCTGGAGGAGGGGCACTGAACACAACCCAGAAATCCAAAAAAGGCTTCCAGGAGGGGATGATGACTAAAAGGAGTCCTGAAGGGGCAAGATGATTGGGAGCCAATTATAGAAAGGACGAAAGAGCACCCCAGCCTGGGGAAACTGCAGGAGTGGGGTCAACACCAAAGAATGCTGGAAGAGCACTCTGAGGAGAGGGACCAGAACTACTGGCCTAAAAACTCCAATTCATGGACTTCCTAAACACAAAAAATTAAGTGTCTTGACAATGTTATATAAAGCTTTAAATTCATAGGGTAAACTCTAACTGGGAAACTTATTGCCATTAAATGATGTCCACATCAGGATGAAGAATTTGGTCCTAGAACTTCTATAAAAATTGATTTATTTTTAGAAAACCGAAATGCTCCTTTGTCTCCTGATTGGTGACATGGCTCATGCCTGCTCTCAGGTCAGTGCCCTCATTGGGTGAAAGCTTGCTGTAATACCAGGAAAGACAAATAGAAACTCAATGGCTTCAAGTTTAAGTCCCTGAAAATTGTTGAGGATTTTTGCATCTATGTTCATCAGAGATATTGGCTTCTTGTTCTCTTTTTTGGTAGTATCTTTATCTGGTTTTGGTCTCAGGGTAATGCTGGCCTCATAGAATGAATTTAGAAGTTTTCCTTCCTTTTCTATTTTTTGAAGTCATTTGAGAAGAATAGATATTTGCTCTTTAAATTTTTGGCAGAATTTACCTGTGAAGACATCTGGTTCTGGACTTCTGTTTTTTGGGAGTTTTTTGATTACTAATTCAATTTCACTGCTGGTAATTGGCCTATTAAATTTTCTATTTCTTCCTGATTCAGTTTGGAAAGGTTAAATGTTTCCAGGAATTTACCCATTTCTTCTAACTTGTCCAATTTTTGGCATATAATTTTTCATAATATTCTGTTATAATCCTTTCTATATCTGTGGTGTTGCTTGCTATTTCTCCTCTTTCTTTTCTGATTTTGTTTGAGTTCTCATTCTCTCTCTCTTTTGTTTTTGTTTTGTTCTATTTTGTTTTGATAAGTCTGGCTAAAAGTTTATCAATTTTGTTGATCTTTTCAAAGAACCAGCTCCTGGTTTCATTGATCTTTTCTATTGTGTTTTTTGGTTTCTATTTCATTTATTTCTGCTATAATCTCTGATTTCCTACCTTCTACTGGTTTTGGGTTTTATTTGTTGTTCTTTTCCTGGGTCCTTTACGTGTAAGATTTGGTTATTTGACATTTTTCTTGCTTCTTGAGGTAGGCCTGTATTGCTATCAACTTCCCTCCTGGAACAGCTTTTGCTGTATCCCAAAAGTTTTAGACTATTGTGCTTTCATTTTCATTTGTTTCTATGTATTTTTGATTTTCTCTTTAATTTTTTGGTTGACCATTCACTGTTTAGTATAATGTTATTCAACTTCCATATATTTGTGTTCTCTCCAGATTTTTTTCTTGTGCTTGATTTCTAATTTCATAGCATTGTGATCAGAAAAGATGCATGGTATGACTTCAATCTTTTTTTGTTTTGTGGCCTAATATCTGATCTATTTTGGATAATGTTCCATGTACACTTGAAAAGATTATGTATTCTATTGTTTAGGATGAAATGTTCTGCATATATTTGTTAAATCCATCTGGCCCAATGTGTCATTCAAAGCCACTGTTTCCTTGTTGGTTTTCTGTTTGGATAATATATCCATTGATGTAAGTGGAGTATTAAGTCTCCTACTATTATTGTATTACTATGGATTAGTTCCTTTATGTTTGTTATTAACAGTTTTATGTATTTGGGTGCTTCCATATTGGGTGCATAAATATTTACAATTGTTAGAACTTCTTGTTGGATTGTTCCCTTTATGATTATATAGTATCCTTCTTTCTCTCTTGTTACAGTCTTTGTTTCAAAGTCTACATCAAAAACCAATGATGCACTGTATGGTGACTAACATAACATAATACTAACAATAAAAAAGAAATCATGATTTTAAAATCACTTTGAAAAAATAAAGTCTATTTTCTATGATGTAAGTACTGCTGCCTCTGGTTTCTTTTCACTTCCACTTGCGTGACAAACGCTTTTCCATCCCTTCACCTTCAATCTTCATGTGTCTTTAGGTTGGAAATGAGTCTCCTGTGGGCAGCATATAGATAGGTTTTGCTTCTTGAAACCACTTCATCACCCTACGTCTTTTGATTAAGCATTTAGTCCATTACATTCAAAGTAATTATTGGTAGGTATGAATTTATTGTCATTTTGTTACTTGCTTTCTTTTTATTTTAATGTTTTTTTATTATATTATGTTAGTCACCATACAGTACATTCCTGGTTTCTGATGTAAAGTTTAATGATTCATTAGCTGCGTATAACACCCAGTGCACCATGCAATATGTGCCCTCCCTACTACCCATCACCAGCCTATCCCATTCCCCCCCTCCCTTCTGAAGCCCTCAGTTTGTTTCTCAGAGTCCATAGTCTCTTACGTTTCACCCCCTCTTCAGATTTCATTCCCCCTTCTGATTACCCCCCTTTCTTTATCCCTTTCTTCCCCTACCGATCATCCTAGTTCTTATGTTCCATAGATGAGAGAAATCATATGATAATTGTCTTTCTCTGCTTGACTTACTTCACTTAGCATTATCTCCTCCAGTGCCATCCATGTTGCAGCAAATGTTGAGAACTCGTTCTTTCTGATAGCTGAGTAATATTCCATTGTATATATGGACCACAACTTCTTAATCCAGTCATCTGTTGAAGGGCATCTCAGTTCCTTCCACGATTTAGCTATTGTGGACAATGCTGCTATGAACATTGGGGTGCATATGGCCCTTCTCTTCACTACGTCTCTATCTTTGGGGTAAATACCCAGTAGTGCAATGGCTGGATCATAGGGTAGCTCAATTTTTAACTTTTTAAGGGACATCCACACTGTTTTCCAGAGTGGCTGGAGGAAAATTCCTTCTCAC
>NW_024425563.1:66054876-66073262 GCF_017311325.1 Ursus maritimus | reverse complement strand
GCAAACCACCAGGGAAAGCCTCCAGAGAACAAAAGACTGGAAATACCGGCTCACAGTGTGCCCATCCCCATCCCGCCTTGCAGGGGACAGGGAGACTCTACCCAAACAGGGTTGCCTGAGTATCGGCGTGGCAGGCCCCTCCCCCAGAAGGCAGGCTGAAAAATCAAGAAGCCCACATCCCTAAGATCCCTATAAAACAAGGGCACACGGCCTGGGTCCCGGTCAATAATTTGGGCTCTGGACAACCCCGCAACCTCTCCTCATCAGAATGACGAGAAGAAGAAATCCCCCCCAGCAAAGAAAAGACAATGAGTCTGTGGCCTCTGCCACAGAACTAGTGGATATGGATATAACCAAATTATCAGAAATGGAATTCAGAGTAACAATGGTCAAGATGATGTGTAGACTTGAAAAAGGTATTAACGAAAATGTTAATGAGAATATAGAATCCTAAGGGCGGAAATGAGAGCAAATCTGACAGAAATTAAAAATTCTATGAGCCAAATGCAGTCAAAACTAGAGGCTCTGACGGACAGGGTCAATGAGGCAGAAGAACGTATCAGCGAATTGGAGGATGGGTTAGTAGAAGACAAAGCTAGAATAGAATCTGCACTCAAAAAAATCCACACTCAGGAATGTAGGTTACAGGAGATTACTGATTCAATGAAACGTTCCAATGTCAGAATCATCTGCATCCCCGAGGGGGTGGAGAAAAACAGAGGTCTAGAAGAGATATTTGAACAAATTGTAGCTGAAAACTTTCCTAATCTAGCAAGGGAAACAAACATCCGTGTCCAAGAGGCAGAGAGGACCCCTCCCAAGCTCAACTCTGACAAACCTACACCACGTCACGTCATAGTGCAATTTGCAAATATTAGACCCAAGGATACAGTATTGAAAGCTGCCAGGGCAAAGAAATTTCTCATGTACCAAGGCAAAGGTATCAGAATTACGTCAGACCTGTCTACACAGACCTGGAATGAGAGAAAGGGTTGGGGGGGGGCATTTTTAAAGCTCTTTCAGAGAAAAACATGCAGCCAAGGATCCTTAATCCAGCAAGGCTGTAATTCAGAATTGATGGAGAGATAAAGACCTTCCAGAATCGCTAGTCATTGACCAATTTTGTAACCACGAAACCAGCCCTACAGGAGATATTAAGGGAGGTTCTATAAAAGTAAAAAGGCCCCAAGATACAGAACAGAAAGTCACAATCTATAGAAACAGAGACTTTACTGGCAACATGGCATCATTAAAATCATATCTCTCAATAATCAGTCTCAATGTAAATGGCCTAAATGCTCCCACAAATGCCACAGGGTTGCAGATTGGATAAAAAGACATGACCCATCCATTTGCTGTCTACAAGGGACTCATTTTGAACCTAAAGATACATTCAGACTGAAAGTAAAGGGATGGAATACCATCTTTCACGCCAATGGACCTCAAAAGAAAGCTGGGGTAGCAATTCTCATATCAGACAGATTGGATATTAAACTAAAGACTATAGTTAGAGACACAGAAGTGCACTATATTATTCTTAAAGGATGTATCCAACAAGTGGATATGACAATTATAAATATATATGCCCCCAACAGGGGAGCAGCAAGATACACAAGCCAACTCTTAACCACAATAAAGAGACATATAGATAAAAATACGCTAATAGTAGGAGACCTCAACACTCCACTATCAGCAACAGACAGATCACCTAAGCAAGAAATCAGCAAAGAAACAAGAGCTTTGAATGCCATACTCGATGAGTTGGACCTCATAGATATATATATAGAACACTACACCCCAGAACCAAAGAATACTCATTCTATTCTAATGCCCATGGAACATTCTCAAGAATAGACCATGTTCTGGGTCACAAAACAGGTCTCAACCAATACCAAAAGACTGAAATTATTCCCTGCATATTCTCAGACCACAATGCTCTGAAATTGGAACTCAACCACAAGGAAAAATTTGGAAGAAACTCAAACACTTGGAGACTAAGAAATATCCTGCTCAGGAATGATTCGATAAACCAGGAAATCAAAAATCAATGTAAACAATTTATGGAGACCAACAAGAATGAAAACACGACGGTCCAAAACCTATGGGATACTGCAAAGGCAGTCCTAAGGGGAAAATACATAGCCATCCAAGCCTCACTCAAAAGAATAGAAAAATCTAAAATGCAGTTTTTATATTCTCACCTCAAGAAGCTGGAACAGCAACAGAGGGACAGGCCTAATCCATGCACAAGGAAGCATTTGACCAAGATTAGAGCAGAAATCAATGAATTAGAAACCAGAAGTAGAGTTGAGCAGATCAACAGAACTAGAAGCTGGTTCTTTAAAAGAATTAATAAAATTGACAGACAACTGGCAAGACCTATCCAAAAGAATAGAGAAAGGACCCAAATTAATAAAATTATGAATGAAAAAGGAGAGGTCACAACCAACACCAATGAAATTGGAAGGATTATTAGAAACTTTTATCAACAGCTTTATGCCAATAAATTAAGCAATCTGGAAGAGATGGAGGCCTTCCTGGAAACCTATAAACTACCAAGACTGAAACAGGAAGAAATTGATTTTTTAAACAGGCCAATTAAGTATGAAGAGTTTGAGTCAGTGATAAACAACCTTCCAAAAAACAAAACTCCAGGCCCGGATGGTTTTCTTGGGGAATTCCACCAAACATTCAAAGAAGAAATAATGCCTATTCTCCTAAAGCTATTTCAAAAAATAGAAGCAGAAGGAACACTACCAAACTCATTCTATGAGGCCAATATTACCTTGATCCCCAAACCAGGCAAAGACCCCATCAAAAAAGGAGAATTACGGACCGATTTCCCTAATGAATATGGACACCAAAATCCTCAACAAGATCCTGGCTAATAAAATCCAACAGTACATTAAAAGGATTACCCATCATGACCAAGTGGGATTCATCCCTGGGATGCAAGGGTGGTTCAACTTTCGCAAATCAATCAGTGTCATAGATTTTATTCAGAAAGAAAAATTCAAAAATCATATGATTCTCTCAATAGATGCGGAAAAAGCATTTGACAAAATACAGGATCCTTTCCTGATTAAAACCCATCAGAGTATAGGGATAAAGGGTACATTTCTCAATCTCATAAAAACCATCTATGAAAAGCCTACAACAAATATCATTCTCAGTGGGGGAAAGCTGGAAGCCTTTCCCTTAAGATCAGGAACACGACAAGGATGCCCACTCTTGCCACTATTATACAACATAGTACTAGAAGTCCTTGCAACAGCAATCAGACAACAGAAAGGGATAAAAGGTATCCAGATCGGCAAAGAAGAAGTCAAAATGTCTCTCTTCGCAGATGACATGATACTCTATATGGAAAATCCAAAAGAATCCACTCCCAAACTATTAGAAGTTATAGAGCAATTCAGTAATGTGGCGGGCTACAAAATCAATGCTCAGAAATCAGTTGCATTTCTATACACGAATAATGAGACTGAAGAAAGAGAAATTAGGGACTCCATCCCATTTACAATAGCACCAAAAACCATACGTTACCTTGGAATTAACTTGACCAGAGACATAAAGGATCTATATTCTAGAAACTATAAATCACTCTTGAAAGACATTGAAGAAGACACAAAAAGATGGAAAAATATTCCATGCTCATGGATCAGAAGATTTAACATAGTTAAAATGTCCATGCTACCCAGAGCAATCTACACTTTCAATGGTATCCCGATCAAAATATCAATGACATTTTTCAAAGAACTGGAACAAATAGTCCTTAAATTTGTATGGAACCAGAAAAGGCCCCGAATCGCCAAGGAACTGTTGTAAAGGAAAAACAAAGCTGGGGGCATCAAAATGCTGAATTTCGAGCTGTACTACAAAGCTGTGATCACAAAGACAGCATGGTACTAGCACAAAAACAGACACATAGACCAATGGAACAGAATAGAGAACCCAGAAATGGACCCTTGGCTCTTTGGGCAACTAATATTTGATAAAGCAGGAAAAAACATCTGGTGGAAAAAAGACAGTCTCTTCAATAAATGGTGCTGGGAAAATTGGACAGCTACATGCAAAAGAATGAAACTTGACCACTCTCTCACACCATACACAAAGATAAACTCCAAGTGGATGAAAGACCTCGATGTGAGACAGGAATCCATCAAAATCCTAGAGGAGAACATAGGCAGCACTCTCTACGACATCGGCCAAAGCAACCTTTTTCATGACACATCTCCAAAGGCAAGAGAAACAAAAGATAAAATGAACTTGTGGGACTTCATCAAGATAAAAAGCTTCTGCACAGCCAAGGAAACAGTCAAAAAAACTAAGAGGCAGCCCACGGAATGGGAGAACATATTTGCAAATGATGCTACAGATAAAAGACTGGTATCCAAGATCTACAAAGAACTTCTCAAACCCAATACGCGAGAAACAAATAAACAAATCATAAAATGGGCAGAAGATAGGAACAGACACTTTTCCAATGATGGCATACAAATGGCTAACAGACACATGAAAAAATGTTCAAAATCATTAGCTATCAGGGAAATTCAAATCAAAACCACACTAAGATACCACCATGCCAGTTAGAATATGCAAAATTACAATAAGGCAAGAAACAACAATTGTTGAGAGGATGTGGAGAAAGGATCCTCCCACATTGTTGGTGGGAATGCAGGGTCAGCCACCGGAAAACAGTGTGGATGTCCTTAAAAGTTAAAAATTGAGCTACCCTATGATCTGGCCATTGCACACTGGGATTACCCAAAGATAGAGACGTAGGAAGAGAAGGGCCATATGCACCAATGTCAAGCAGCATGTCCACAATAGCTAAATCTGGAAGGAACTGAGATGCCCTTCAACAGATGACTGATTAAGAAGGTGTCCATATACAATGGAATATTACTCAGCTATCAGAAAGAACGAAGTTCTCAACATTTGCTGCAACATGGATGGCATGAGGAGATAATGCTAATGAAGTAAGTCAAGCAGAGAAAGACAATTATCATATGATTTCTCTCATCTATGGAACATAAGGTGGAATCGTAGGGGAAAAAGGAAAAGAAGGGGGCGGTAATCGAAGGGGGAATGAAGCATGAGAGACTATGGACTCGAGAAACAAACTGAGGGTCGAAGGGAGGGGGGAATGGGATAGGCTGGTGATGGGTAGTAGGGAGGGCAATATTGCATGGTGACTGGGTGTTATACGCAGCTAATGAATCATTAAACTTACATCAGAAACCAGGAATGTACTGTATGGTGACTAACAAATATAATAAAAACATTAAAATAAAAGAAAGCAAGTAAAAAATGACAATAAATTCATACCTACCAATAATACTTTGAATGTAATGGACTAAATGCTTAATCAAAAGACGTAGGGGATCAGTGTTTCAAGAAGCAAACCTATCTAATGCTGCCCACAGGAGACTCATTTCCAACCTAAAGACACATGAAGATTGAAGGTGGATGGAAAGTGCTGTCACGCAAGTGGAAGTGAAAAGAAACCAGAGCAGCAGTACTTAGCATCATAGAAAATAGACTTTATTTTTTCAAAGATTTTTAAAATCAGATTTCTTTTTATTGTTAGTATTATGTTATGTTAGTCACCATACAGTGCATCATTGGTTTTGATGACTTTGAAACAAAGACTGTAACAAGAGAGAAAGAAGGATACATATAATCAAAGGAACAATCCAACAAGAAGTTCTAACAATAAATATTATGCACCCAATATGGAAGCACCCAAATACATAAAACTGTTAATAACAAAACATAAAGGAATAACTAGTAATACAATAATAGTAGGAGACTTAATACTCCACTTACATCAATGGATATATTATCCAAACAGAAAACCAACAAGGAAACAGTGGCTTTGAATGACACATTGGGCCAGATGGATTTAAAAATATATGCAGAACATTTCATCCTAAACAAAGAATACATAATCTTTTCAAGTGTACATGGAACATTATCCAAAATAGATCAGATATTAGCCACAAACAAAAAGATTGAGTCATACATGCTTTTTCTGATCACAATGCTATGAAATTAGAAATCAAGCACAAGAAAAAAATCTGAGAGAACACAAATATAAGCATGAATAACATTATACTAAACAGTGAATGGTCAACCAAAAAAAAAGAGAAAATCAAAATACATAGAAACAAATGAAAATGAAAAGCTACAAATCTAAAACTTTGGATACAGCAAGCTGTTCCAGGAGGAAGTTGATAGCAATACAGGCCTACCTAAGAAGCAAGAAAATGTCAAATCAAATCTTACACGTAAAGGACCAGAAAGAGAACAACAAAAAACCCAAACCAGTAAAGGTAGAAATAGAGATTATAGCAGAAATAAATGAAATAGAAACCAAAAACACAATGAAAAGATCAATGAAACCAGGAGCTGGTTCTTTGAAAAGATCAACAAAATTGATAAACTTTAAAGCCAGACTTATCAAAACAAAATAGAACAAAACAAAACAAAAGAGAGAGAGAATGAGAACTCAAACAAAATCAGAAAAGAAAGAGGAGAAATAGAAGCAACACCACAGATATAGAAAGGATATAGAAGAATATTATGAAAATTATATGCCAAAAATTGGACAAGTTAGAAGAAATGGGTAAATTCCTGGAAACATTTAACCTTCCAAACGAATCAGGAAGAAATAGAAAATTTAATAGGCCAATTACCGTGCAGTGAAATTGAATTAGTAATCAAAAACTCCCAAAAACAGAAGTCCAGAACCAGATGTCTTCACAGGTAAATTCGTCCAAAAATTTAAAGAGCAAATATCTATTCTTCTCAAATGACTTCAAAAATAGAAAAGGAAGGAAAACTTCTAAATTCATTCTATGAGGCCAGCATTACCCCGAGACCAAAACCAGATAAAAAGATACTACCAAAAAAGAAACAAGAAGCCAATATCTCTTAGAACATAGATGCAAAAATCCTAACAATTTTTTTCAGGGACTTAAACTTGAAGCCATTGAGTTTCTATTTGTCTTTCCTGGTATTACAGCAAGCTTTCACCCAATGAGGGCACTGACCTGAGAGGGCATGAGCCATGTCACCAATCAGGAGACAAAGGAGCATTTCGGTTTTCTAAAATAAATCAATTTTTATAGAAGTTCTAGGACCAAATTCTTCATCCTGATGTGGACATCATTTAATGGCAATAAGTTTCCCAGTTAGAGTTTACCCTATGAATTTAAAGCTTTATATAACATTGTCTAGACACTTAATTTTTGTGTTTAGAAGTCCATGAATTGGAGTTTTTAGGCCAGTAGTTCTTGGTCCCTCTCCTCAGAGTGCTTTCTTCCAGCATTCTTTGGTGTTGACCCCACTCCTGCAGTTTCCAGGCTGGGGTGCTCTTTCGTCCTTTCTATAATTGGCTCCCAATCATCTTGCCCTTCAGGACTCCCTTTTAGTCATCATCCCCTCCTGGAAGCCTTTTTGGATTTCTGGGTTGTGTTCAGTGCCCCTCCTCCAGCTTCCCTGGCACTCAATACATTTATCTTATCCTTTAGCTTCACTGAATTGAAATTAACTGCTTTGAGGTCTTTTCTCCTCCCCTTCATTAGAATCTCAAGTCCTCATGCGTAGGTAGGGTCTGTCTTTATTCAGCCTTTTCAATTCTAGATCTAGTAAAATCCTTTTAAAAAAAGATTTTATTTATTTATTTTGACAGAGAGAGACAGCCAGCGAGAGAGGGAACAATGCGGGTAGTGGGAGAGGAAGAAGCAGGCTCCTAGCACAGAGTTCTGATGTGGGGCTCGATCCCAGAATGCCAGGATCACGCCTGAGCCGAAGGCAGATGCTTAACGACTGCACCACCCAGGTGCCCCTAGATCTAGTAAAATCCTTAATAAATATTAGTTGAGGGGTGCCTGGGTGGCTCGGCCAGTTAAGCCGCCTGCCTTCAGCTCAGGTCATGATCCCAGGGTCCCAGGATTGAGCTCCCACATCAAGCCCATGTTGGCTTTCTACTCAGTGGGAGTCCCTCTCCCTCTACTCCTCCCCCTCCCGTGCTCTCTCTGTCTCTCAAATAAATACATAAAATTTTTAAATAAATAGTCAGTTGAAACCATATTGAATGGGCAAAAGCTGGTTTCCATAAGATGCAGTGAAAGTTCCATAATTCTATTGTAGCTTTGGAAGTGAGAACTGATTCTATATAGACATCCTTGAAACAATGGAGCCAAAACTAAGCTCCGTGATCTTGTTATCCCAGAGAAGGTAACAGTGAAGCCACTCGAAGCTGGATTTGAATCTTATTGCTGACTTTAATTCTAACCTGTTTTGAAGCAAGTTGTTTATTCTATGTGTTTCAATTTGCACAAATGTAAAATAGCTTGTGAATATTGCCAAAAACGTAGCACGTGCTGCTTAATCAATCTAGGGGGAAGACCAAGAGTCTTGGATCAGTTATACTGATTTGACATTTTCCTGGAATCGACAAGGAGGATGTATTTTCATGTGGCAAGCTACTATATCTACTCCCTCCTCCAAATTTCAAGTTATAAACACTTTTCTCATTGATGTTTATTAGAAGTAACACAAAGCAGATTGCCATGTTTGTACTCTGTGAACATTTTATATAGGGTATATTGTATGTTCTCTGTGTGCCAGGCATGGTGGCATCCTTGGAGGTTAAGCCTTCAAATCCTTTTCTACCATTTTAATAATTTCATTGACTTAACCTTCATATATATGAAGTGTATAATTTCCCAAAGAATACTGCTGCTCTGTGCTTGCTGAAAAATGCTTCAGGTTAGAAATTTGGTCTGTGATCTGTCAGGTGATGATACAAAAGGTTTAACTTAAACGCAAACACTAGTCACAGAGGGACAGGTTCCAGATGGTTTTATATTTGATTACACCATCCTCCATCTCCCTGGCATCTCTATCCTTTCTCTTCTCTTTTCTGCCATCTGTCAGTGCACTTGAATGAGGAACTTAATCACATACGTTATCAACAAGTTAGCTTTTTTTTTTTTTTTCCTAACTGTTCTTTTCATTGGGTGGTAAGAAAAGAGTATATTACAAAATAGTATTTAGTTTTACATACGTATTCTCTGTTTTCCCAGAAACAGGTAGTTTAAGACCAAGGCTGAATCATTTCCTCATGTAATTCCAGTATTTGACACAAAGAAATAAAATGTTATATTTGATCTAATTTAATGACTAGAATGAATTACACTTCTTCCATTCTTTGTTGTTATCATGATTTGTAGATTTGATTATTTTTTAAAAGTTTTTATTTAAATTCCAGTTAGCTAACATATAGTATATAGTTTCAGGTGTATAATATAGTGATTCAACACATTCTCGTATAACACCTGGTGCTCATTAATCCCCATGTAGATTTGATTATTAATGGTTATTATTTATTTGTTGTTAATAAAATTGTGGGTTATTAATTATGAGAAATTATAATTTATTATAGTAAGTTACAATATATGTTTGGAATTTGAACATTTAAAATTAACCTTAACAAGAAACTAACAACAGTATATAAAAACAGTTTAAATTATAAACCTGGTAGTCAGAATCACCTGATTTTATTCCTAGCTCAATTATGTGTTAACTCTGTGGCCTCAGGCACACACTTAATCTTTCTAAGCCTCATCTGTAAAGGGATAAAGGACTGGTAACTCATGGGATTATACAGTTAATGAGATAATTGTGTATAGCATTTAGCAGAGTGGTTGGCACTCTGTAATGTCTGCAAATGGTTGTATTTGTATTATTAGTATTTGTTCTTATTAAGCTAATCTTTTATCACTAAAGAGATAAAGTAATGAAATGTAGTTTAAGAAAAACTATTATGTAGCCAAATTATGGAAAGAGCCTCATGTCCATTGACTGATGAATGAATAAAGAAAAAACACACACACACACACACACACACACACACACACACACACACACACACACAGTGGAATATTACTCAGCCATATAAAAGAATGAAATCTTGCCATTTGCAATGGCATGAATGGAGCTAGAGAATATTATGCAAGTGAAATAAATCAGAGAAAGACATATATGATATGATTTCACACATATGTGGACTTTAACAAACAAAAAAAGATGAACATAGGCGAAAAAGGGGAGACAAACCAGAAAACAGACTCTTAACTATAGAGAACAAACTGAGGGTTGCTGAGGGGAGGGGAGTGGGAAGATGAGCTAAGTGGGTGATGGGTATTAAGGAGGGCACTGTTGTGATGAGCACTGGATGTTGTAAGTGATGAATCACTGAATTCTACACTGTATGTTGCTGGTGTTTAAATAAAAACTTTTGAAAACAAATTATGCATTTTAAAATGTGATAGTTTTATAAAAATAGTTTTATTATGGAGAAATATAGTTTGGTGAACACAGTTATCAGCATCACACGAAGTCACTTTGCATAGCTCATGTGTCTTGGATAAAAGGCTGCGAGCTTTTCAGTTATGCTTTCTACCAAGTCAGCCAAACTTATGTTAACGACCAAAACTGTGTTTAGCAAACTGTAGCCTCCAGACCAAATCTAACCCTCTGCCTGTTTTTGTGTGGCCTGGGAGCTAAGAATGGTGGTTATATTTCTGAATGGTGGGGAAATTTTTCTTTAGAGAACAGTATTATGTGACATAAGGAAATTAAATGAAATTAAAACTTTAGTGTCCAATAAGTAAGGTTTTATTGGAACACAGCCACACTTGTTTATTTATTTATTGTCTATGACATTTTTGATTAGCAGAGTTGAGTATTTGTGACAGAAACCACATGATCTGCAAGACTTAAAATTTTTATTATTTGGCCCTTTTACGGAAAAGTTTGTTGACCCCTGAATTCAAGTAATAAAAATATATTTATGGATGAGTTCTATGGAGTCCACCCTCTCAATTTATTTATTTTTTTGTTTGTTTTCTTATAATAGTTTTTTATTATGTTATGTTAGTCACCATACAGTACATCCTTAGTTTTTGATGTAGTGTTCCATGATTATTTGCGTATAACACCGAGTGCTCCATGCAATATGTGCCCTCCTTAATACACCCTCTCAATTTAAAGATTGTGTTTGAATTTCCTAGGGCTGCCATAACAAAGTATCACAAACTAGATAGTTCAAGACAACAAATATTTATTGTCACACAGTTCTAGTGTCTAGAAGCCTCAAGTCAAGGTGTGGACAGGGCCATGCTCCCTCTGAAATCTCTAGGGGAGCCCTTCCTTGCCTATTCCTAGCTTCTAGTTGTTTGCTGGCAATCTTTGGCATTTTTGGTTGCAACCTCTTTAAGTACAATTTCTGCCTTTATTGTCACATGGTGTTCTCCTCGGTGTGTTTGTGTCTTCAATGACTGCTTCTCTTGTAAAGACACTCGCATGTTATCGGATGGTCATCCTACTCTAGTATGACTCAACTTAACTAAACATTAAATAGGGCAAGGACCCTATTTCCAAATAGTGTTATATTCTTAGGTAGTGAGGGTTAGATTTCAGTATATCTTTATTTTTATGGGGATGGGGAGTACAATAATTCAAGCCATAACTGTCAGGAAATTGATCCCCAAAATGTGAAGGGATTCACCCAAAGTCACAAAGAGAGTTAGTGACAGAACCAAGATGAGACTTTGAAGTAGTACAGACTTTTTTTTTTTTTAAGACTTATTTATTTAGGTGCTTGGTGGCTCAGTCGTTATGTTTGCCTCTCGGCCTGTCACGATCCCAGGGTCCTGGGATAGAGTCCATACGGCCTCCCGCCTCAGTGGAAGTCTGCTTCTCCTCCCACCTCCCACCTTGTGTTCCCTCTCCCTCTGCTCTTCTGTAAAATAAATAAAATATTTAAAAAAAAAGATTTTATTTATTTATTTGACAGAAAGAGAGAGTGAGCAAGCACAAGTGTGGGGGAAGGGGCAGAGGCAGAGGGAGAAGCAGACTCCCTGCTGAGCAGGAGCCAGATGTGGGGGCTCCATCCCCAGACCCTGGGATCATACCCTGAGTCAAAGGCAGGCGCTTAACCGACTGAGCCATCCAGCCACCCCTGAAGTCACTACAGACCTTAACCAAAACCTGGGAAGATGAATTTCTAATTGATGAATAATCTTTCCACTGTACTATATGGGTTCAAAGTGATTTAATCTCCCATATCTAATGTATATGCAATACAGAGCTGTTTTGAGTCTTTTAGGATATATATATTTAAGCATTAATAATGAAAAACACTATTTAAAATTGTGGACTATAATTGGGTAAAACAGTACTGTAAGTTTTATTTATTTATACCAAGAGAGAGGAATATTACGAGGTTTTTTTCCTTTCTATTTCAGGTGTCATCTAGCCATTCTAGAAAATAGAATAGAATATATTCCTAACCTACATTAGGTGGTGACACCTTAATATTCTGCTAAACTGTCAAAAGTTTACATTCTTATTCAAAAGTGACATGCATATGAAACAATATTAAGAAGGAAAATCAGTAATATAAGTAATAGTTTATTTAAGTTCTCTTAGGAATAATATATCTGCTAGTTGTATAATTTTTTTCCTTTCCAATGGCTATCACTTTTATCAACTATAAAAACTCGCTTAAAGTAATGTCTTCTCAAAGCTACTCTAAAAGTAGTATTTGTACATAGATTCTTACTTCTATAACTCTGTTCATGATTGTATGCAAGGAGCTAGTAGAATTTCTCAATGTTAAAAATCACTAAAATATGGAGTGTGGAAAAAGATTCCTTTGGGACAAAAAGTAATAGAAAATGGAAAATAAAGAAATATATTGGTGTTACACTAGGACTGGAAGCAGAGATGGAAACTTTTCACTAGCCTTTGTTTACCTGTGAATATCATACTAATATTCTTAGAATATTTTTCAAATGGTATCAGATTTTAAAAAAGATAAAACAAAAACAAATGGTATCAGATTCTTATATTATGGGGAAGCCTGGACATTTTAAAGAAAGCCACCAGGGTGATTTAGCAATGCTATTCTCTTGAGCTGAATCCAGGCTTTTAGGTTTAATATTTTGGAAGATGCTTGTGCTCTTCATCAGCCAGCCCCTAAGGCTGTCTGATATGTGGCTTAGTAACCCAGAGATAAATACCCCCGAATATGAACCTCCAGCTGTAATGTTCAGACATCCCAAACTTAAAGTATCCTAAGATTCAATTATTATACTTTGAGGAAAGAGCTGACAATAGCTTTGTTACTGCATGGAAAGTTCTGAGTTTATTACCATGGCCATGGGGTTAATTAATCGTCATAACATAAGCCTTTGAAGTAGCTGGAAGAAAGGGAAAATTACCCCATTTGACTGATAGAAAAACTGAGACAAGGGCAGCTAACTTGCTTGTGGTTACCAGGGAATAGTTGGCTGAGACTCCAGGATTCCTGACTCAAATTCACCGTAACCACCAGACTGAAACCGGCGCCAAAGGGCTGTAATTTGGTCTCTGAAGCGGTGGCTAGAAGAGAACCACAATAGTGAGGGAAACACACTTTAAGGAGGACCTTGAAAATCTCTCAAGGGATTATGTCTCTTAATCTATGTTGATTATGCAATGACTAGAATAAATGAGGGTTCTGGCCTCACCATATTTGTGGCTTTGGGTTAGATTAGTCCCTTTTCGAAACTGGGAACGCTTTACCTCACCCTTGAACCCAAATTTTTAAACCAGTTGTGTTGAGTTTATGATGCACAAATCAATGAATGTTAACATTCTGTTTTTTATTTGGCAGAAGTTATAGTATGGGTTGCCATGGATATAACAAGATGGGCCAGAGAGAAGAGGATTGGAAATTTGGAGACTGTGGGAGAGCATACTTGGGGTCACATGGCGATCTGGAGCAGCCTTGAGGTGGGTGATCAGCAGGGATCTGAATGGGCATAGTCTTTGCATTGAGATACCTCAATATCTCCAGAAGACAGAGCATAGCAGAAGTGGGTTCTGACTGTGGGTACCAGGCTAACATTCTGGAGGCAAGCCTCAGGCACCATAGGGTTGGGCTGTACATCCTTGGGGTTGAGGCTCAGAGAATGGGTTTCAATGGCAACATTAAAGCTATTTTTAAAGAGTAAAACAACACCATTAATTGGAACAGGGGTACCAGGTATATCATTATATTCATATCAATAATAACTACACTACATTTACTCTTTATTGAGCACCTACTGTTTGTTATTTTGTTCATTCTTTTCTACAGCCCTGCAATATAGGTTTTATTTTTTACATTCTGTAAATGTAGAAATTGAGACTTGGAGAGGTTAATTGACTTGCCCAAAGTCACAAGGATACATGGGAAGAGGAAAAGATTTGAACCCAAGACTCTGATCCCACTGCCCATGCTTTATACTCATCCTCACTAGAAATAGGACATGCCAATACATTAGTCCATAAGGCAAGAGCCTAGTTACCAGATCCAGGGGTAAGGCTAATGTATGCACTGGGCAAACTCTTCGTATTTCTTTTAAGAACAAGATTGGTCCAAGAGATTAGGCCTTGGTGTGTCTTCAAGTAGGAACGGAATGTCTCTAGAGTGGGAAATTGAAGTTGCTAAGCAGGTCCTTATCCATATTTATGTGTTAGTCCCCATAATGACAGCTTTTCTTCTACTTAATAATAGTTAAGTACATGGTCTTTGAAGACATACAGATTCTTATTTCTAAATCTTCTGTTTCAGACCCTACTAGCTGTGTGGTCAGGAGTAACTTACTTAGCCTCTCTGAGCCCTCATTTTTTTCATCTGCAGGGCTGGCATCTCATGGGATTGTAAAGAGTCAATAAGTCTGGTATACACATGTTTAGCCTATGAGAGGCTGTCAGCAGTCCTCAATTTTAGCTGTACATTAGACACCTGGAGGGCCTATAAACCTCCTAATGTCCAGGCATATTCCAGACCACTGAACTCGAATCTTTGGGCATGGATGCAGACATCAGTTTTTTTTTTTTTTCTCCAAAGCTCCTTGATGTGATTAAATGTACAGCAAAGTTTGGGCACCAATATAAAATGAAATAGTATTTTTCCTTGTTTAGGTGAAAAGTAGTTTTCTTCCTTAGTCTAGCAAAAAAATGGAGAAATTCCTGAGTGAAAATAACTATGACTAAATCTTTAACCATAAAGAGAGTATTTTCTTATTTATAAATAGAGAACTAACTTGAGTTTGCTTTCAGATGTTCAAAGTTACTACATTTCCTTTATATTATTGGGTTTCCAGTTTAACTATTAATTTGGACAGGGAACAAGAATGAGAAACCAAGGGCATGTTTTTAAGGGTGGTTAAATACCTCCAAAATCGATCATCTTTGTCTCTCCCCTGCTCTGAAACCCCAGCAACACAAACACATTTCCTTGAGAGTGGTGGAGGTTGCTGGGGGTGTTGAGGGAGTCTGAACCAAGTTGGGGTTTGGCGGGCCAGGGGCAGTCCAGCCTCAAGGTGGGTCAGGGGTCTGCTCCTCAAGGGGTGGCTGGGGTAGAGCTGCCTTTCTAGGGTAGAGGATTGTGGAGACAGCAGATGGGAAGGTGGGAGGCCGATGCCTGTAGGGGCACTGAGAGTTTAGAACTGAGGGCTCAGAAGCAAATGCTGAGTCCGCTGAGCAGGTGTGGGATTGTAAATGAAGGAAAACTGACTGAAACTGGTTGAATCAGTTTACTTGTTGGAAACCAGTAAAGAGGTTGCAAAATGACGTTCTCAAACATCATTGTGTATCTATTGCTCAACTGTGAGTGTTGGGCTGGTTTAATGGTGAAGGTGGGTTCATGATAAAAACATATATCATGATCCTTAAATTATTCTTATGACCAGTGATTTTTAAAAACTATCAACTGACCTAGAACAAGTTGGCATAACTGATAGAGGAAACTGGTTGTTAAAAGAGCACAGAATGGAATGAAATTAGGTGATTATTCATCCTGGTTTTGCAGGTATGATTTAATTATAAACAGGACTCCTCATTCCAGCTGGGGTCCTGATTTGCCCCCAAAATTATGTGGCACCCTCTGTATATTAGTCTTGGAGTTCCATATTGTTCTAAATTGGAACTGGCTACCGTAATTATACCAATAGACTTACTTCAAACTGCAGAAATTAGTGTCTGATCACCTGTGAGGAGAAGGGTAAAAATTATTCACCAGAATTTTTGATATTTTGAGGGAGCAATTGCTCCACAAGTTGAAAGCTCTTATAGCTAGAATAGGTGGTAGCAAAAATTAGGCTTTGTTCCTTTGGTCAAATTTATCTATTTCTGTGCCAACACCACACTACCCATTAATACAGTATATAATAAGTCTGGTGGGCAAGCCATTATTCTTCTTCTCCAGGAATGTCTTAGCTTATTGACCATTTGCTCTTTGATATAAATTTTAGCATCATTTTGTTGAATTCCTAGAAGCAACATGTTGAGATTTTGAGTGAAATTATGCTGAATTTAGGGAATAATTTTAGAGAATTGATATCTTAATGATTTCTAATTAGAAATATCTATCACATTGGCTTATTAGGTGTGAATATCTTTCTTTTTTTAAGATTTTATTTATTTATTTGACAGGGGAGATAGCGAGAGAGAAGCAGGGGGAGCAGCAGGCAGAGGGAGAGGGAGGAAGCAGGCTCCCCTTGCTGAGCAAGGAGCCTGATGCGGGACTCCGATCCCAGAACCCCGGGATCATGACCTGAGTTGAAGGCAGATACCTTAGCTGCCTGAGCCACCCAGGTGCCCCTGCGATATCTTTCTATAAAACTTTATGAATTTCCCCAGAAAGATCTCACATGTCTTTTAAAGAAGTGGCAAAGAATAGGCTAAACATGTGGAATCTGGCATTGAACTGCCTGGATTTGAATCCTGCCATTAACCAGCTATGTAAACTTGTATAACCTCTCTGTCTCAGTTTCTTCATCTTTAAAATGGGGATAATAATTATACTCACTTCAAAGGACTATTGTAAATAGTAAATGAATTAATATGTAAAGCACATATGAACAATTCTGGGAAATAATAAGAAACATGTAAATACTTGCTTTGCTAGTATTATTTGTTGCTAGGTTCCTTTATTTCATATCAAACTAAATGGAATATTTTTAGGTAATTGCATTTCTGTATAGACATGTTATGACTTCTTTATGTATTGATTTTAAGCTCAATTTTGTTGTGGTCACATACCAGTTGTTAGAAGAAATCTCTTGAGAATTGCTCTATGGCCTACATTTGGTCAGTTTTCATAAATATTCCATGAGTTCTTCAGAAGAATCTGTATTCTTATGTTATTGGATACAGATTTTGCTCTATGCTCATTAAATCAAATTTATAAATTGTGTAGTTCAAATCCTCTATGTTAATATATTTAAAGTGGGTTGGTTTCACCTAGATTAGTGAATGAAATTGGGTTATAATGTAGAAGATCTCTAAACAATTTAAAATTTTGAAAATGCCTACTGGAAATTATATATACAATGAACCACGAGGCTTCAGCCTATATAAAAGCATGCTTCCCTTTTTACTGGATTAGATCAAGTCTATATGTTTGGAGTGGCAGTTATTTATATCTTATATTTTCAAAAAATGAAATTATTGCACAACAAAATGCCACAAATCTTACTAGTTTTTTTAATCTCTTTGACTTATGTGAATTGAAAGAGGTGTGTTGAAATCTCCTACTATGGGAAAGGATTTGTCCATTTTACTCTCATGATTCTTTCAACTTTTGATTTATATCATTTGAAGCATTTTATTAGTTATATGCAATTTTAGAATTGTTACATCTTCCTGGGGAGTTGTAACGTTTTCTCTGATGTTGGGACATTCTCTATCCATGGTATTTTGTCTCAAAGTCTATCTCATCCACTACTATTACAGCTATCCCAATTCTATTTTTGATTAGTATTGGCATGGTTAGTTTTTCCTGTCCTTTATTTTCCATGGACACTTATTTCCAAGGACTGTGCCACGTCCTTAGGTAGGTTTTCTTGTGTACTGCTTATAAACAACATACAATTGGATTTTATTGTTCATCTAGCCTAATTAATATAATTACAGTGTGCTGTGATTACTGATATATTTGGGCGTTTTGTTTTTAACCATCTTACTTTGTCCCTTCTTATTTGATTCTCATTTACTATAGTTTCTTCCATTTTATCTTCTTGGCTTTTGGGGGTTGATGGAATATTTTGTTTGTTTTTTTCATTCTATTTCCTTTCCTTAGAGGAAAGTTGGAGTTATTCATTTTACTTCTGTTGTTTTAGTGATCACCCCTGAAATTGGGAAGTAAGCTTTGGCAAAGTCAGTAATCAATGCCTTAGTTTCTTCTCTCCGAAGAATACATAGATCCTTAATGTATTTTAATTCTAATCACTCTCCCATCTTGAGTGTTTCTCGTCTCTTTTTAAGCCATCAAATTA
>NW_024425563.1:66022979-66054866 GCF_017311325.1 Ursus maritimus | reverse complement strand
GACCTCTGTTTTTCTCCACCCCCTCGGGGATGCAGATGATTCTGACATTGGAACGTTTCATTGAATCAGTAATCTCCTGTAACCTACATTCCTGAGTGTGGATTTTTTTGAGTGCAGATTCTATTCTAGCTTTGTCTTCTACTAACCCATCCTCCAATTCGCTGATACGTTCTTCTGCCTCATTGACCCTGTCCGTCAGAGCCTCTAGTTTTGACTGCATTTGGCTCATAGAATTTTTAATTTCTGTCAGATTTGCTCTCATTTCCGCCCTTAGGATTCTATATTCTCATTAACATTTTCGTTAATACCTTTTTCAAGTCTACACATCATCTTGACCATTGTTACTCTGAATTCCATTTCTGATAATTTGGTTATATCCATATCCACTAGTTCTGTGGCAGAGGCCACAGACTCATTGTCTTTTCTTTGCTGGGGGGGATTTCTTCTTCTCGTCATTCTGATGAGGAGAGGTTGCGGGGTTGTCCAGAGCCCAAATTATTGACCGGGACCCAGGCCGTGTGCCCTTGTTTTATAGGGATCTTAGGGATGTGGGCTTCTTGATTTTTCAGCCTGCCTTCTGGGGGAGGGGCCTGCCACGCCGATACTCAGGCAACCCTGTTTGGGTAGAGTCTCCCTGTCCCCTGCAAGGCGGGATGGGGATGGGCACACTGTGAGCCGGTATTTCCAGTCTTTTGTTCTCTGGAGGCTTTCCCTGGTGGTTTGCTGTGCCTCTTCTGAGAGTCAGAGCAGCAGTGGTCGAATCTCAGCCTCTGTCTCAGAACAGAGGGATCGCGGACCGTTCTCCACTGATGTTCTGGCCACTTTAACTCTGATTCTGTTGGTGCTGCTCAACCCTGCAGCATCCTGGGATGTGCGCCCACACCCGGCGTCCCCGCCCTCACTTCCAGGGCCGGCGTGTCTCTGTCCTTTGTGTTTCTAACACCGCCAGCCGCCAGCCACCCCCTCGTGCTCCCAGAGCTCCCAGTCTCAGTCTGGTTCCAGTGAGCGCACCAGAGCTCCGGTTTTCAGTCTGGTCGAGCGCGCGTTCCCTGGCTCACGGTCTCAGTCTGCTCTCTCGCGGGTGCGGTCCGCGAGTCCGCCCACTCCCCTGTGCAGGTGGCTACCACTTCCCAGCGCCCGATCGATCGCGGCGGCTCCCTCCCCCTTCCGTTTATCTTCCAATATCTGTGCGCGGTTTCACGGCTCCCTGCTTCGTACCTCAATACTCAGCACTGGAGATGTTCATTTGTAGATATCCAGATGTATCTTCCTGCGTCTCAGGCTGATTCCGTAGATGTTCAGGCTGGTCTGGTACCTATCCAACTCGACTCAGGGGACCGGCTGAAAAAGGGGTCCCCTATTCCTCTGCCATCTTAACTCCCCTCCCATTTTGTTACTTGTTACATGATTGTTTTTGTAGTTCTTCTCTTGCTCTCTTCTCTCACAGTTTCCTGGCTTTCTTTAGTGATATACTTGGATTCCTTGTTCTTTATTTTTTGCATTTCTTTTCCACTTTTTGATTTGTGGTTACCATTAGTTTTTTATAACATCTTATTGATATATGTCTATATTAAGTTGATGGTCACTTAAGTTTGAACCCATTCTACAAGCACTAAATTTTTACTTCTTTGCCCCCTGCACATTTTAAATATATGGTACTGTACTGTATATTCCTTTATTTTGTGAACCCCTTGGCTGATTTTTATAGATATACTTCATTTTACTGCTTTTGTGCTTCCTACTTTTCTTACTCCTGTTTATGGTCTTTCCTTTCCACTCAGAGTTGATTTTAACATTTCTTATAAGGTTGGTTTAGTGGTGATGAATTCCTTTAACTTTGAGAAACTCTTTATCTCGCTTATTCTGAATGATAGATTTGCTAGAGTGTTCTTGGTTGCAGGTTTTTTTTTTTTTTTTTTTTTTCAGCACTTTGAATATATCATGCCACTCTCTTCTGGCCTGCAATGTATCTATGAAAAATCAGCTGATAGCCTTATGGGGTTTCCTTTGTATGTAACTGTTTTCTTTTTTCTTGCCGTTTTTAAAATTCTCTATCGCTAATTGTTGCCATTTTAATTACTGTGTGTCTTGGTGTGGATCTCCTTGGGTTAATTTTATTGGGGTCTCTCTGTGCCTCCTGGGTCTGGATCTCTGTTTCCTTCACCAGATTAGGAAAGTTTTCAGCTATTATTTCTTCAAATAAATTTTCTGCCCCCTTTTATCACTCTTCTCCTTCTGGGATCCCTAAAATGCAAATGTTGCTATGCTTGAAGGTGTCACTGAATTCCCTTAATCTATTTTCATTTTTTATTTTTTTCTCTCTCCTGTTCAGCTTGTTTGCTTTCCATTACTCTATCTTCCTAGGTTACTGATCTATCCTTCTGCATCCTCTACTTTACTATTTATTCCATTAGGTGTATTTTTTGTTTCAGTTATTGAGTTCATCTCTGACTGGTTCTTCTTTATGTTTTCTATCTCTTTGTTGAGGGTCTCACTGAGATCTTTCACTCTTTTCTCAAGTCCAGTGAGTATATTTATGACCATTACTTTAAATTCTCTATCAGGCACATTACTTATCTCCATTTCATTTAACTCTCTTGTGATTTTGTCCTGTTTTTTCATTTGGGACATATCCCTCTGTCTCCTCATTTTGTCTCACTCTCTGGGTCTGTCTCTATGTGTTAGGTAAGTTAGCTATGTCTCCTGCTCTTGAAAGTACTGGCTTCATGAAATAGAGGTCCTGTAGTGCCCTGCAGTGCAATGTCCCCTGTTCACCAGAATCCTGCACTTCACGGGTATCTCCTGTGTGTGTTGCATGTGCACTACTGCTGTGGCTGAGCTGTGTTTGCCTTCAATTCAGTCCCATCTGCAATGGCTCTCTTTACCTATTGTGAGCAGGGGTTGATCCCTGTGTTGTTAATGGGCCAGTCTGGGGCTGCCTTTGGCTTGCGTTGGGTCAGACTAGGCATTTGACAGAACTACAGTCACACTGAACTGCAGGGAGCTCTTCCTGTGTTATCCCCTGAGAAGCTTTTGTAAGTGGGCAGGGCCTGGAGTCATACCAGACATCTGCCCCAGCCCACTGTTGGGGCTGCAATAGAAATGGTGTGTATGGTTATCCTCTCCTCTCCCCAGGACAGGAGTCACTTTGGATTGGTGCTGGCCCCCATCATGACTACTTGCACACTGCCAGGCTTGTGGAGCCACTTTGGATTGGTTTCTGCCAAGGCTGTGTTGGAGGGAGTGGAGCCACAGGAGAACATACGGTGTGATATCCTGTGCTAGCAAGGTTTGAGCAGGTATGCTATAGAAGGGGACCTATAGCCACTTTGGAGAACACTTTCTGAGGTTGGGTTGGAGGGGATGGGTCCATAAAGCAGTACAGGGGTAGGGTATGCCGTTAGCAAGCTAGGTAGAGAGTTCTGGCACTGTGCTGGTTCCCACAGGTGTCCATGTATCTAGGCTAGAAGGTAGGGGAGGGAAATGGCGCCCTCCAACTCTGTTCTTGGACAAATCTCCCAATATCCCTGCCCCTCCAACACAGAGTCTGAGATTAGTAAACAAATCTCCCTCCTGTATATCCCAAGTGTTTTTCAAACTGACACTTCTATGCTGTATCTCAGCAGGGCTGTTTGTTACGCTGTCTCTTTAAGGGCAGGATTCAGTTTCCTATCACTTCAGGTTTTCCTAGAGCCAAGCCTGCTGATTTTTAAAGTTCTAGGTGTTAAGCCCCACTGATTGTAAGAACTCATGATGTTAAGCACCTCTATTTTTTAATGCTCCAAATGTTATGGGGATTCATCTTCCCAGTACAGGTCCCCCTGGCATGGGGTGCCTGGTGTGGGGTCTGCTCATCTTCCTTCTCTGTGCCTGTAAGTGTCCCCCCCTCCTGTGGATATTCTCACAGGTCAGCTTGGTTTCCAACCACATCTCCTGCTTTCTACTCTTCTTGATATGGCTTCTTCTCTAATTTAGTGTGGAGAGTCTGTTCTGCCTGTTTTCAGGTCATTTTCTGAGTTACTTACACTAATGTGGGTGTTATCTAGGTGTATCTGTGGAACAAGGTGAGCTTAGGATCCTCCTACTGTCATCTTCCCCAGAAGTCCTAGAAGCCATATTTTTGTATGAAAGACATGATTTTCCACTGAATTCCAGTAACTGGAACAATTCTTCAAGTATCATTCTTCAAGTGTGCACCTTCTACATGGCTACAGAAGGTGGCATGATCTCTTAACAACCCAACAGTACTGCAGTATGCTAATCATAATCCTATTTCCAGACCTTTCTCTTCTCTATGCCTGGGATGCTCTAGCTCCCCTCTTACTCCCACATTGAATTGATGCAGATGGGACTAGTGCTCCACAATACACAGCTCTCCACTCCTCCCTCAGCATCCCAGCTTACTGCAGTTAGATAGGGCTGTGAACTAATCCAGGTCAATGGTCTGTTAACAGTGGAGAAAAGCATTGCATAACCTTCCCCCTTGCTCTTCAATTTTGGTGGAGAACATGACAGCCATGTGTGGAGATGGGGGTCCATGTGGTGGACCTGAGTTACCAAAAGAGTATAGTTGTCCCAGAGAAAAGACTTTGCATAAGCAAGAAATAAACTTTTAAGTGTTAAGACACTACGATTTGGGGGCTACTTGTTACCAGAGCTTAAGCCTGGCCCATACTGAATAATAAAAAACACTTACACCCCAACCCCACCCTAAATTTACTCCCTACATCCTTGATCTCTATCTCACCACCCATCTGTCTGAGAGGTTTCTTGTCAATATTCAGATCATGACTCGTGTTCCTCAGAGAAGTCTAATGACCATCCTTTCTTAAGGTCTCACCCTCGCTATCCTTCATTATTGAGCCTTGTTTTTTTTTATGTAAAATTATTCCCCTCATAGTTTATACTTAAGAATTTACAAATATGTCCACTTATTTTTTGTCTCCACCACTAGACTATAACACACAAGGAATCTATAAGATCATCTAGGGTTTTACTTATTAAAAAAATAGATAAACTAGAACTTAGAACATCACTAGGTCTTAGAACAGTGTTAGTATTTTTTTTAAATAAATGAACATCATTCCATCAAAAGAAAGAAGTTTGTTGTTCCATAATATGGACAATGGCATTAGAAAGACAAATTCCACTGGACTAGGTGCTAGGCTAGAAGTTTGTACAGAGACTTGACTACAAAAGTTTTGTACACAGAAGAAACTTGCGGGCATAAAAAATTCACATCTAAGAGGAAAAACAGCAGAGTCTTGGGCAAGTACTGAAAACCAGAATCGCTGTTATTATTCTCTCATTCTGGTAATCCTGTCCACAAGCACTAGTGGTCTTTCCTAATAGGAAGAAGGAGTGGGGACAGGGTCATTTGGAAGGCTCTGAATCTGATAGGAGCTAGGACTAGACAATATCTTATATAAGCAAAAACAGCAGATACAAATATCTAAGTCCTATACCAGACATTTACGATTTTGTATTTATCCAGCACCCAACTGTATCCACACATACCCACCTTCCTAACAGCATCCCCCCTTGGGGATAATTCAAGTGGTGTGTAGTCTTAGTGGGAGGGCACCAAGGGCCACTTCTCACTACCATTCCCATTTCTGAAGAGGGAGGCTGTTTCTTTCTTCATTCCTTCCTTCAATAGCTTCCTGGTACACCCTGGGACCAGGCAATCAAACACCACTCCTAGGGCTGTAAATCCCAGTGAGTGAGTAATGCAAAGGAAGAGGGCACAGGCAGAGGTCAAATTCATTGAAGTGATACTCAGACCCAAGAATCAGGCAGCTCCTGAGTTGAAACCTTGGTTAACTAAGGTCCTGATGCCAGAGATGCCCTAACTCTTGTCACTTTCTCATAGTCCTACAGCCCCAAATTCTTGCCAGTGAATTCTCCTTTGACTTAAGATATTTAGGGTTGGTCTTTGTTGCAGGCAACCAAGAACTCAGACCAAGGCTGCTACATACAACTATCTAAATTGTACTTTGTACAAGAGAACCCAGCAAAAGAAAGTGTGGTGGCTGATATCCAGCCTATGCTCCACTTGCCAAGCTTGTGGGGCTACATTCTGCTGAAGGAAAGGGTGGCATTTTCTAGTTTCCTTAGAGGCATTTATAGGTGGGCAGGGGCTGATACATCCCCATTTTTCAGTTGTAAAACAGAGGCCTAGAGATTAAGTCATTGACATATAAACTACAATTACAGTAATGCAATGATACTACAATGGGCTATTCTGCCACCTTTCTCTCTACCTGTAGATTGAACCACCTATTTATTCCTTCAGGGAAAATGTCACAGGACAAAGAATATCCTTGTACAGTTCATCCTTCTATAACTGGGCCTACCACAGTCCCAGGCACTTGTAATTTGCATTCAAGTATTAATAGGGTTGGAATTTTAATTTAAAATATATTTTCAAATATCTAACATTCTGTTATACTAGTTTTAAAATTAATCCTTCATATTCATCACTGTTGGCAGAAAAACAACTCAAAGAACTCAAGAACTTTCTATGTATCTTTAATTTCCTATGAACTAAACTCTTCTGATTTTATAGAGGTACTGCGGAAAGGGAAAGATCTCCAATTACACTGTCCAAAGCTCTTATTCTAATCTCTTCAATTTTCCCATGATAGTTTTTACATTTCCCACATGTCTTTTCCCCCCCAACTTAGATCACAAATTTATCTGGAGAATCTGTGGGCTTGTATGTATGTATACCATGCCTGGTATGCAAATGGCATTTATTGTTAACAAGGACATTAGAGCACCACCAGTTCTTCCATTAGGAATCTAACAGTTACGCTTCTTTCCTTTTACCATATTAATTCCTTCAGTCTTCTTTTCATGTTACTTTAAGATGATCAAAATCTTTTGTTTCTACTTCTCCTTCCCATAAAGAAAATTAGATTTGTTTTCAGCCTTTAATCCTGCTAAGATAAAGTGAACCAACTCTGTTTTCATTACTGTCCATTCATTCCATCAATCACTGAAAAGAATCACTAAAAGCAATCAGCAAGCGAGCAAGGTCAACAGCACTCCAAGAGCATCAGTGCAATAGTACTTCAGCAGATCAAAATGAAGACTGGGGGAAAAGAAAGGCAGTGCTTCACAGTCCTAAGAGGCCCAGTATGGCTTCTTAGGAAGTTGCCTCCAAGCAAAAAGGGAGAGGATGATTGAGGGAAGGGAATTATATTTATTATGTAGCAGGTCTTCTGGTATCAAGCTTGGTTCATGTAACAAAGAGCTAAGTTTCACTTGAGGGTTAGGGTCACCATACCTCAGTACAGTGACTCAGGTTTTGGACTTTGAGATACAGAGCCTAAGTTTTCATAGGTCCTGTTCTTCTGTAGGAGTTTGTGTTGTCATATCCAATAAAGAATTGCAGAATCTTTCAGAAACATAGATACCAATTGGGGTTAACTGGTTGTAAGTGACAGAAACCAACTTAACTTAAAAGGGACTTTAATGGAAGAGAGTTAAGAAAATCAAAGATGATGCTGAAGTGCCAAATTTAAAAAAGATAGAACCCAAGATGCCCTGGTAGGGAGAAGAGTCTCAGAAGCAGGAATTAATTCTGACAGTTTTTCCCATCTTTTTATCTCTGAGATAGAAAGTCTGAGAAAAGAATTTAATGGGCCTAGAATTGGCCATAGGCTTTCATTCTTTTGGCTTGGGCTGAACAGGGGACCTTAATTCTTGGCTTCATGAAGACTGGAGGGGGATGGTGGGGAGGTGGTGGTGGTAATTACCCATAAGGAAATCTGGGTATTGTTATCAACGTAAGGGGCAATGTATTGTGGGTGGCCGAGTTGAAACCAATGTCCACTAAAACAATTTGTTTTAACCCAAAGGCCAGGAACCATCTATATATATTTATATATATATATAACAATGTATTAACACTGTATAGAACACATATAGATTTTGTATGTAAGCTAACAGCTTAATTTCAGTAAATGTAGTGCCTGATACATAGTAGCTACTCAAAATTTTTTTGAACGAATTTCTTCTTCAGTGCTATTTGTTCTCATCCCTTCCTTTATACCATTTTCTAATAACTATTCTTTATTCTGGATTGAAGTAGAATCCCCAAAAGAGAAAGTTCAATGCAGTGGAACGAGTACTGGAATAGAAGCTTTTCTTGCTTCTGGCCTATGTGACCTTGGGGACAGGTCATAAGTGTTTTGGGTTTATTTCTTCAACTGCAAAATGAAGTGGTAGAAGTAGATGCTCTTTAAGAATCTGTCCAATTCCCTAACATCATGGTCACAAATATAAAGATGACAAAGACTCAGCAAATTTAGAAAAAAAATGTTTATAATTTTCACAGTATGTAGTGGCTATACCCTGAATCTGGACAGAAAGCAAAACCTAACTTACTTGGTAGTATTTAGGAGAAATTGCCAATATCATACAAAATCTAGATCACTGTTATCAAACTTTAAAGGCAGGGAAATCGATATTTCAAATGAAATCCTACATTGAATCCCAATGTCTAACAGAAGTAAAGGTCAAAAAGCTCCAAATGAAACAAAGGGGGATGTGTGGAACCCTATTCTCACACCTTCATCCACAAGCTCGTAGGAATACTATTAGACATCACTCATCAAATTCCTGACTGAATATCCTAGACTTCTCTGTATCTTGTGACAATTCTAAAATGACATTACCAATTTCATTCATGCAAGAAAAATTAAGGAAAAAGCTTTCCAAGGAAAAGGAAAAGTTTATATGCTCTCCTTCAATGGCATTAAAAAAGAGACAATTGTTAGTTTATCAGCAATTTTAATTTGAAAAACAAAATAAAATCTAACAGCAATTAATCCTGTGTTGTCATCTAGTAATATATAGACTGAGACTATTGTATCAGTGAAAATTTAGCTTCCAAAATGTTTTACTAATTTAACGAGCTAAATTGTAAAATATGAAGAAACCTCTCCAATATATAAATCAATAGCATTTAAAACTTTGCTTATAATTTTTATACATTTTAACAAGACTTCTTTACCCCATGAAATATTTTTCCTACAGTCCTGCTTCAGAGGAAAGATACATGCTTCCAAAGCCAAAGTAATTTAGCATATCTATATCTATCTATATATCTGTATCTACCTATCTATATATCTGTTCTTAATCTCCAAAGGGGAAATTACTGAAAAATATTAAATGACATAAACACAAATCATCATCTTTATGATTAATGACAGTGACTCTCTTAGCCCTAGCAAAGAAAAGCAATTGCTCTTCTCATAAAATCTGTCCATTCCTCTACTTGGAAATATCATCATCAAAATAACTAAGATATATCCTATCAACTTGGATCACAGGTTTCTACACACACAATGCAATGAGTCTTTGAGTATGAGCTCTGCAAAGTTCAAACATCCGTATTAGTTATCTTTATTTATTAACACTAATGTAGATAAGAGAACATCATTTTACCTTAAGGATTACTCTTGAAAACGTAAGATTCATGTAATTAATGTATTGAATAATTAGTGAACAATGATGTATTTTGAGCAAAATAAAATGTTACGAAGATTTTTCTGCAAGACATTCACTGCAGGCAATAACAAAAAATATATATATTTCACAGTCATTGGTGATCCTACTGACCTCTTCTGGCAAGATACAAGGTTTGAATTGTCTAGGTACAACAAAAGAGACGACATGGCCTATTACATGGATTTGTGCCTTACAACCAAGAAGGAAGGCACAAGTCATGTCTGTTAAAAAAAAAAAAAAAAAAAAAGTCTCTCCTCTATTTCCTGGTCTATACTGACTCTGCCAGACCCTTCTGAGTGCCTGACTTGTGAAGATGAGAAGGGCAAGGCTTTCAGGTACCAACTGGTGGAAAGGCCCCTGGTGTGTTCAAGCAACTGAGCACGATGACTTTCTGCTTAGTGATTTATCTTTCATTTACTTTTCAGAAGTGACCAAAATAAGACATTACTGAAAATCAAGTGATGTAAGCTGAGATAGGCATTAGCCGATTATATTGGGCTTTATGAGTTAAGTTTTACTCTGCTTTAAGAAGTCCTTGATGGCATTTAAAGAAAGGGATGACATGGTCTAAATTTCAATAAGATCCCTGTTTTTTACAGGAAAGACTGTAGGGCAGAAAAAGTAAAAGTAGGGAGACTAGTTAGGCGATCATTACAGAAAATCCTAGTGAATGATGGTGGTGGTTTAGATTAAGGTACTAGAAAGTGGGAGTAGATAGATTCTCAATTTATCAGTTGTTTCTGGATACCAGTAACCAAATACCCAACCTAAGATGTCATAAATAAAAAAATTTGTATGCTTATTTTACAGGAAGCTTACTGCCAGAGCAGCCTCAATATTATCAAAGAATCACATTCTTCCAGACTAATTATCTTAGGCCTCAAACTGGAATAGTTGTTAGATAACTGCAACTAGTAATTGAGACTACATGCTCCTTATTCACACCTATAGAGGCTTGCTTTATGTGTCTATTTCAAAAGCCAGGATTCCTCTTTGCCAGATGCCCCTAGACAATTATTTATTGGCCCATATTTACTTAAGCCTGCCCATCCACCATCCATTCATTTGTATGATAGATGGCGTTATGATTGACTAAAGATTAAGCAGAGCCCACCCTGAACTGGGAATGGGGTTGACTTGCCTTGAGTCACATGGCTTATGTGAAAAGAGGATGGATACCTGAGGGGGAAAAAATGATGACTTGTTAGAAAAGAGTAAGGGGGAAATAGATGCTGGGTAGGCAAACAGTGGTATCAACTATATGGGATACACTTTGCAGGTGGAGTTCACAGGGCCTGCCACTAGACTAAATACTAGGCTAGAGGATTTCAAGAACAGTTCTTACAGTGTTGGCTTCAGCAGTGGGGAAGAAGGTGGGGTATTTACTGAGATGGGAAAGACTGGATGAAAGATCAGGTTTGAGAAGAACAATCAAATCTTGTTTTCACCCAGTTAACTTTAAGATACCCATTAGATACTGAAAAGGTGATCAAATTGTTAGTGGATATGAAAGTTTAGAACTTCAAGGAGAGACAAAGACTGAATAAATAGAGAATGAAATCATACATACAGAGATTTTTTTTTTTAAGCAACTGAGACTGGATGAAATTATTAGAGAACATAGTATGGATAGAGCAAGAAGTGGATACATAATAGAATCTAGACCTATGCCAAGATTTAGAGATGAAATACAACCAGAGCCACTAAGGCAGCTAGAAAACTCAAGTTTAACTCCCCAGCATCAACTGTATGAGTAGATGGAAAGTAGCATAAATTGTTAGCCCTCTGCCAAAAGAATGGAAGTTGTTCCCTCTCTCACCTTGGTAACTGTGGGGCAGAAAGGATATGGCTATCTTTAAAAAGTACAGGATAGATGCCATAAAAAGGCATTATTAATACACCATGCAATCTTTCAAGAGTCTTGGCTCATTATCATAGTTCTCTAAATTAAACATTTAGTGGAAATAGGAAGAAGAGACATGGCATCCAGTGGCAACAATTCTAACCCAAGGCCTGATGAAAAATACTGACCATTATTACATCTACAATTTGAATTCAAACTATTTCAAATGGAATTCAGTGATTATGGAAAATGACAAAGGAAAAACAACCCTGGATTCTAGTCTTTATCTGACACCTATTAGCTATTCAACCATAGCCCCTTTCACTTCCTTACTTTCTATGAAGCGGTATTCTGTTTTATGAAATGTTTATAATAGACAGGCCCTTCCTGCCTACTTTGGCAGGGCTGTTCTGAAGATCAAAAAGGTAAAGAAATCTATTAACTGTAAAGTCCCACAAAAATAATTTTCTTCAGCTGCTTGACTCGTCTCACTTTCTACCACTGATGGCTTCATCATCCTGATACCAAATACCAATTTCCTGGTACTCAATCCTTAACAGAACAGAACACCCAAACTAAATTTTGAAATTTCATTAAGAACAAAACACTAGATAACTAATAAAAAACCATCAAAGCTTCTGCCCAATTCTTATAAGGTTTCAAAATTGTACCTTGCACCAATTTAAAGTCATATGAGGTGGCCATCCTTCTGGGTAATGATCTGACACTGTCAAAGTGACCACTGATAATGGTGTTTAAAGATAATCATTGACCAGAGTACCAAGAACATACACATCAAAATATTTCTTCACATGTCACAACAGTAGCATGGCTGCCTGTGCTGCACTACAGGATTACAAAAATATGATGCTTTTACACTTCCCAAAGTTCTTTCTCATTCCTTAGTCTATCTGATCATCTAGCAGTTTTCCAGGTAGGCAAGACAGATTTATGCTTGTCTTAGGAGGAGAAAAACTTATGTTCAAAATCATTCTGAGGCGTAACTTAAATTATATTTCAGGCACCCAATTTTATTTTGGTGTTAATACATCATGTTACATATATTTTACACTTTAATTTATTCAATAGTTCTGTTAATTCTCCTTCTAAATAAGTAACACATTCAAGTTTGAAAATATTCCTAATAAAACCTGTACATTAGCTTCATTCTAAGTCTTAAGAGGAAGAATCCTTTACCAACTAAATTATATCTCGCACTCACAAAAGTAGATATGGCAATGATAATCACTCTGCAGAATCTTAATTATACTAAATGAATCTATTATGTAGTACCTGAGAATATGGCCTATGTTAACAAAATATCATGATACTACTTCACCAATTTTGACAGAGGACACTGTTCTTAGACTGTGATCAAACCACTTGATTTTAAGTACTAATAATACTGTATTAACTATTAATACTATTATTAATGGCTCAGGAGCTAATTACAGCAATTGAAAATGATTAATATTTTTAAAACACAGGTCACCTTAGAGATGTCAGTAAATGTTTCCTAAGCTTTCAAAATACAGATGAGCTTAAGGTTAAATGTAACTTAAAAGAAGTAACCTTATAAGTAAGATCAACATTAAATTGATGTGGTTAAAAAAAAGCACTGAATTGGGGATCAGATGAATTTACTGTTCTTATTAATAAAGTCCTAGAAAATCATAAATAGTCTGAGAAAATTAATGATAGGAAGCAAAAGATCAAGACTTGTGAAACAAACCAAGATTAGACCAAAACATTTATTTTTTTTGTGTGTTACAAAAACAAAAATAAATCCAAGCAGGTAATGAAATAAACATTTTTTTAAGTGTCCCATCCTGGGTTCTCTGTCCTAGAATTTAGTAAACAGTTCAAGTTTAGGTTGCTTCAACACTTCTTCTGAATGCTATGAGGTCTCCATCTTATAACCATGTTTCTCTAGTTCAGCTCTACAATAAAACACAAAAGAACAACATCATTGGACATTCTTTATGATAAATTAAAGAAACAATGTTTTAGAAATAATACACTTAACAAAACAATGAGCTAAGCCTAGGCACCAATATAAAATACTACCAAGTACCTTTTACTTTACACCCTTAAAAGAAATCTGTATAAGAAGGAAAATGAATGTGAATCAACATACTGCTAATAAAATTCTGCTTTCCCATTAGTAAACTTATATTTTATATTCCTTAATTTTCTGATAAATCTATTTAAGGAAGAAATGTGAGAGATTAACTACTATCTTCCAAATATCTTTGAAATACCATACAAATGTCCTGTTCATAATAAATACTTAAACAAACTTTAAGAATTATCAACCATATGGCTAAGAACACAAGACATCTGGTATCAAACTTTCAGGAATTTTATAATCATCCTAATAGGTATTACTGCTATTTACACATAAAGAATAAACAGACTGCTTTCCATATTGACATATATCTATTGCTCTAACCAAGACAAAAATTATTAATCAAATTTAAAAGTGCATGGGAGTTATTCTGCATTAACTATATGTAGACAAAATCAATATAATAAATAAGTTACAAAATACTAAACAAGATATTACTTTAAAAATTTTTAATGTGTATAAAAACCTCAAAAATTTATAAATATACACCCTTTAAAAAGATATTTTATAATTTTAAGTAATTTATTCAACCTGAAGTTTCAGTCATAATTTATATCAACTGCAATTTTTGATCTGCTTTGTATAAAACAGAGGCACAAAAAAGTTTGGCCCTGTAATCGGTTTCAGCTCCTTCAACTACCACTCCAGGTATTATCAGTAACTTCTCTGCCACAATTCATTTTATAGAAGTTCACAGCAAGATTATTTTAGGGCCAAAATACAATAAAACATTGTATGAATGTAAAGTATGATTAATGCGCCCTACACCACTACATCCAATAAGATAAACTGACATTTGTTCTCAAGTATAATTTATCTTGGACACTATCACACTATCCAATGTAAACACAACACAAAAAAACACATGTAGGAATGATGTATAATATTTATTATTCATTTACCCAAATGTCTACTAAAATTTTTAGTTATTTATAATACAAATACTGACCTAAGGTCCATGAATAATATTAAAGCCGGAGATTATTCATATAAAACATTTTTATCTTCTGTCACCCATTTAGGAGTCAAAAGATCAGCACAAGTTTCTGACACTACTCCTTCCTTTGCTAAATTTAACCAAAATGCTTCCTTTGCCCCCCCACTGTGCCCCTTTTCCAGAAGATAAAAAATTTTTATCTGTTCTTTATGTTTTCTACTTAAAATGGAAATAATTTTAAAGGTTTCTTAAATTGTTTCCTAAACAATAGTTTTCTGCTGCCTTTAAAAGAATCAATGTAGATTATTCACTTTCTCTTATTTTACAACTACAACAACAATCCCCGAAAGTCAGCCTGCAATTTAGTTAACAAGTACACCAAATCTGTCTAGGTTTGCATCTGCCTTCCTGACAGGAGGTGGTGACTAATTACATTTATAAATTGTTAACAAACACAAAAGACATCATGATATGCTTCTCTATTTTTAGAGAAGATGAAAAGTTTTGCTAGAATTTAGGACATATAAAAAAAACCAAAAGGAAAACAAATCAAGGCCACTAAGTACAAAACACAAAACTATAGAAACACACTAGTATCATCAGCCTGTGGAATGAAAAAAATCTAACAAAGAGATGAGAAAGATTATGGACTCTGGGAAACAAACTGAGGATTTCAGAGGGGAGGGGGGTGGGGGATTGGGATAGGCCGGTGATGGGTATTAAGGAGGGCACGTATTGCATGGAGCACTGGGTGTTATATGCATCCAATAAATCATGGAACACTACATCAAAAGCTAGTGATGTACTGTGTGGCAACTAACATAACATAGTAAAAAATTAAAAAAAAAAAAAAAAAAAAGAAATCCAGCACAATTGGAACATATCACAGGACCCACTTAGTGAATGTACACTATTTAAAACAAAAACAGCAGCTTTTCTTTTTCAACAAAACAAGAATAAGACAAATAGCCACTGGTAGGTTTGAGAACTCCTCTTATTATCCAAGAACCTACTCTGCTATAGGACAGTTGCTATATTTGACATGGTAAATCAGGAACAATATTGGCTTCTTGGATTTTTTAATAGAACATGGGATGCAAGGTCAGGAAAATTCATCCTACCCATTTCTACTGAATGTGTCTCCAAGTAACTCAAAGAAGTAAAAGTCATTGTTTTTGCTGCTTCTGATACATTTGTTTCTCTATGACTTTTAGTTACTTGGAGATACATGTGGCCTTTTTTTTTTCTACTTTTACTTGCTAGAGGTAATTACAATGAAAGAGAAAAACATGGTAAGTGGAAGACTAAATCCTTGCTAAGACATGTAGCTAATAAAAGGCAGATCCAGATCTGGAACCCAGGGAATCAGAGTGACTCTAGAAAACGTACTGTCTTTCCAAAGTTAGATGGGATTAGGACCCATATACAATATCAGAACACAGTAAAACGTGTTCTTTACCATGGTTTATAATATCACATTGAGGATCTCTATACGTTTTACAAAGACTAGGAAGAACATCTTTGCAGAAGCCTTGTTAATTATGACAACTCTTTTAAAGCAAAGATAAAAATATTATCTGAGGCTGCAATGTCCAATACAGGAGTCACATGTGGCTATTTATCAAAATTAAATAAAATGAAAAATTCAGTTCATCAGCTGTACTAGCTACATTTCATGTGCTCAAGAGCCATATATGGACAGGGCAGCTTATAGAACATTTCCACCAATACAATAAGTTCTATTTTATAGTGCTGGTGATATACCAACCCACATGTAGAAAAAAACCCATGATTCTAACAGAGAAATAAAAAGAAAAATCTTATTCACTAATAAAGGTATCAAAATTTATACTCTTATGGAAATCCACAAACCTAAAGGCAGAACACAAGAAAGAACATAAGAACACTGTGTGGGTGTACTATAAAAACAACAAGCCACAAATAATACATGAATAACGCTCTACTTCCAAACCAGAAAAAAGGCAAGATGCAGTAGTGGCAAGAAATCCCATTATCAATATATATACCACTAAAAGTCTCCTGATAAGATCATTGTATTTAATAACGTCTTAAAAAAAAAGATTTTATTAATTTATTTTGAGAGAGAGCGAGCACGCACAGGCACGAGCAGGGGGAGAGGCAGAGGGAAAGGGAGAAGCAGGCTCTCTGCTGAGTGGTGAACCTGAATGTGGGATTCAATCCCAGGACCCTGGGATCATGAGATGAGCCAAAGGCTGAGGTTAACCAATTGAGCCACCTGGGCAACCCAGTATTTAATAATGTATTAGTTTAATTTTTTGAGAAAAAAGTGTTATTTTCTGACTTTGAAAGACAAAAAAGAAAAACATTTTGAAGAAATTTGACTTTTTTGTGAATAGCAAAGGAAGAAAACTCATTTAGTTTCAACTTGAAAAATCTCAAGAGAACTGAAAAAGAAAAAACTGGTAGATGATTAAGAACTCAGAATAGGGATCAACATAGGTGGAAGGCCTGAAAATATTCTAACAGCATAATATGGTTCTAGTGGAGGGGGGGTGCCTACTAAAAAAAAAAAAAAGTAGCAGGGTGTTCTCTGATGTTGCTTAATTTTAAAAAGAATATAAACCAAAAATTAATGCCAAAAAGAAACATGGCAAGAATCTGTACACACAGACTTTAATCCCAAAATGGGTTGAGAGCTACAGAAAGAACAAAAAGGTTCTGAGAGCCATACATGAATAAAGAAGAATGAGAATAGATCCAATGCTTGGAATAGATGTAATATTTTTTTTTATTTTTTTTTGGAATAGATGTAATATTAACAGATTTAGAGAAAAAGCAGAATTATTGTTCAACAGCTATTGTTCCTATCTTGTTCATAAAACTGAAACAGCAAAAACATCATTAACACAAAACTGAAGACCAAGACAGGTGAGATAACTCTTAACTGCATTAAAGTAGTTTAAAATCTCTAGGCACTGAATAATTACATCTCAGGGTACTGAAAGAATGAAAAGATATAGTCAAAAAACAGAGTCAGCCATTTTGAGATATCATGGAGCATTGTAAAAGTACAAGAATAACAGTGAAAGGTAAATTATGCTATTTCCAAAAAGAGAAGAAAGGTGATAGATAAAATTGTTATTAGTCTCCAGCAAAATACTAAAATGTCTTTAGAATGTAGGATTTTTGAGCTCGCGAAAAATGCAGTGTAGAACAAAAGGTACTGCATCATCATTAAATTATAAATCATCTTTCTTTTTGAACAAATGTACTAGAGTAGAATATCAGAAGACTACAGAACTGCTAGATCTTGACTTGAGCAAAGTATGACAGTTTACCTAGATAACTCTATGGCCAAAACAGATATATATGGGTGAATCAAAATAAAATTAGCAAGGAAAGGATTATCTCTACAACAAATGGTACTGGTATAACTGGATATCCATTTGCAAAAGAATGAAGGTGGACTCATTTCAAATCGTGTACAAAAATTAATTTGAAATGGAATTTAGAGCTAAATGTAAGAACTAAAATTTTAAAACTGTTAGAAGAAAACATATGGATTAATTTTCCTTGAATTTGGCAATAAATTCTTAAAAAGTAGATAAACTGGACTTCATCTGAATTAAAAACTTGTGTGCAAAGAGGAAAGTGAAAAGAGAAGTGAACAGAATGGGAGAAAGTATCTGTAAATAATAGGTCTGATAAGGGCTTAGTACTCAGAATACATAAAAAACTCTGACAACTCAACAACAAAAGGACAATCAACCCAACTTAAAAATGGGCAAAGGACTAGATTATTTCTTGAAAGAAGATATACAAATTGTCAACAAATATATGAAAAAAGTCTCTTCATTAGTCATTAGGGAAATGCAAATCAAAACCACAATATCAGTCCACACCCACTAGGATGGTTATAATAAAAAAAAGAAAGCAGCTTTGATAAGAATGTGAACAATTTAGAACCTTCATACACTATTGGTAGTAATGTAAAATTGTGCAGCTGCTGTGGAAAACAGTTTGGCAGTTCCTCAAAAAGTTAAACAGAATTATGATATGACCCAGAAATTCCACTCCTAGGATTATATCCCCCAAAGATGGAAATAGGTATTCAAACAAAAACTTGCACTTGAATGCTCATAGTAACACAGTTCACAGTAGTCAAAAGCTGGAAACAACCCAAATGCTCATCAACTGATGAATGGATAAACAAACTGTAGTATAGCATATATAATGGAATATTAGTCAGCCATTAAAAGGAATGAAGTACTGATACATGCTGTGGCATGGATGAAACATGAGATCATTATGCTAACTGTAAGAACCTAGACACACAAGATCACTTATTGTATGACTCCGTTTTTATGACTTATCTAAAACAGGCAAATCTACAGACAGAAAGAAAATTAGTGGTTACCAGAGGCCAGGAAAAGAGGAATGCAGAGTGACTGCTTAACAGGTATGGTATTTCCTTCTGGGGTGAGGGAAATGCTTTGGAATTACAGAGATGATGGCTGCACAACACTGTAAATATACAAAATGCCACTGAACTGTACACTTTAAAATGATTAATTTTACTATATACGAACTTTACTTCAATCAATCATACTAGGTAAATTTGTACATGAATACGAAAAAGTACACTCCCATCAACCCAATCTCCATTCCAGTTTCAGAATCACCAATCTTTTGGGTTCTAGCACTCTGGTTCTAATTTCTGCTGAGTTAGTCAACATTGGTGGAAAATTAACGTTGACAGAATTAAACCCACAAAAAAAAAAAAAAAATTGCAAATATGCTTCTATTTAACTACCTTTGTAAAGAAACTAGAAAGAATACAAGTTCTCTGCAATTACACAAATATTCATGTTTAGAAACTCAGATGAAGGTAATAGGTTTTCCTTTTCATAATTCAAAAATGTATTTCAAAGATTAATTATCTTTTAAAGAGGTCAATTATCATTTGTAAGTTACATATTCCATCCTTACAATTAATACTAAGCTATATAAAGTCTGACTTAAAACTTACCGTAACTGATTGGAGAAGTCATCCTCTACATTGTCATCATCCCAATTATCCTCCCAGACATGTGCATCTTCATCTTCATCTAAACCAGCCCAGTCTAAAAACAGAAACAGATGCTGTCTAAATACTTCTCACATGTTATTTCCATAAATACAGAAACTTCAGAAAGTTTGCCACTTAAGACACAATTCAAAACATCTAATGTCGTATCTATAAGAAATGGTAACCTTCCTCTTTAAATCTCAATTTATGCTGTCTTGTTCTCTCAATTCTTGAATTTGCAGATAATCTAAAACAGAAGTTAATAAAAAAAATTCTATCTGCCATGAAAATGTATTAGAATTTCAGGAGGATATTACTTTCCTGATTTTTTCTTGGGCTAATTTTTATAAGGTCTATTTCACAATCTTCCAAAATACAGCACCAACAATGCGAAAGGAAATGGAGGAGCAGGAAGATACCAATCTGGAATTTAAAACTGCTAAACGTAAAAAATGGTAACTCATACACAAATAAAAAAGGGACCAAATTATAAGCATCACTAACATTTGCCTATCATCAATATAAAATTTTTATTTTTAAAGGGAGGACAAATATAAATACATACAAAGAGGAATGCTGTAGTTTTTAGTTTTCTCAATTTCCTTTTTTTCTTCTTTCTCTTTTGGTAATGGGGAGAGGGGTTACATTTTAGCTTTTGTTTAGAATACTCAGAAAACATATGTACACTAACATCAACTTCCCTGTTACCTCAGACATTTGCATTATCATTTCTTACCTATATAATGGAAATATTCTTGTATCAGGTTCTTCTTGCTTCTATTCTCTTGATCCTGATAAAAATCTAGTCTCCTGGGTGATAATGTCATTATGTATTCTCTTTTTTTAATGACATCAAACCATCCCAGAAGAGACTTCATGCATACTCTGCTGTCATACTTAAGATGCACACCTGTTACAATCTTGACATAGCTTTATTACAAAAAATTGTATGATTTTGCATAATATATTTGTTTTAAAACAAATATTTTTAATTACTTAAATTCAAATTCACTGGGATGATTCACTCATGTTAGTCAAGCAGCTTTAAGTACTCTTTTATACACATTTCCTCCTTGTAAAAAATAACAGTGACGAGCAATCCACAAGATCTTCATTTTTATTCAGTCCTAACTGTACTTCATGTTTTGAAATTGTTTAAAATTTTCTATTCATTAAACCTGCTGTTCCTCATCTCTGTCTTTCTGCCATCTCCCGAACCGACTACTTCGCCTGACATCTACTTAATTAAAATATCTTAATTAGTTAAAATGCCATTCCCCATTAAAAGGAACTATGGCCATTAAAGGAATGGCTAATCTCTGATCTGGAATAAGGAAGTTAACAGGTAAGTTTGGGATTCCTTTTTATAATGCCTGAAAACATGTCAAAAGGTACAAAAATTTGCTTAAAGGTGTTTCCACTGGCCAAATTTGGAACAACTTAAGAATCACAAAAAATGACACACTGAATTAAATTAAAAAATCCATGAGTCCATAGCAGTATGCTGGGGAATGGGATGTTGGGGAGGGGATGCTCTTTACAATTCCCAGGTACATAAACGCAGAAAGAATGACAGAATTAGAAAATCACCATTTTGCGACCCTCAGTACAATTCAGGCAAGGATCAACAATGGATACTAAAACTACTGAGTGAAAAATAGCTGGGACTATAGGATAGATTACATACTTATTAAATGAGGGGGGAAATGGAGAGATCTGGTAATCACAATCTTAACCAGTGATTAAACTTAACATCACCAATAAATTTTGACAACTTGACATGTATCTCTTGATATAATGCAGTGAGAAATAAACATTACCTATGTAGTAGTCATTAAAAATGTTAACCCTTAATCTAATCATGAGGGAACTATCAGGCAAATCCAGAATGTGAAACTCTTTATAACTGGTATCTTCAAGGAGGTTAATGTCATGAAAAACAAAAAGAAAAAGAAAAAAAAAAGGGACTGTTCTGAATTGGGGAAAAAAGTGACGAGACATTTTCTGTAACAGTTGGTAAAGTCTGCATAGGGACTGTGTATCTGGATGATATTATTGAATTAATGTTAATTTTCTCAAACATGATTGTAAAATTGTTTTAGAGGAACATGTCCCCCTTTAAGACATGCACGCTAAAATATTTAAGAGCTGTGTCATTTTGTTAACAGTTTAAGTTTACTTGCAGGTGGTTCTCAAATATATTCGATATATATCATACATATTTTATCGTATATGACAGAAATAAAGTGAACATGAAAAAATGTTAGCAACTGATAAACCTTAGGTATTTGTTGTCTTTTTTTAACGGAAGCAGAACTGACATATACATATTACATTAGTTTCAGGTATACAATATAATTTCAATAACTGTATATTTTGCAAAATGATAACCACAATATACAGTTACAAAATTTTTTCTTGTGATGAGGACTTTTGAGATTTACTCTCTTAACAACTTTTAAATATGCAATACAGTATTATTAACTGTAATCATCATGCTATATACAGTATATTCCCATGACTTACTTATTTTGTACCTGGCAGTTTGCACCTTTTGACCCCTCATCCATTTTGCTCACCCCCTACCTTGTCCTCTTTTTTAATACTTTTCTATAGGGTTGAAAGTTTCAAAATTAAAAGGTAAGAAAAGCAGTTTTTTTAAAAAATTACTTTGGAAATCAACTCTGGAAGCCTTACCTATGCCCATCTCTTTCTCCTTACCCTCGGAGATTAGGCTCCCTCTTTTGTGTCTATCTCTATTACAGCACGCACATACTGTACAATCATAATTATCAGTTTATATGTCTATGTCCATTACTGGTGTCTGAGCTCCCTAACAGTAACAACTCTATGTTATTTACCTTTGTATTCTTAAACCACAAACAGTACCTGGCATCATGCCCAACAAATGGCTATGAAAGATGAAACAAAACTCTAAATCAGACCTTGTATATTGCTGTATAACCCCCTTCCCTCCCAAAACAGTGAAGTTATACTCTCTCTTAAGTATGTCCTAGCCATAAGTTTCACCTGAGTAATTACTTATTAGAGACATGACTAAGAACATTTCAACTTGAAAAGAAAAATAACAAAGGGTATGATTTAGGTTTTTCTTATAATGTACATATAAATTTAAATCTATTCAACAATCATTCATAATATGGGTGTATTATTCATTACATTTCATACCTAACAAATATTTTTGAATGCAATACGTATCATCATCATGATTTAAGAATAGAAGAAAGTACGTCTATTTATCTGGTCCCCCAAGACAGAAACTTAAGAGGCATCTTAACTACTCTTTCTCCTTCAACTACAATCACTCACTATGTCCCTTCCATTTCAACTCCCAATTATCTCCAGAATAAGTCTTCCCTTGCCTATTCTTACTGCCACTTACTAATTTAGGATTATTCCCTTCATAAACATTACTGTAGTCTTCTTTCCGTCACCTCCTTCCCAGTGTTAAAGTTTATACCATTCCTCCACCGATGCCCAAAATTCCACTTCCATTCCTGTCCATTACTACTCAAAACCTTCAGGTAGAACAACATTTTATTAAATCTGCAACTCTGATGCACACAGCTGAGTGCTGGGCACACCACAGACAGTCAATAAAACACTGGGTAAATGGAACTATACTTCTCAAGTGCCCTCCGAGTGGTCAATCTCATGAAAAACAGAGGCCAGTATGATTTCAGTGAAGCCAAGAGTATATATTTCAAAATAGAAGAGACGAACAAGATCATGTATTACGAAATGGTCACGTAAAATTTTCAATTATATTTAAGAATGTCTTTGAGAATAGTGATCACTTCATCCAGTGCTCCCCAAGGAGACAACACGGAGGAAATTTAAGACCCTAGTACCTGAAAAGATGAAAAAGTTCTCTTAGGCGATTTATTTCAGGTTGTTAGGAAGCTCAACAACTGGCTGGCTCAGTTGGTAGAACATGCGGTTCTTTTTTTTTTTTTTTTTTAAGATTTTATTTATTTATTTGAGAGAAAGAGCGAGAGAGCACAGCAGGGGGAGTGGCAGAAGGAGAAGGAGACTCCCCACTGAGTAGGGAGCCCGACTCGATCCCAGGACCCTGAGATCATGACCTGAGCCGAAGGCAGACGCTTAACCCACTAAGCCACCCAGGCGCCCCAGTGAATGTATATTCATTAATAAAAGCTCTCAATAATCAAAAGTATTTTTACCCACATAAATTTTCTTGTATCTCTTAGCAATTATTATTCTCTGAGAATACTGTAATTACCTAAATTCAAATCCTACGCTATTCTCTGAGGTCCTTAACAACAGTAATACTTAATAGTAGTATTAATTACATCTCAATATTGACTTGGCTAGAAACAACCTTACATTTTCTATAGTACCTTGATCAAACTGAAAATTTCTATTGTTTGTGAAACTAGCCAAATTTTATAATGAGAGTAGATTAAGAAAGTTAAAAAAAAAAATTAGGGAACCACATTAAGGAGTTCCCTTAGTCTGTGCAAGCGTGATCAGAAAGCTACTGCAACCTATTTTTATTTATTTATTTATTTATTTATTTAAAGATTTTATTCATCTATTTGAGAGGGAGAGAGAGCACACGTGCATGCATGAGCAGGGAGAGGGGCAGAGGGAGAAGCAGACTCCCCGCTGAGCAAGGAGCCCAATGCATGACTTGATCCCAGGATCCTGGAATCATGACCTGAGCTGAAGGCAGACGCTTAACGGACTGAGCCACCAAGGCACCCCACCCATTTTTATACACACAGACATACACACACACTCCCTAAGCTAAAATAAACGGAAAGAAAAACATTTTTGCACCTTTATAGACTAGAAAAGTGACTTAGTTAAGTCAAAAGTTAATCATTAGGTATTGGGATAAAATAGTACTGTTAATTCTCATAATGCCATTGCAATCAATAATAAACTGTTCACTATATACGTTCTACTGTTATGTATAAACTTTCTTTTTATTCTTCTAAGAGGGAAATCTCAGGAACAAGCAAGGTATTCTAAGGAAAAAAATAAGAGGGCAGAAATTGCAATGTTAAGTACACAAGAGGAACATTAAGCAAAGGTGGTATTGGGTGCAGCTAAGATAAAATTTTAGAATAAAAAGGAGCCTCATTTCAAACAGTAGATATATTTCTCTCTAATACTGAATGATCTTTATTTTAAAATTAAAATTGAACAAATTATTGTTCAATTATTGTTCAAATTATTTTAAAATTAAAATTGAACAATTTTAAAATTAAAATTGAACAAATTATTGATTCAAATAATCTCAAATTTAATTTTCATGGAAATTTGTATTCTTATATGTTGAACTTGTATTGGGACAACTAAATTAATAATTCCTTTTATGGCAAGTGAATAATGACTATATGCATTCCTCCACATTCCCTCCAGTCTTACTATAGCCTATAGTTCTATAACTATCTAAAAGTATTAATGGACAGCTTAGGATTTTATGATTCTTGAGTCGTGCTAATTACACTAAGGCCCTCCAGTATAAAAAATTCACATAAAACTAACTATAACATTACACTGCAATGTAGCAAGGTTTGGTTTTACATTCAAGTTTTTATAAAATGGCTAAGATGAAGTACTGTTTAAAATTACAGAATTTTAGAGAAAGCCTTGGACATCACTGTACATCATACACCCTTTGTTTGAAAACTACCACCATTACCACTACTATAAAACAAAGAAGGTGAAGACTAACAAGAAAATATCTAACTTTTTCTGCCAATATTTCATGACCTCAAATCCTAGACTTTAAATAGGAAATTTGTGTTGAGCTTAGAAATAGGAATTGCCAAATTAAGCATTTGTTTTACTGATACTTTCAGCAGTCTTCATAAAGATATCTAATGAAGTGTAATGTTCCTCAAAATAATCTGAATATATTAAGACTGTATAATATGTTCTTGAGTAAAGGGGGTGACGTAAGTCACAACTGAACTGTTTTAAAGTTCTAAGACACAAAGCCTCTATCAGCCTGCAACACTTCTAATTAAACAGCTTCCTAAATTGTTAACTAGGTTATTTCTATCTACGTTACTCCCTAATAAACAATAATGTGTCAAAAGATTTAAGTTAGAAATATAAAATAAAAGAATATTTATTTCACATTTTTCTGCTAATCTTGTAGGCCCACCCTTTCAAGAAGGGTAAAAACATAGACCTCCCTACCCCCAGGAAATTTTAATCTTACTATGACGTGATTCAAAATGTTGATTTCAATACTATAACTATTTGATGTCATTCAAATATCTTCAAGCTGGCTTTTAACTGAAGAATTAACGAGAGACTAAAAACAAAAAACAAAAACAAACCACAAAATCAAACTTGTTAATATGTATCTAACTTCCTCAGAGAATCGCTGACAAGAAACAACAGATTCAATAGCTTGTTTTGTAGGAGCTCTCAATTCTTAACTCTACATAGGATAAAGTCAAAATTCTTAACATGAAAGATACTAGTCTGAACAGTGTCTTAAAAATTTTAAGAGTGGTGTAAGTTTTGGTTTAAAAAGTTGAATTCAGGTGCTTGCTTCGGCAGCACATATACTTAAATTGGAACGATACAGAGAAGATTAGCATGGCCCCTGCGCAAGGATGACACGCAAATTCGTGAAGTGTTCCATATTTTTAATATAATAAAAAATATTATAAATAAATAAATAAATATGAATAACTAAAAAAATAAATAAAAATAAGAAGTTGAATTCTGATGATCATTTAGCATACAGGTAAACTATCTCTCCCTCCTTGAAAAACCATCTTGTGCTATTTTAATGGCAAGAAAAGGAAAAAGAAGAAGGTAAAAATAAAAAAAATAAAATAAATAAAAGGAAACTAGCCTATGAGGGTGGGGCAGGACAGTACTGTGAGCAAAATTTTAGGCAGAACACACAAAAAAAATTCATAATGATAGTTCTGTATTTCTTTAGTAGTATTATACAGCATTTCATAATTACGACACTATTGAGTATACAAAGATACAAAAATAGAAAAGCTGGTTAAATTCTTCACAAATCATCATATGAATTTCAATATAGCCTTATCTTAGGAGTAAGACACACTGAACTCTGTATGACTACTATCCTTCCAATTATCACAGGTGAAGAATCTAAGACAATTTATAACCTTTTGAATTACAACTTATTAAGCATTTTAAATTATTTAACAAAAGCACCAGTGAAGAAACATGTGTTCATTCACACTGACAAATGGGAATCCTTAATCTATTTTAGCTGGAAACTAAAGATTTTACTAACAAAGAATGTACTGGGGGCGCCTGGGTGGCACAGTGGTTAAGCGTCTGCCTTCGGCTCAGGGCGTGATCCCGGCGTTATGGGATCGAGCCCCACATCAGGCTCCTCCGCTATGAGCCTGCTTCTTCCTCTCCCACTCCCCCTGCTTGTGTTCCCTCTCTCGCTGGCTGTCTCTCTCTCTCTGTTGAATAAATAAATAAAATCTTAAAAAAAAAAAAAAAAAAGAATGTACTGAACATGTTATGTAAAAAGTTTAAGTGATAAGGTATAATACACCCAAATATTATTTCCAAACACTTATAAATCCTCCACGCTGTACATGTTACAATATATGTAAATTACAATATATGTATACTAAACTAAGTGAATGTGTAAATTAAAAAGCCATTATTGCTGTAATCTCCGGTATTTGGCATTTCTTGCAATATATCTCTGATTTGTGTTTTAATTTTCAATTATAACTCTATACCAATAACCATGCAATTTTATTTAATCACTCCTTTTTAAAGCCTTAAATCCAAAAATAGTTTTTGAGAAGGGCAAAATAATAAAATGAAACAAAAGATACCTGATGCATGTCTAATGCTTTCCTTCAATACGTAGCTGACTTTATAAAGTATACACTTTATCTTCAACACTGAATGCACTGCCAGAATTGTGATTAATCATTTAAATAACCACAGCTGTGTTTACTTCAGTGTGCAGCCCTCCAGATGTGTACTAGTAAAAAAAAAAAATTACCATATTTTAAGAAGTCAGAATTGGAAGTAACCAGTAACAGATGCCTAATACATAAGTTTCTAGGAATTCTAAATTATTTAAGACTTTGCCCCCAAATTTGGCTTTGTTCACATTTGCCAGTGAGAATTATATCTGTGACTAGCCTTAAATTTCACAAATCTGAACTATCAAAGATCCCACACACTTATCTAAGTATCACCTTGACATTTAAGTATGGAAAAGGATTTTCTCTCAACTTAGTATTTTCGAAATTACTCTCCCCACTCTCCAATACACATTCCAAAATTTCTTAAAAGTATGAAGTATAGTATTTTGAAGAAAAGTAAAGAAGAAATTCCACTTATATCAAATAGGGTTGCAAATGCTCTATTCTATGTCAATGTGTAGGAGCATCAAATTCTCATTCAATTCTTAATAGTAAAGCTACCCTGAATATAAACAAACTAATCTTCAACAAAGTTTCTTCAAATAAAAAATGTGCACCTACATGTAGAACATTATATGAAGAAAAATATTTTAAAAAACCAATAAAAGTTTGAAAAATTCTTAATTGTACACTTATCATCATAGATGATGGTAAGTATACAGAGAACTACCTACCATCATAGGTAAGTGAAAGGGAACAGCAATAGTTGGAAACATCATCATTATGCTCATGAATATGATAATGAAGCCACACTAAATCTAGTCATTTTGAGATAAATATATGTGTTCCTGCTTAAACTGTATAAAATAGATTAAAACAAAAAGTGTAAGTTCTATAAGTTATCATGATACAAAACAACTATACCCTAGAGATCTAATATCTATACAGTAGCTAAAAAATCAGTACCTAGCATAGCACCATAATATTACTGTATTTTCTCCAATAAGGCCCAAAAATGTCAGTGAGGAACTTCAGAGCAAACAACAAAAAGCAAGTCATAAATGATACTGCTACCAGACTACTGGTGAGCTTTCAGTTATTTGTGGACAGCCATCTGAAATAGAGGCTCAAAATAACTTACATAACCATTTATAATTTTTCTTACATTTTAAAAGGAAATTCAAACACAATTTCTTTCATCAATAATTTAAAAATACATACCTCTGGGAGAATGGTTCCACAATAAAGTCACACTGACTTTGCTTTTCTTTGCTAGTGCTTAGGTTTTTCTCTGTACTTTTATAAAATTCCCCAAAGCCATTAAGCTCATGTTTTGCAAGCCCTTGTGCCCTACACTTGTCTCAATTCCCTCATTCTGATCCTTCACATGACTGAGTTAAGATGCGAACCCCACCACCTGTCTTCCACTAGACATCAAGTGCAAAATCACAACCTCCAATTTCTTATTCCCAACAGTCCTTATCAAACCAGTTGCCAAAGCTCATTTGTTATTCTTGTGTCACCCTCTTCACATCTTTCCTAGTAACAACCTTTCTCAGGCCCTTAGTCCTAAGCTAAGCTATTTCAAAAATTTGCTAATCAGCTTCCTTGACTCGGCCTCTTTCTAGCTCTCCAAATTAATTTTACTGGGTTCATTTTTCCTAAACTGCCTACTGCTCAAAGGAAGCTCACACATCAAACCAAAAAATCTCTAATTCTCATGTATCTAAGGATAAAGTTCGAACTGGACATTTGGCTTAAAGTTTTCCAATATTAGGCCCCAAACCACCTGCATTTACAACCACTATTTCAGAGTCAAATAAAACACACAAACACATTATTTTTTCACCTCCAAGTATCTACCCTTTCCCCCTTCTTTTGGAAGCCCCTGTTCTACATTTCTATCTTTTTGAAAGCTCTGTTCAAATGCTATTTCACCTTGTACAGAACTGGAAATAATTTCCCCTTCTTTTCAAAGGCTGTTACACTTCACTTCCAGTCGTCTAAATGCCTGCCCTCCCTACCCCTGCCCCACCAATGGAAGGAAACTCAATGAAATCTCACACAGAAGCCCAATAGATAAAGATAAGCAAAAGTAAAGTTGCTCCGATTTAATTGGGGGCGGAGAGGGAAGGGCTTGGAGCTCCATCTCCCAAGATAAGCACATCCAAAATACTAAAAAGCTCAACTTACTATGAAAGTCACCGTGCCCTGCCTCTCTGGTATTTCTAAGTTCAAAGACAAGTATCTACCTAAGAAGTCAAATTTGCCTCAGTGCAGCCTCTAGTTAACTGTGACCTGGTAGAAAATTAACAAATTTTGTGGAGCCTCAAACATAAAACCTTCATAAAACTGCTATGTGGATTAAATGGGACTATGTACTAAAGCACTTACTACATCATTCTCTCTGCACCATTCAGTGCCCAATTTATAGGAAGCACTCAACAAATATATATTGAATGAATAAATCATTTATTATGCACCAATAACCTCACAGGAACTTGAAGGGTAAGGAAAGTAAGAAGAAAAACATGTTCCAGAATAAAGACAATACTATTTCTACCAAACACTACATGTACAACACAACACAGGAAAAAAATATATTTGGTGAATTTTTAATACTTTAGAAGAAGTGTAAGTATAGTCTTTGAAACTTCTATGTTCCCCTCAATGTTTTCAACAATTCATAACATCTTTGAATGAGTAATGTTTAACAACAATCTGGTAATAATGTTAAATACTGAAGTCGCAACTATTTACTGCTTGTTTTATTCTATAGATTCAGTGAAAGAGCTAATCCAAATATTTTTTCTAAAGTAATTTTTACTGTTTAATATACTGGAGCACACCTCTCACTAACCCCTCCCAGGCACCAGTATCTTCTTTTTTAATAATTTTTTTTAAAGATTTTATTTATTTGTCAGAGAGAGAGTGAAAGCACACAAAGCAGAGGGAGCGGAGCGGCAGGCAGAGGGAGAAGCAGGCTCCCCATGTGGGACTCGATCCCAGAACCTGGGATTATGACCTGAGCCAAAGGCAGACACTTAACCAACTGAGCCACCCAGGCATCCCCAACCACCAGTATCTTGATCTGGGTTTTTTTTTTTTTAACTCCACTGTATTTCTTTATACCTCTTGCATATCTGTATGCATCTTTAAACAATATATGCTATTGTTTTATGTATCTTTATATTTTATACAAATACACTATTTTTTAAAGTACTTTTGAAATTAATTTAAAAGTTTTTAATAAATCAATTTTTGATTAACCAACAAATTCAACAAGCTTAATTTTGGATACACCTAAAATTATAATTAAAATATTTGTCAGAAACAATTCAAATTCTAAGTGAATACCAAATATTCAAAATCCAATTCCCTAAGGAGATTAGAGGAAAGAAAAGAAAGGGGACTAATGTTTATTCAATACCACTTTGTGCCAAACTCTATGCTATGCATTTTACGTGTATCACTGGTATGTTTGTGTTCCTCCCCATCCCAAAATACTTATGTTGAAGCCCTAACCCCCAATGTAATGGTATCTAGAGATGGGGTCTTTGGAAGGTAATTAGGGTGGTGTAAGGTCATGAGGGTGGAGTCCTCATGATGTGATTAGTGCCATTATAGGAAGAGAGAGCAAACAGCTTGCTCTTTCTCCCTCCACCTTGTGAGGACACAGTGAGAACGCAGTAGTCTGCAAGCCAGAGAGTCCTCACCAGTAAATGAATCGGCCAACACCTCGATCTTGGATTTCCCAGCCTCCAGAACTGTGAGTAAATAAATTTCCACTGTTTAAGCCACTCAGTCTACAGTATTTTGCTATGGCAGCTCGAACAGATTAACACATTCATATAATACATAATTCTATTATCCACAAATTACATATAAGAAACTGAGGATTAAGATGGAAACAGTTCAAGGAATAACATAATGGTCAATCTCACTCAAATCAATACCAAAATGAAAAGATGACATTCCATTTTTCATCCATCAGGTTTACAATGACTAAAATGCTTAATATGGATTATAGGCAACCTTATGAGAGAAGAGGTAAACTGTGACAGAAATTTTAATTGGCATAACCATTTTCAAAGGCAATTTGAGGCTATATGTCAAAATTCAAAAGGCACCTGGTACCAGATGAGGTGGTAGAGCGAAGAGGACATTCCTACAGAGGCAGAACATAGAGTGACTGGTGTGTCAGACCTGAACAGGGCGAAGAAGACACCCCATACTGAAGTGAGGAGGGACGGGGGTGGCCTGGCAAAGAATGTTAAAGTCCAAATGACATAAGGAAGGCAACTGGGGTGGAGGGGGCAACAAAGATTGGCGAGGGAGCTGGATGACCAAACAGACAATATATTTAAGACAATGAAAGCCAGGTTTCTCACTGTTGGGGAAGGGAATTACAAATATGAAAAGAAAAGGATCTAGAATGAACCCTGTAGTGTTGAACTATAATTGGAGATACTGTGTGAACTCATGGTTTTATACACACACACACACACACACACACACACA
>NW_024425563.1:65995813-66022969 GCF_017311325.1 Ursus maritimus | reverse complement strand
ACACACACACACACACACACACACACACATTTCCTAATTCCTTTCACTGAGAGGGTCGCCAAAGCGACCAGCACAACTGGAGTTAAGATCCTGCCTTCTGAACATCATTCTCCACTAAAAGAAATGCTCCTTGGAGAAATAGCTGATTGCAGGATCAGAGTAGGGAAAGAACAAGATTAACCTGGAATACCTTTTTTCGTCAGAATGCTTGGAAATGCACAGAGAATGATGGTGACATGTCAAAAGGTCACAGAAGACAGTATGAAGGGGCTGCCCATGTTCAAATATAGGACAATTTGAGGATCAAAATAAATAATAGCACCATATTATAACCCATTAAATGAGAATCCATGAGTCTGTATGGATATAAATAACCAAATTAATAAACTGAAAGTTTGATAATGAATTTTATATTTCCATAGTTTCACAAAATGCTTATTAATTACAAAGGGAAAATGAGTAATTTAGTGTTGGAAAAGTCTCACAGACATTACCTTAATAAAGTGATCAAGGTGAACATCATCAGTAATGGAACAAGTGTGAATCATGTTCCACCTGATAGGATGCAATGAGAATACAGAATCACAACTATGATATTCCTGCCAAGGTGTAGAACCTGAATCTAATCAGGAGAAAACATGAGACAAATTCAAGTTGAGGAACATCCTACAAAATAACTGGCCTGTAAACTTCAAAAGTGTCAAAACCATGAAAGTCAAAGACAAACTGAGAACTGCTCTAGAATGAAAAATAGTACATATAATATGGCCCTCTGTATTTTTAAAATACATATAAACACACACAATATATACATGAATTCTGGAAGGATACTAAAAAAGACAATTAACAGTGGCTATCCCTGGAATATGGCAAATGTTCTGGGGGAAAGGCAGGAAAAACATGCCCTTTTATAGGTTTTAATTTTTTTATGCCCTTTTATAGGTTTAAGTTTTTACAATAAGCAGTTATGTGTACAATTATTATATATATAATACCACAAAAGCATTTTAAAGAAATGAAGTAACTAACATGAATTGACAAGCTGCAAGTTGAGAAGAGATGGATTCTGAACCTAGGTCTAATCTTAGATTCATTGTGCTTTTTCCATCCCAGGGTTCAAAAACTTTCTTCTTGTATATGATTAACATGAATGGACACTCAACAAGCACTCTGCCATTCATATTTATTTTTTTTATTTTTAGTAACACAATTTCTCCATTTTTTGCCACCATCATGTAACTAATTTAAACGTGTGACTGTGTTATTTATGTGTCCACTATATTACATTTAATAACTGAAAATAGCAGAGCCCCTCTGGGCATTAGTTAACTGACTAGTACATTATCTGACACAGTATCAGTTCTATCTATCTACCTTTATATCTAAGATTCTCAGAAATCCTACTGATGGTTTAGTCCAATTGGTATCCAATCAATGTAAATATTTCTCCATGGCATTTTTCATAGGACAATTCTTTTTGTGCAGTACTGGTCTATGTACAACTAGCATTTAAAATCCTTGGCCTCTACCCCTAAATGCCATTACTTCACATTTGCACCTGTCAGACACATGTGACATCCAAAAATACTTCCCTGGATAAGAACTACTGTAAGATGTCCTACTTTGTTAGGTGAGAGTACCTCAGTTACTCCAGAGGGGACCACCAGCTTGTTTACTGTCTGCCTCAAGAGAAAAGAAAGATTTCATCAATAACAGTCTCTTATGCAGCAATTTCTCAAGGAGGGCGTCAAGGTAGGTAGTATACTGCTCTTGAATTCATCAAATAATAAAGCAGTTTCACTGATCACAGAAAAATTACAGAATACTTACTAACAGAATTCTCCTGTAAATATCATTACTTCTGGAGGCAAACTCAGTTTCCTTTTAAATATTCTAAAAAGGTTTCCCCTAAAAAAAAACAAAAAACAAAACAAAAACCCTCTCAATTATGGCACAGAAAGAAAAGAGAATAAAAGAACCTAAAGGCCCACTTGTTCTTCCCACTTTTCTTTTCTCACCCGCTTCTAATTGACAGAAGAAAGTGATTAATGAAAATATTTTAAATATCCTTTCAACATCTGATGAAAAATTTTTTGACATTTCAACTAAATTATAAAGTATTTCAGTTTTAGACCCTGCTCTACTACTACCAACCTAGCTATGTGAGCTTGACAAGTTTTATCTTCTATAGATTTTAAGTTGCTTTCCACTTCTAACCATGCCAAAGCCTCCAAAATTAATTATAATCAATCACACCCTGTATGTTGAATGTCCTCCTAACAAAGCCTATTCTCAGTTTAAATAGTTAAAAAGTTGCAGAATGCATTTCACAAAGATCCTAAACCTGATTTTTGAATAGTTCTTAATGACCAGATTATACACCCATCAGAGAAACTGTAAGGAACTGCCAATGTAACACAGATCCACACACTAAATAACGACAAGTTTTAAAAAAAAAAAGAAGCATTTATTCCTCTGGACCTTCAGAAAATCACTCCCTCCCGCTCCCACACCGTTATACCTCACACTGAAGAACTATTCAGAAGAAATAAAGAGGTTCCATAAAAACACATTACCATAGTTTCCTTTTTAAAATAAAAATTACCCTTCCTTAAAATGACTGAATGACATCCTACCAAACTAGTTCTTATCTGGGATGAGATGAAGCAACAACACTCTCCCAAAAGACGGACGATCCACTAGTCAAACCTGGGATACAGAACTTCAGTAATGGCTTTCATGTAGCAGTCTCCTGTAACTGCAAGCTACCCTAGACAATGGGTATCATCCACTTTCTGGAGCAGAGAGGCAACAAGGCCTGTGAAAATCAGACCTTCTATAGATAGAAAAGATGATTATAGGACATTTTAAGTTGCATCTGTTACTGTGTTTGTCAATGACACATTTACCCTAAGGACAATCACAAGAAAGAGAATTTCCAAAGAAGGCAGAGAACTTGGAAAGTAATTCAGGACATAATCATTGAACTGAAAATTCAAATACTAATAAATTCAAAATAGGCCATTTAGTTATTCTCCAACTGTAATGTGCATACAAATCTTTAAAGAAGCTTGGTAAAGTCCAAACTAATTCAGTAGGTCTAGGTTGAGACAGTGCATTTCTAATAAGCTGCCAGTTAATACCAAAACTGTTGGTCCATGGATAACACTGAACAGCAATGGAGACTAAACCATGACTAGACCATAAAAAACAAACACAAAAAATGTATAGTTTCAAAAGAGAAATAATTCAATAATTCCTTGGTGATATTTCTCCAGGTTTTTTCTCTTTTAGTTTTGTTTTTTATAAGAGTTTTATTAGTAAATATTGATTGGTTTCACCTCTTGGGCTTATTTTGTACCCAGCAAAATCTCAATTCAAATTAACATGAAAGGAAAACCTGTCTAAATTATAAACCACAGGAAAAAAAATCAGAAACCTGAACAAAACAATGGCATTTCAATGTTATTTCTCATTCCAAATGGAAAAATTCCTAAATGAATTAGAGTCTATACATTCAAACCTGAAAACAACAAATATTCTATAAGGTGACCAGTCAAGTGGTGACTTACTTAATTTTAATAAACTGGTCGATTGTGAGAGGGCTTTGTCTTCAAAAAAAAAAAAAATTCTCAGGGCACCTGGACGGCTCAGTCAGTTAACTGACCGACTCTTGATTTCGGGTCAGGTCATGATCTCAGAGATGTTGAGAGATCAAGCCCCGCGTCAGGCTCCATGCTAGACATGAAGCCTGCTTAAGATTCTCTCTCCTTCAGCACCTCCCAAATTCTCTGCTTTTCCTCTTAACTTTAACGAGATTTTTTTTTTTACTGTGTAACTACCAAGACTTTGAATTGCCGCTCACAACATAAACTTAGAATAAGAACAAACTACATATTCTGCAATAACTGATGAAATCACAGTTGCTGAGAAAAATCACGTGTATCATTAGGTACACAGTTATCTCTAGAACTTTCTAAGCAGTCAATTCTCAACTACTTAATTTAAATGCAGGTTTATTCATTCAACAAGCATTTATTAACCCCTACCATGTGCCAGGCACCTTGCTAAAGGTTAAAAATAAAGCTTATGTTGGGGAGTCACACAGATCTTTCACATTCTACCTTGACTACTTAATGGCAAGCTTTTTAAATCTAAGCATCAGTTTCCTCACAGTTGCGGTGATAGACTATATAATGTAAACAAAGTGCCTAGCACTATACCTTGTATGTGATAAACAATGGATAAGCGCTATTTGAAATATGAAGTTTTAGTAAAAAGTTGATCCTGTCCTCAATAAGCCAGTTCTCTACTGTATAGCTCAATGTTAGATCATGAACCAACTTGACAGTGAGGTAAAAGAAACGTGTCTGGGGGCAACTGGGTAGCGCAGTCATTAAGCGTCTGCCTTCGGCCCAGGGCATGATCCCAGCGTTCTGGGATCGAGCCCCACATCAGGCTCCTCCGCTGGGAACCTGCTTCTTCCTCTCCCACTCCCCCTGCTTGTGTCCCCTCTCTCGCTGGCTGTCTCTCTGTCAAATGAATAAATAAAATCTTAAAAAAAAAAAAAAAAAAAAGAAAGAAACATGTCTGGAGGCGCCTGGGTGGCTCATCAGTTAAATGTCTGCCTTCAGCTAAGGTCATGATCCCGGGGTCCTGGGATCCAGTCCAGCTCCCTTCACCCCCACCACGTCCAGCTCCCTCTTCAGCAGGGAGCCTGCTTCTCCCTCTCACTCTGTCCCTCCCCCACCCCCGCTGGTGCGCTCTCTCTCAAAGAAACAAAAAAAATCTTATTAAAAAAAAAGAGAGAGAGAGAGAGAGAAGACATGCCTGGACAGAAAAATCCACTACCAAAACAAAAACAAAACAATCCCCTCCATATATAATGAATCCCACAATTGAAATGTGCTTTGGGTTAGTCTGAGTTTGTGTCCTATGAACACTAATATCTTCTTCTGCTAAGCAAAATAATAGAGTACATCATAAATAAAAAGAACAAATGTTTAAGCTATGTGGTTTTTATGCACAATAGGATCACGGTGGGGTACAACTTAGGACAATTTTAGTGAAGTTGTAATTGCTTAACATAACAGATTTGTACACCATTAACCACAATTCTCTTCCTACCACTTTCAGAAAGGCTACCCAATAGTAGCCTTTTCTTACAAAACAAATATTTATTCTACACATAACAGAAAATAAAGCAAATAGTTCTGGAAACCTACATGGCAACAACAATCTAAAAAAATAAAACAGAAGTAGTACATCATTCCTAGAAGGTATCCATCATTTCTAGTCAGCTATGTGACATGGGACAAGTTTCTTAACAGTTCCAAACTTCAATTTCTTTACCTGAAAAATAATACTGGTACCTAACTACTAGAATTGTGAAAATGAATTATTACAAGCAAAGAATTTAGACAAGTAATCACCTAATAAATGTTAGCTATTTGCTATCACTTACAGTGAGAAAACTAAAGCTCCTCTTGGTAACCATGAAACTAATAAAAATGTAGATTTTTATAAGGATCTTATAAATCCTTAAACTTTGCTAGTTTGAAGTGATCAAAAATGAGAAACAAGGATAGGGTAATAACATGTTATTACCCATGTTATTACCCACAAACACCTGATCCTCCCATCCTACTTACGAGGCTTCATTTTTAAAGTCCTGAAAGTAAGCAATATTGGCCTAACCAGGTACAGCAATTTAATTCTGGATGATTTAAGGACAAAGGAAGGCTGCCACACTACAAGAAAATAAAGGGGGAAAAAAAGGTTTATATAGACATTAACGAGGTGGCGGGTAAGCCGGCTGAAGAGTAAAAAAAAAAAAAAAAAAAGAAAAGAAGAAAAAGGACCATCCCGGAGTCAGGGCTGGAGGCCCGGGTCACAGTGGCTCCTCCCAATGAGGAAGCAGAAGGCATTCAGCCTCACTGGTGAGGCCCACCGAGACACTCCGAACCCGAAGCCGGTCGCGTGGAGGGTCGCGCGTGCCTCGAGAGCCGGCCGCAGGGGTCCGGACTTCCCGCGAGCGCCTCGGGCCGAGCCCAAGCACCCGCGCTGACTCCACCCGGAGGCCTGAGTCACCGTCCACGCGGCCCAGAAGCCGGGGCCCAGCCGGTTACCTTCGGCAGGAAACTCCTCGAACTCGTCGTCCTCCTCCAAGAGACCCAAATCTACCGGCTGCTTCTTCTCTGACATGGCGACGCTCCGCGCCAAAAACCTCTCAGGCCAAGAGGAAAGTTGGAGCTCTCACTTTTTCCTCACCGAAGGCACCAACGCCGCGGCCGCCTCTGAGGCCGGTTCTACCATAGAGACGCAGTAGAAGAGCAACGGGAGCAGCGCGAGGAATGCTGGGATACTGGAGGTCCACCCAGCGCTTCCTGCGGGTTTAGCAATCCGTCAGAGTTAGAGATGGATCATTTTGTGCCTTTATTGTTTTATCTGGACTTTCTGAATTGACAAATTTGGCATCCGGGTAGGTTTCCCTCACTGGAAAAGACTCATAATGTAGAAAAATTAAACACCTTTACTTAGTCTGAGGGATAAAGTGCCCTTTAAGATTCCTGAAGGGCCTGCTGAGTGCGGGGCCCTTAATATAGATAGCCCCATCCTTAAACCAATACTCTAAGCATGGTATTAAATATTTCCACGTCACAGAAAATTCAGGTTCAGAAAGAAATAGCCAAAGTCAGCCAAATGGTGCTAGACAATCCAAATGCAGGTTTGTTTACCTGACTTGAATCTCCAAACTCTTCCGTTCGTTGTTCCTCCATCTTGTAATTACGCTGTGGTGAATACCCTGTTAAATAGAGTGTGTGTCTGTGTGTGTAATAACTACTTTATAGGTTATTATAAAATAATACTATGTAAAACTCGATATATTTAACGTTTTATGGTGTTCAAATATATCATTTTGAATTTTTCAAATATTAAATATTTTTAATGTAGCTGTGAATTTATAAAACTTATATGTGTATGTAATATTATAGATGGATATTATGTAATATATAATTGGGTGTTATAAATTTTGATACATATGCTTGTTCATATTTAAATCCTATTCCTTCATTCAACAACAGTAGTTAACGTTAGTTCATACCATGCGCCAGACACCGTACTGGAAATCAAACATGTATAGACAAAGTCCTTCCCTTCCAGGAGTTCAGATTCCACTCCGAGACATATAAACAGATAAATCACAGTGGAACATAGTAATACATTTAAATTTCTATTTTAAAAGGAAATTTTCTGAGAAATGAACAGAGTGTATGGATGTACAGAGAATAGAGCAACTAAATATAGCACAAATTTGGACCAGAATTTGGCAACCTCAATTAGATGTAAATTAAAAAAAAAAATAAGATGGCCCTTATAATACTATTTTAATTTGTAGTGGTTACTTAAAACATTAACAGCCTTCAAATTAAGTTCTATGTGTATGTAATTTGACATGTTATATGAATAAATACCAAAAGAAGAGAAAGAAAAGATGAGGAAAATCTAAAATTGGAATTAAAATTAGAAGTCAACTTAAACTGTAAGTAAATGCGGACAGTGGAAATGTATTAAGTATGTAGTATATTTCTTCATATTAAAATCCATACGTATGGCAGTATTTGCTAACCTGGATGGGACCTCTTAGAATTTTGTACTTTCATGCCATCTATCATGTATATTACATATGCCACTGGGAATGACACACCAAGGTAAAGCTTTGGGCAGGCAGTTTGATTTAGGCAGCAAGGAATAAAAAACAAATCACAGATCTGAGACAGCCATTTTGTACAGAGATAAAAGATTTGCCTAAGGATGTATCCATAGAGACAGAAAAATTAATGGCTGCCAGGAGATGAGAAAGGGGGGAATTGGGACTAACTGCTAATAGGTATGGGGTTTGTGGGATGATAAAAATATTCTGGAACTAGGTAGTCATGATGGTTGCAAAGCAGTGAATGTACTAAAAACTACTGAAGTGTACACTTCAAAATGATAAATTTTATGTTACGTGAAGTGTATCTGAATTTTTAAAAATGCTATAAAAAATTTGGCCAAGGAGTCAGGAATCCCAAATTCTAAGTGCATTATTTAATTTATCTGATATGTGATTGATGTTTATATCAATCTTAGCAAAAAAAAAAAATCAATGGCGATATAATGATTTCCCCCATAAAATTGAATATATTTAAAGGAATAATTTAAAAACAACATTTTATGTTATGTCTCCAATTTTTGAAATTGAAAAATTTACTGATCCATTAAGCCCAGAATGCTGGAACCACTGGAAAAAAAATTTTTTTTTTTCTTTTTAAGTAGGCTCCACACTGAGCGTGGAGCTCAACTCAGGGCTTAAACTTACAACCCTGAGATCAAGACCTGGGATGATATCAAGAGTCTGACGCTTAACCGATTGAGCCACCCAAGCGTCCCTGAAATAACATATTTTAATCATCATGGCACACGCCACAATGAGCAACATCTCATTTAAATGGCCATCATACATGGAAAAACTCTGGAAAATGATAGCTATTAAAGTATAAGAGGCATTATTGCTTTGCTAACTTAAGCATGTAAGAATACGTATTTGATGGACCAGGATATAAACCTAGGCTCAATTCCTACTAACCAGGAGGTTTAGGCAAATTGCTAAATTTCTCTGAAGTAATTTTAGTGATTTGTAGAGTTATAACAAAGATTAAGTGACTATATATGCTCATATATGTGTGTGTGTGCACATATATATATATACATACACGCACACATATATGGCATAACCCAATACCTGGCATGTAATAAGTGATCAATACATGTTAGCTCTTACTAAATAAGGGTCTTAAATTTTAAAATAGCTCAGATCCTCTATACTAACCCTAAAAGTCTTTAAATGTGGATTTTGTTTCCTAGATGATATCTTGGTGAAACTTTGGGAAGAAGTGAGTTCCTCCATAAGTTAATAATAATAATAGCTAACATGTATTTAGTGTTTACTTTGTATCAGGCACTGTGCCAAGTCCTTTTTTTGTATTAAGTGAGTACAATTTAAATCTATTTAATACTTGAGGGAACTGAGGCACAGAGAGGTTGTAACGTGGCCAAAGTCACAGTGCTAAGAAGTGGTGGAGCTATTGTATCCTAAGGGCTTTTTAAAGGATAAGAGAAAAAAAAAAATCTCAGTGTGTAGAGAGGCAGACAGTTGACATAAGAACCCCTGAAATCATTTCTTTCTAACACTGCTGAACATGTACACATGTAGGAAAATGGCAGAAACATACAAATCTAGATGGAAGTACAGAGGTCAAAGAGGTAGAATGAAGAAGAAAATGGAATCTTAAGATTGACTTAGCTGTGTATGGCTAGGAAACCCTCTACAACTTTAGAGAGAAGCACTGCAGTCAAAACTATACCTTTACCAACATATCGTATCTGTAATTGGTTGATTATATTTAACTTCACAAGAAATCAAGCTAGCAGCAGATTTTATAGTAGATGATTCAGTTTGTCTCTAGCAAATCTTTTTTTCCCTGAAGTCCCATTTGGGATCTATATAGTTTTAGTTCTACCACAAATACCTGAATCCTTAAGTTTGCTATAGAGTGACCATTCAGTAACTAGGCAGAATTGATTCTACAAGATTGACCTTTCTATGCCTATCTCTATCCAGGAAGAAATGGTGAGGGACTGCTAAATGCCTGATATCTGGAGGAAGGACTGATTTCAAAGTCACCTTCATTTTGACCTCAGGAAGCTACAGGTAATTAGCCACTTACATAAGATATGTAAGAACTGACAAGACAGGTTTACACATCAAGTCTCTAGGATGTCCTTTCAGGGTATGTAAAAAGCTTTGGTGCTGGAATCACTCTACTTAACTCAGTCTCTGCTACTTACCATCTGTGGGGCCCTAGAAAATTACTTTCCCTCTTGGGCCTCAGTTTACTCATCTTTGAAATGGGAGTAATCGGTTACCTTCTCCATAAGGTTGTTAGAAAGATTAAATAAGTATTATAAAACACACTCAGAAGGTTGTCTGGCATATGGTGAGCAGGCAATAAATAGTAATAGTTTGAAGTAGAAAGGAGAATGATAATGTTGATTCGTACCCTCTAGCAAGTCATAAAACTCCTCGAGTTTAGGGAAAAAAAATTAATTCCAACAGCATCCATGCTTGTCATCAAGAAATACTGAACTGTGGCTGTGCCCTATCTATCTTTTTATCTTCCCTTTCTAACCTCCAGAACACAACTATTTGCTGGAGCTTCTCTCTGAGTCTCCAAAGAACAGGTCCTAGATGAAATTAAATCTGTAAAGCAGACCTTCAGGACCCTCCTCTCCCCACCAAGTCACAACATTTAGGCAGTTAACCAACACTGTCATCAAAATTTCACATATATTTGTGATAAATGCAGATGTAACTCTGTTAGAAGAAAATGGAAATTTGAAAGGGAGGGGCAAACTAAACCATATGCAATTTGCAGCAATGGTTATAAAGCAGAGAAATGTAGAAAGGATGAGATTTAGAAAGTAGACTTTGGGATGTCTTTCATAGAACATCTTTTATTTTGTATAAATCCATAGCTCCATGTTCACATTTTCATTCTTCCTGGGGCTTTAAAATTTATTCACTTTCCCCTAAAACAGATCTTGAAGGTCTTTAAGAAAACTGGGCTATAACTGTGAGGTCAAACTCTGAATACCTGCAGCTAGCTCTAAACCCTGCTGTGATCTATTTTTTTTTTTTAATTTATTGTGGTAAGAGCACTTAATATATCTACCCTCTTACATTTTTGAATGCACAATGCAGTATTATTAACTATAGGCATGATGCTGTACAGCAGATCTCTAGAACTTACTCATTTTGTATAACTGAAACTTTATACCTATTAAATAGTAATTCTGCATTTCCCTCTTCTTCCAACCCCTGGCAATCACCATTTTATTCTCTGTTTTTATGAGTTTGACTATTATAAATATCTTATGTAAGTGGAATCATGCAATATTTGTCCTTCTGTGACTGGCTTATTTTATTTATCATAATGTCCTCCAGGTTCATCCATGTTGTTGAATATGACAGAATTTCATTCTTTTTTAAGGCTGAGTAATATTCCATCCTCTTATCTGTCAGTGGGAATTTAGATTGTTTCTGTATCTTGGCTATTGTGAATAATGCTGCAAAAAACATGGGAGTGCAGATATTTTCCTGAGATCTTGATTTCAGTTCTTTTGAATAAATTCCCAGAAGTGGAATTGCTGGATCATGTATAGTTATATTTGAAATTTTTGGGAAAATCCTCATACTGTTTTCTATAGTGGCTGCATCATTTTACATTCTTCAAAACAGTACATAAGGGTTATAGTTTCTCCATATCCTTGTCAATACATGTTACCTTATTATTATTATTATTGCCATCCTGACAAATAGATGTGAGGTGGTGATATCTCATTTTGGTTTTTATTTGCATTTCCGTGATGATTCATGATGTTGGGTATCTTTTCACATACCTACTGGTCATTTGTATGTTTTTTTAGAGAAATGTCTATTAAAGTCCTTTGCCTTTTTTTTTTTTTTTTTTTTTTGAGAGAGAGAGAGAGAGCGTGCCTGTGGAGGGAGGGGCAGAGGCAGAGAGAGAATCTTAAGCAGGCCAACACCCAGTGCAGAGCTCAGTGTGGGACTCAACTCATGACCCGCAGATCATGACCTGAGCCAAAATCAAGAGTCAGAGGCTTAATTGACTGAACCACCCCCAGGTACCCCCCCCCCCGCCTTTGCCCATTTTTTAATTGGGTTATTTGGGTTTTTGCTATTGAATTGTAACGAGTTCCATATATATTTTGGAGATTAACCCCTTATTAGTTACATATAGTTTTCACATATTTTTCTCCCATTCTGTAAGTTGCCTCTGTGGATTATTGATTTTGCTGTGCAGAATTTTTTAGTTTGATGTAGTCCCACTTGTCTATTTTTGCTTTTACGGCTTGTGCTTTTGGTGTCATATCCAAGAAATTACTGCCTAGACCAATGTCATAAAGCTCTTGCCTATGTTTTCTTTCAGGAGTTTTACAACTTCAGGTTTTACATTTAAATCTTTCATCTACTTTGAGTTGATTTTTGTCTGTGATGTATGTTTAATGGTTTGGTTTGGGGGAGTGGGCAAAAACAAAATATAAGAACATTTTCTTTTAAAAATATAAAACTTGAAATATGTCATTTTTGAAATAAAGGGATATTTTGCCTTCTCTCTTCTTAAAATTATTTAAGATTATCTATGGATTTTCCTCTAAACTACATGATGTGCGGATGCCACATGCAGACATAGTTCCTCCCCTCTTAGAGTTTACTTGCTAGTAGGTTTTTTAGCTTCCATCAGTCTACCTGGAATAAAGCTAAAATTTGTTTGGAGCAAATATTTGAGACTGGCTGTGTTTCTAAACTTTAATGTGAATTCACCCTTGGTGATCTTGTTAAAATGCAGCTTCTGAATCAGCTGGTCTACCTAGGGCCTGAAATTCTACATTTTTAACAAGCTTTCATTTTGCTGGTCTGGAGACTACATTTTAAGAAGCAAGGGTTTAGATGAAATGGAAGAGAAAATACCTGACTTTCTGATCATTGATTCAGCTAACAATACTGCAAGACTAGTCTATAACTTGTGGCTCCTTTAACAGTTTAGGGGAGAAAAGACTTTCCCTTTGTTCTCCTAGGTTCAGTAACTGGGTTTACAAAATAAATTGACAACAGGCAGATTAACAGGAGCAAAGGTAAACAAACTTATTAATTTTTAATATTATGTACACCAGGGCATCACAGGAAAAAAAAATGAATACCCAAAAAAGTGGTGAGACTTGAGAGTTTATATGCCATCTTTCACAGAGGAAGCAGAGGATATAGGCAACTTAGGGGAGAGTAAATTATTTTTAGTAAAGATGAATGGGCTGTTAAAGAATAGATAGGAGATATGATAATTTGTGACAAAGTTTGTCTGGGTGTTGAGTTGACTTCTAGTTTCCTCCCAGTGGTAGGAGTCAATCCCAGGAAGGGGATTTATGATAATTGAATTCCTTTTGAAGGCTCTGTCTTTAGGCAGATGAGGGAAGTTCAGAGAAAGCCTCCCCCTGTATCCGTTGTTTTTCAGGTTCCTTTGCCTCAAAATAATCACTCCAAAGTGACATTTTTTGGGGTGGCATGTCCAGAACCCCTTCAACAGCCACACTAAATTAAAATGCTTGTTTCTTGCTATTGGAACTTTACCCCTGAAATGCTCTTGCTTCTTAAATATTAGGAGGCTTATCTCTTAGAGGCATATATATCTGTGAACAATGCACACTCACATCTTCATTAATATTATGAGTGCCCTATACTCAGTGATTGATTCTGGACTTTCAGAAGAATTACAGTCCCAATAAAAGAAGAGTTCTTGGCTCTTTTAATATGACAAAATGTTTGCATAAATAAAAATGAAAATTATAATTGTAAAATAATTCTCCAAAATATCTAGATCTCTTTGTAAAATAATTAATATTGAATAGAGAAATGATTATGTGAAATCCAAATACTAATAATGGTAAGTATTTAATCTACCACAAAGGAAAAGCCCAGCCAAAATACCCATCTTGCACCAAAATACATGTTCAGAAATCGATATTTGCATGCCCAAGACTTGTTTGAAAAGGCGATTATGGTCTCACAAGTAAATCATAAGAATTTTAAAAATTTTGTAAATGCTGTATTTATATGACAGACAAGAACCACTCTGAAGGAATCATTATGGTTTGGGAAATGATATGCAATTTCAAAATCATCTAAATCATTTCAATTGCCCGTATTTACATTTATATAATGGGTATTTATAATGGTGATTATTTTAGAACTTACCTTGTTTTCCAGGATCTCACATTGGTTTCTATGGGAACGAGAATGGCTCTGAAGAGGAGCATTTTAAGAACTCTTTTTACATTCAGTGACTGCTAACTGAACTGCAAATTCTGTTTGTTAACGGTTTTTAACTCTTAAATTTTAACACAGAAATAAAAGTTGGGTATTCTAGCTTCATAAATCATTTTAAATAGTAAAAACTATTTTTATGAAACATCTGGCACATTGAAACATTAGAAAATAAAATAACTAGCTTTAGGAGCTAATAATCTGTTCACTTTATTAAATTCATTAGTGATTAATCTGTGTTGGCCATGTGCTTACTCTTGGAAAATTGTGTAAAGAAAACATCATCTGATATATTGTTTCAATACATTTTCTCTGCTGTTGATGTGTGTATATATGTTTTCTTACTTTTGTAAAAATCCCTTTAAAAAGCAGTATAAAATGTTCTGCATTTAAAGTTTCCCTCTGCCTGCCTCACCCATCCTGTGCTATTATTTACCCTGGTACCATGTTATACCTTTACCATGTTCTCACACCAGCTGGAACTTATTTTTAGTATTTTTCGAAACAAGCTCGTAAGTCTTTGAATTTCATTTTTTCTTTTTCTTGGAATAGATTTTTAGATCATAAAAAGCCCAATGTGTAACTTATGTATTACATTTGTGCAGTTTACTATATTTAATATTTCCTCACATTTCATGTTTTCCCATAAACTTTATTTTTTAAATTCCCTGGAGAAATGATATTTCAATATATTTTTATTTAATTCCCTCTCAAAGTAATTAAAACCCACTAAAAATAAGAGAAGCTTATTTCAGAAAGAGTGCTAAAACTAAATTTTCGTAATGCCCAAACTATAAAAGATGCCGTTTGAAAGCACATGGCATCCCATAACCAGCTTATGTAATAGCTACTCCAGTTATTGCTGACATATAATCTGTGTCTTAAATCCAGAAAGTGCAGGTTGATGGCAGAGTGCCATGCAGGGTGGAATAAGTGAGAGCATTTTTTACCTTCTTGGATTGATGGATTTCTGCTGTTAACAGTGTTGCCCTAGCCTTGGTCAGAATTGCTAGAGACTAGAGACAGTTTAAGAAGTGAGGCTGCTGGCATTGTGTGACCAAGAGACTATCCTGTAAGGTACTGACTTGGTATAAATGCCAAGAAATTGTTTTTTTTTTTCTTTCGTAAAAATTTTTCATTCAGATTTGATTTTATGAAATAAATTAGGGATTATTACACTTTGAAAAAAGTGAAGATAAATAAATGGGAAACATGTAACCAATGTTTTCAGGAAATGATTGATTGGCTCTTCTCTTTTCTAAAAGTTGATTTTCAAGTGAATCAGAAAACAAGCTGAAAAGTAAAAGCAAGTATTATGTTAACCTTTAGAAGAGAAACATAAAGTATCTGATTCTGAAAGTGAGGAAAATGATTGTTAGGGCTACTCAAAGTACGGTCCATGGACTGGTGCCCATCTAAGAAAAGGTAAATTAAAAAAGTGACTGTTAGAGCAGTTTGACATTGCCACTTCATCCAACCCTGTGATTTTGTATTTTACAAAAATCAGTCCATGGCATTTGGGAATTTGTGAAATTTGCCCTTTGCTACAATTAGTTTGAGTTGTACTGATTTAACATAAATTACTATAAACCAGGAAAAAAAGAGTGCCATTTGAACTTCATAGTATTGAAAATAATTTATCCTATGTGATTCTGTCTGAAAGCTAGGAAGTGAAAGGTCTTTATCTCTGAAAGATCTCTTTCTAGCCCTATAATAACATCTTTATTTTCATAAGATTATAGCAAAGGAGGCTGAAGCCAGTATTCTCTCCTTTTGCAGATATAAAAACAAAAGAAAAGGGCTTAAGTGAGATGTCTGATATTACACAATTACCCTCAAAATTTTAAAGTCAAGGGAAGAGCATTGCACAGGATTTGTTTAATATTCTGATGAATAAAATAAAAACAGCCTAGCTTGATTATGGCAACAAATTGGATATATTTGCAGTTTCATATGGTAGGTGGCAGTGCTTTGTCTTACTTAAGGTTTCAGAAGGAAAAGCATTGTTTTACAGTCATTTAGTGGATGACTAGTGAAACTACACATACTAAAAATCAAGGAGTTTGAAAGAATTCACTAAGCAAAACCAAAATTGAAGAGAATGAAGAAAGGTAGGAACACATGTATAGTTTGGCTAAAGAACTGTTAAGAGCAGAAATATAAATCCACACGTCTTTAAAAGATGTAAAATCCCATAAGAGAAAAGTCTTGTTGCCTTGGACTACAAATAGAAATAAAATGAAAATATGAAAGGGAGAGTTTAGACATACACTGGGAATTTTTGTTAATTGTTGAGAGTATTAGGTTAGTTGAGTGGGCGCCTAAAGGAATCTCTGAGGACATTTAAAACCTCATTGAACAAAGCTGTGGACTTTGTATTATGGGGAGCAAGACTTCAATGGCAAGGGGGATGGACTGGATCAACCATGAGGTCTTTTCCAGCTCTAATTTCTAGTATTCCATAGCTCTGTGAAGAATAGTTGCTAAATTGCTTGGTCAACCCAGACAAACAAAACTCAACACAAGAATAAAACCCCAGACAAAACAATAAAGTTAGCCAAAATTGAAACACGCCCCTCCAAAAAGAAAAACAAAAACCCTAAATCTTGCATCATACACCAAAGATGACAAATTCAGGCTCTGGCAACCTGCCTAGAGAAATGAATTCCAGAGACAGGACCCTTCAGTGAGCAAGCCCAACCAAAAAGTGGGGAGAGTTCAACTTCTCAGGCTTGCAAAACCTCCCAGATAATCTTAATATTAGAGCAGGCTTAAAAAGTGAAAAGAGAAAGAATCTATTAAAGAATCTGGTCTATGAGTGAACTGTTCATACAACAAGGATTTATGGAGTGTCTGCTGTACACCAGCCTCTACTCTAGGATGGGGTGCATCAGTGAACAAAGTAGACAAGATCTCTGTTCTTTGTGATGCTTACATTCTAGTATGAGGAACAATAAACAACACAGGATGGCATATCATAAGTTAAGGGGTGGTAAGTGCTAAGTGGGGTAAAAAGCAGGCTTAAGAAGATGAGGGGCAGGGGGTGGAATCTGGGGAGGTGACTGTATTTAATAGTGCAACCAGGGTAGAACTCAGGGAGGAGAGACATCCGAGCAAGACTGGAAGTGAAAGGAGGTAGCCAGGTGAATTTGTGGGTGGAAGAACATTCAGCATAGCGGAAGGTTGGGGCAAACCTGGTATGTCTGAGGAACAGGAAGAAGGCTAGTGTGTCTGGAGGGGAATGAGCATAAGGAAAAGTATAGAGTGAGTCAAGGAAGTCTTCTAGGTTGTTATTAGGACCTTGTCTGAGTTAACTACACACAACATCTTGCTTCTAGGATCCTAGGAACTCAGTGAGAAACTAATTCATGCCAGGTAGCAACCTCCCTGAGAAACCACTCCACCCACATGTCAACAGTATTTCTGCAGGTTACTTCAGTCTGTAAGCTTTACTAATGCAGCATTATCCAGGGATATGACCCCTTAATGTAAAAATATGCCCTATAGTTACTGCTACAGAGAATGAGGAAGACTCATTGATACTGAAACTCTGGATATTTGCTTCCATTTATTCTTAGATCAGCAATAAGAAATCCAAACAAAATTGCATTTGTGATCTTTGTATGTTGTTTGCACATATATAAAATATGTCTTCTGTAACAGCAAATAAACCCCTAATATCAGCAGTACTATTATGGGCTCATGTTCTTGAAACCTAATCTTTATTAGGGGCTTGATGAATATTTAAATATAAGGAGAAGCATTAAAAAAATCAATTTAGAGAACAAAAATGGATCTGCTTATGAGAAGACATTATGAAAGGAATTATTAGATGTTTTCAGATATTTGAAAAAAAATGTAATAAAATTAAAAGTTTAGCTAGCACTCTCAGTGTTCATTCATTAATTGAAAAAATTATGCTGAGTGCCTGCTGTGTGCCTGGCAAGTTTTCTAGGCTATGGATACGAGAGTGAACAATACAGGGAAGCCTGCAGTCTACTATGTTTCTCCCTTAAGATTCTCCTCAGGCAGTTCACCAGATCATCCTTGTGTAACAATATGCGGTTGAGGACATAGGTTGGAGGCTCATCTGCAACCCAGCATCCACCTTTTAAGATGGGATATGTCAGGAAAGAATGCTTCATGACTTGTCCCCATCTGGTCATTCCCCTCAGACACAGACAACATGCTGAAGTCTTAGGAACTTTAGGTGAGTAAGAGCTTTGTTGTCCAGTACACCAGCCATCAGCCATGGGTGACTACTGGGCAAGTGAAATGTGGCTAGTCCAAATTGAGATGTGCTCTAAGTATAAAATATACTGGATTTTGGTAACTCCGTTTGAAAAAGAGAATGCAAAATATCTAAATATTTTTTATGTTGATTACATGTTGAAATGATATTTTTTAACACATTGGGTTAAATAAATATGTTATTGCTTTATCTTATTTCTTTCTACTTTTTATATGTGACTACTAGAAAATTTAAACTTACATCTGTGACTCAATTTCCCCAAGACAGGGGATCTATATTTGTTTCCTGTATCAGCTCAGTACTATTGTATTATAATAGCCTATTATTATGAGTACTCAGCTTAGTGAGTGGCAAACTCTCTTCCAAGCAAATTACTTGTATTTAAACATTTAATCCTCATAATAACCCTGTGAGGAATGATTCCTCTGGATGAATAATTTGAGGCACCAAAAGGTCAAGAAACTTGCCATAGGCTAAACATCTAGTGACCAGAAGAGCAGTAAAGGAGTAACTAACCCAGTGACTCTCACACCTGAGTGTTCATCAAATTCACCTACAGAGCTTGTTAAAGCGCAGATTGCTGAGCTCCCCATCCAGAGGTTCTGACTCATTTGATCTGGAGTGTAACCTGAGAATGTGCATACCTAACGAGTTTCCAGGTGACGTTGATACTGCTGATTTCCAAATCACATTTTGAGAACCATTAGCCTAATTCAATGCACTTATACCACCAGCCTCCAATGTTAATAAAGTCCTCAGCCTTTTTGAACCATAATTTCTTTACCTTAAACTGTGGATATTTCATATACCTACCTCACATACCAGAAAATTTCCTATTTTGAAGAGTACAACTCTAGGGTTTTAGTATGTTCACAGTTTTTGCAACTACTTTTGCTATCTAATTCCAAAATATTTCCATCACTTCAAAAAGAAACCCAATACCTGTTAGCAGTCATTCCATTTCCCTCTGCCCCAGGCCCTGGCAACCACTAATCTACTTTCTTTCTCTATGGATTTGCCTATTCTGGACATTTCATGCAAATGAAGTCATATAATATGTGATCTTTTGTGTCTGCCTTCTTTCCCTTACCATAATGTTTTCAATGTTCGTCCATGTTATAACATGTATTGATAACTTCATTTTATGGTCAAATAGTATAAAATTGTACCCTTTTTTGTGGTGCACAAATTTTGTTTGTCGCTTCATCAGTTGATGCACATTTGGGTTATTTCCACTTTTTGGTTATTATGAATTTGTGTGGATTTGTTTTCATTTTTTCATGGGCTATAACTAGGAGGTGGATCGAGTAGGAATAGAATTGCTGACTCATATGGTAACTCTATATTTAACTTTTTGAAGAACTATCAAACTGTTTCCAAAGCATTGTACCATTTTACATTACCATTGGCAATGTATGAGGACTCCAGTTTGTTCATAACCTTGTCAACACTTGTCATTATCATTTTGATTATAGCTCTCCTGGTGGGTGTGAAGTAGTGTCTCATTATGGCTTTGACTTGCATTTCTCTAATGACTAATAATGTTAATTTTTTCAAGTGCTTATTGGACATTTGTATATCTTCTATGGAGAAATGTCTGTTCAAATCCTTAGACCATTTTTAAATTGGGTTGTCTTTTTATTGTTGTGGTATAGTAATTCTTTATGTATTCTGGGTGCAAGTTCCTTATTAGATACATATGATTTGCAATTTCTCCCATTCTGTGGGTTGTCTTTTCACTTTCTTGATGGTGTCCATTGAAGCAAAAAGTTTTTAGTCTTATAATTTATATATTTTTAAAATAGAAACTGTATATATTTAAGTGTACAACATGATGGTATACACTGTGAAGTGATTACTACAATAAAACAGAATAACATATCTCCTCACATAGTTACCATTAAGTTTTTAATCTTGATGAAATCCAATTTATCTGTTTTTTATCACTCGTGCTTTTATGTCACATCTAGAAACCATTGCTTAATTCCAAAGTCATGAAAGATTTAAGTCAGTGATCCATTTTCAGTTAATTTTTGTACATGGTGTGAAATAAGGGTCCAACTTCATTCTTTTTCATATGGATATCCGGTTATACCAGCACCATTTGTTGATCATAGGATCCTTTTAAAATTTAGGTAAAAATACTTCAGAGGCTGTATTAATTATAGTATGTTTATGAATATTAATTACAATACTATTTTCCCTCTCTGGGTGCTTCCCTGCTATTCTCTCAAAGCTTTTAAACACTGTATTTAGAACAAAATAAATGTCCCCTGAATTAAAACTTCAAGTCAGTAATAACTGACCACAAGACAGGCTTGTTCAATTGCACTCCTTCATTTACTGTTATGTATTAAAGTACCAACATCCCTGTCATTATGTCAACCTATATTAATTCTCCCATTCAAACATATAGGATGAGGAACAAAGGAGTGTTTATTTTATATGATTCTCCTCTGTGATTTTATAATACCATTTCGCTCTTATTTGTGCTTATGGTACCTATTCAACTGATATAACTATGAATTTGAAATGTGGTAAGTTATTGCTATATGCAATTGTAGTAATTGGATATACAAAGGAGACCGAAATAAGATAAATGCTAGGGAAAAAAATTTTTGGAAAGGAGAGAAAAAAGGCAAGTCCTACTGTGGGACGGACAGCAATTAATGTACATAGATACTTCCTTTCCATAGGAAGTCGGCTAAATGGAATGTAAAACACATTGTCCAAATGCTGTAAGAGGGTTTCAGTGGAGATGAAGATATAGTATTAGAAAGGTGTGGGTGCATGTGGCATTCAGAAAAAAAATGAGAATTTTAAAGTAAGAATGTTTTGGTGTGTCTCTAAACTAAGGGCTCCCAGACCAGTGACAGGAATATTTAGGCTCCTGGGCAGACATAAGTCTGTGGTGCCATAATTGTAAGGGGAAGTTTCATCAAGCTGTTTGAACTTGAAAACATTCTCTTTGCTTTATTCCCTGCCTCCATACATTAAGCCTATGTCTGTCCTTGGTTCATTTCTGAGGTCAATATCTGAAGAAAAAAAAAATTTCTTGGTGTAAATACTTTGCATAATAAATGAATAAAGTTTTCTAGTGACTTTATGGAACATAAGCCTAAACTCTGTTAGATGAAGTTCTGGGTCTAAAGACTAAGGAAAAAATCCTAGGCTAGCATTGAGTCCAAGCAACATTGCTGAGTAGAATATGATAATGAAATTAGAAACCAAGCCACAGAGCCTTGTACATTTGTTTCAGAATCACATATATATTCAGTAAAATTCTCAGTTACTATAATGAGTCAAATGATAGAAATAAACTTTGAAGTCAGATTCTTCTTTTTGAATAAATTAATTTAATAACTCCTTAACATTCAAAGAATTCTGGATAGGGATGTAAGTATCTCAGTATGTTTAAGGGAGGTAGTAATTATTTAAATACCTATTCCTGTGGAAATGCCCACCGAATTTGGTAACATGCAGTTGAAAGTTCCTGAAAAATACACATTACCCCCAAACAAGGACCCAATCAACATTTTTCCTTATTTCTTATGAACTTCACTCTTACGAACAAGAAACAAAAATCAAAGGGTGTTATCCCACAACCTCAGACTAGGGACTATGACTGGAAGACTTTTATATAATTTATTAGTTTTTACAACTTCCTCCATGCTTATCACATTCTTTTCTGGTGTCAGCGTTCCTATAGTACTTAGGTCTAAACTTCTAAAGCAGAAATGGTGTGCATGTCCATACAGTTAACAAGAAAGTACTAGGGAGTACATGATCCACTCACAGCCAATCTTGGAGATGAGAAGAAACAGGAATCTCTAGGGATAGATGCAGTAGGCATAGTATTAGAGAGAAAAGGAATGCAAGTTATGGAATTCAAGTCTTACAACTTTAAAGTCATGTGGTGAATTTATGTTCCATAAAATTCTTGTGTAGCTACCATGAGTCATAATCACCGTGAGTTCCACGGACCTACATAAGGGAAGAAAAGAAGCAGTTGGAAATTACCTTAGGCCAGAGACTGGACCCAGCAGGTTCCACAGAAGAATAGCCTGTCTGTCTCCTGTTGGTCCTACCAAGTGAGATTCTCTTGAATTAGGCAATGGTAGCACAAACCATAAGAACAACAGACACCACAGAAGTGATGACCATACCCCCTGACTGCCTAGTTTCTGGTATAGACCTAATCAGGTCTCTTTTCAGAACCTGTAGTTGCCTTTACTGTCTTGTGACTTCTGATTACATTTGGGGTTGTTTCTACACTCACACCTGTGACTGAATTGAATCGCTGATTGCCTCACTCTGTTTCACATTACCTGACAAGATCAAGCAATGGTGTGTCGACTCCACGGGCTCAGGGATGGTGAGCAGAGGCAAAGCAAGCACAGATAGTGAAAGCCAGCACCTAGGGTCTTATGAAAAGCATGCATTTTTAGGATATTAAAAAAGCAAGCTGTAGTTAGCTTAATTCTGAATTCTGGGGCTGATTCCAAGCAAAGTAAAATTCCCCACATCCTGGGCAGAGCAAGTCTGTACATGTGATGGCCTTGATGTCTTTTCCCTAGGCAATCACTTCTCTTACCTTAGAACAGCACAGTCAGGTTGCCAAAGATTTTTCCTCCTCACATCGAGGGGCTGATTCATGAAACAGTGACTTGCTGGGTTACACCATGTCCTGGATTTAAAAAACTGAGCAGGAGCCAGGGTGTGGACTGTCTATGCAATTCTGTCCCCAGCCTGTGTCAGCATGTCTTGGTATTTAAGCAAAGTTTAAGTGCATGCTGATTTGTGTGAAGAAAATTCAACAAAGGAATAAAATCATTATAGGCATCATCATTGACAGGAAAGTCAAATATTCTGGTCACTGGGTGAAATGGATGAAAATTGATTATTTTAAAAAGCTCTGATATTATAACTTTAGCCCTAAAGTAATTCTTTTTATAAACTATTTATGTATTTCATTGCATTAAACTTTATAAGCCTCCCACGAGGTAAAATTTTATCTCTTTTACAAATGGAAAAATGACTTTTTAAAGATCATAATCAATAATAAACCTAAAGAAAAATAGCCTTGAATTTCTTAATCACTGTTCATGATGGCAGGATGAGAAAAGTAATTTATTACACTTCAATGATAAACACATTTCCTGTGAATTTTTTAAAATGCTGTTTTTTTCTGTGTGCTTAGTGATTTAAAAAAAAAACATGAGAATGAGAGAAGAACATACATTTTAAGGAATTTATTCAAAGCAAAACCCTATTTACATGCTCTTTCATTTAGTTATTTTTCTAATAAACTTTATTTTCTAGAACAGTTTTAGATTTATAGAAAAATTATGAGAGGAGTATGGAGATTCTCCCATAACCACAACTAGTTTGCCCTGTCATTAACATCTTAGCTTAGTATGGTGTATTTGTCATAATTAATGAACCAATATCAATACAGTATTTTTAATTAAAGTCTGTACTTTACTCAGATTTTCTTAGTTTTTACCTAATGTCCTTTTTCTGTTCCGGGATATCATCCAGGATGTCACATTACATTTAGTCATCCTGTCTCCTTAAGCTCCTATTGACAGTGAAAATTTCGTAGACTTTCTTGGTTTTTGATGACCTTGACAGTTTTGAGGAGTACTTAGGTATTTTGGTTTTGGCTATATCTGTATTAGGTATCTTGTAAAATTTCCTTCTTTGAGGTTTTTCTAATATTTTTTCTCTCAATTAGATGGATGTTAACGATCTTTAGAAGCTAGACCACAGATATAAAGAGCCAATTTAATCCCATGATTTATCACTGTTGATGATCACCTTGACCACCTGGCTAAGGCAGTGTTTGTCAGGTTACATGATCTTTTGAATTTTCATTTAATTGTAGAGAATGTTCTTGTTATTAAAAATTCTTAACTTTAATTTTAAAAGTAATTTATCCAAAGAGAAATAGAATTAGAACTAGCTATCACTGAACAGGTTACAATACATAAGAGATGACATTGCATATTTAGGAGGGTGACAAGAGGAGGAATTACACAACAGAAAAACTGGTTTAGTGAGTCTTAAAGTTTATCATGTGCAGGATTCCTCTGGACCTGGTTGATACAATCAGTTCACTAGCATATTTTACTTTGCAAAACATGTTGCAATTGCTCTTTGGTTATCTCCCCCCCCCACACACACACTAATTCCTAAAGAGGAAGCAAAGTAGGGCTTCCTTCATTCACTTTCAATGAATGAAGGAAGGATTTTGGAGAGATTTGTGTTTGATTTTGAACTTAGCCACTTTCTACTGAGTGCTCTTTGGAAAACTTTCAAGAGTACCTTATCCATAAAAGGAGGCAGTGGCCATATGTATAAGAACACAAAGGAGTAGATGTGAAGTAGATTGACAAGGAGGCATGATTAGTACAAGGTGGAGAATTCCATATCTCTTATATATCCATAAACATTTTTGTTCTTAATGTCCATATGCTTTATGGCACAGCAGAAAATATGAAGCAGATATTTTGCTAAGACCTCATGGTGTGGTGGAGAGACTCAAACCTAACACTAAGTAATAGTGTTACCATCTCTGAGTCAGGTGAATGACATTTTAAGAACTCGGGATTTGTAGTCAAAAGACCTGGGTCTGTATCCTGAGTTTGTCACTTTCTACTGTGTGGCACTGTAAACATTACTTAACATCTCTTAGCTGTGCTGTAGTTGTCTACAAGATGACTATAATGTGGGGATTAAATAAAAGCATCTAGCATATCACTGAATATTAATTTCATCTGAATTTTAATCAACTTTAGAGAAGCTAAAAGTCAACTTGCCTATGGAATAACTAGCAGAAAGCTGTAGAGCATTCTTAGCTACACTTTCAATAGAGAAATTGGGCTCTCAATGTCCTCGAAGGCCATTATTTTGACATTTTGTCTAAGGCTAGTTCTTAATTTGACTCAGTTATTTTAAGCAGGAATGTTTTCAAAAGACCTAAGTGATGTTATTAACAAATGGGTTACATCTTCTCTTCACAGAGTTAAGCCTCTAATTATACCTTGAGCTGATTTATTACTACTACAGGCTTAAACATTTCCTAACTATTAAGACTGACTAGAGACTCAGGATAACTGTCCACATGCAAGGGATCTAAGTGGCAAAAACACCACAGAGGAAGAGGTGATACATGGTGGGTGAGTCACAAGGAAAAGCTCAGAGAAAGGTATTAATTAGAGTAATAGGAAATTATAACAAGTAAAATATGGGTTAAGTATCCGTGAATTTCTCTTAAGGACATACTTCCTATGGTAGGAGGGAAGAGTCTTCTAAAGAAGGTGATTAAAACCTCCAAGCCTAAGACCTTTAAAACGAGACTGAACAGAGTCCTTATGAACATACCGGAGAGAAGAATCCTGCACTGGTGGGAGTACGGGGAGGGGGGTTGGTAAGTGATCTAATAGCTTTTTGCACTGCTAAGAGCCTTGAGTTGATGATCTACCCAGTAATTGAACACATTGTAAACCACCAGGTATGCAGTTCTTCCCTTGAGTGTGTAGCTGTCATTCTTATGGGCACTATTTTGGGGGGGCGGGGGGCAGCCTTCCAATATCACTGATATTACCATAAAAATTCCATGTCTGTCTTTGTTTTTTAAGATCCAATATATATATTTTGACCATTCTTCCAGCAAAGAAATTTTTTTTCTCCAGATATAAAGGATTAAATATTAATTTCAGTTTCCTTAATAAGAATATAAATTTTCATTAAATGCAGAAAAACTGACTTTAACTTTTTGGAGTTAATTATTTCATTTCTTTTTTAATAGCACACTATTAGTTTAGTAATATCAAGTGAGTAAGGATGAGCTGTAAGTCTCAGGAACCCCACCAGTGGATGTGTATTTAAGGAATGAGGAATTGTTAACTATCATTCTTTTAAGTCAAATAAGGAGATAGTGCACACAGACCCATAGTCTTAGCTTCAGCAACTTTGTACCCCACCTGTGGTACCCACAACTGGGCTGCTCTGGATCTCAGGCAACATTCGGCCATAGCACTCCTCCTAGACCCACTCTAACTTGAACTTACACCCATTCATGGGCAGGCTAGGTAGCCAACTATGTGGAGTGATTTCAGAGGTGCTGGGAATGTCCTCATCTGTCTGCTTGGTGATATCTGCAACAAATATTATTCTTTAGCTAGCATCAAGGTGTAACATCCTCTCCCCACCCACCCTTTATCATCCATCTCTTCATCCTGCTCCTGTCCTACTTTCTACTTCTCTGTATCTCCTCTTTTTCCTCTCAAGCTCCCCAAACTATTTTGGGGCATTGCTATTTGCTTTGTACCCTTATTTCATTTTAATAGCCAAGACCTGTTAAATCCACTTCCGAGTAACTCTAAAATAATCTGCTTTTCTCCACTACTATAGTTTGATTCACACTCATCTCTCTCCTGGATTATTACAACAGCCTCCTGAACTGGTCTTGCTTCTCTTCTTACCTCCCTTTAACCCATGGTTCACAGCGCAGCGAAGTTGATCTTTTAAAACACTTAATCTGTATTAAAAGATTTAAAACAGGGAAGGATATGGAGAAAAGAGAACACTTGGGCACTTGTGCATATGATCTTGCAATTCCACTTCTGGAATTCTGTATCCAAAAGAAATGAATACACTAACTCAAAAAGATATCTGCATCCACATATTCACTGCAGCATTATTTACAATAGCCAAGACATGAAAACAGACTAAGTGTCCATCAATGGATGAATGGATAAAGAAAATGATATACATATAGTATGTAATATTATTATATTATATCATAATATATTTATAATATTTGTAAATAACTTATAATATTTATAATCTATAATATTTATATATACTATATGTAATTATAACATAAATGTAGCATTTATATATATATATATATAAATATATATATATATATATATAAAATGGAATGCGGATGTAA
>NW_024425563.1:65918490-65995803 GCF_017311325.1 Ursus maritimus | reverse complement strand
TATATATATAAAATGGAATGCGGATGTAAAAAAGGAAAACCTGCCATTTGCAATAGCATGATGGACCTTAAGGTCATTATACAAAGTGAAATAAGTCAGAGAAAGACAAATACCATATGATCTCCCTTATATGTGGAATTTTAAAAATGAGCTCATAAATATTGAGAACAGATTGGTGATTGCCAGAAGTAAATGGGTGGTAGTGAGATGTGAAATGGGTGAAGGGGATCAAAAGGTACAAATTGCCAAATATAAAATAAATAGGATGTGGGGATGTGATGTACAGAATAGTGACAACAGTTAATAATACCCTATTGTATATTTAAAAATTACTAAGAGAGTGGATGTTAAAAGTTCTCATCATAAGAAAAAAATGAAGAATGGGGCACTAGGTGGTTCAGTTGGTTAAGCATCCGGCTCCTGATTTCGGCTCAGTTCATGATCTCAGGGTGGTGAGATTGAGCCCCGTGGTGGGCTCCAGGCTAAGTGGAGAGTCTGCTTGAGATTCTCTCCCTCTCCCTCACCTTCTGCCCCTCCCTCTGCTCATGTGTGTGCATGCTCTCTCTCTCTCAAATAAATGAATCTTTCTAAAAAATTGTAACTATGTATGATGATGGATATTAAGTAGATTTGTGATGATCATACCATAATATATACAAAATTGAATTATTATGTTGTACACCTGAAACTAATATAATGTTATATTTCAATTATATCTCAATTGAAGAAAGCAAAATAAAACAAAAAATCCAAACAGTAACCTGATTATGTCATGTCCCTGCTTAAGCACACTACTTACTTCCCTGCTGACTTCAAAGAGTTTCATATTCCTTACAGATGGCTTTCCTCTCTAGCCTTATTTTCCTTCTCTCTCTGTTTCACATGCAGTGCCCCAGCCATGCAGAATTATGGGCAGCATGTTAAATATTCTGGTTCTTTCTTCCTCATCTTAGTTCCTTCAACCCTTAATGTTTTCTATTAATCCCTTTTCAGCTGAATGACTCTCACTTGCCATGTACGTCTAACTCTAGACAACTTATTCTCCAAGTCTTTCCATAGTCCCCCAAGACAGGATTAAATGCCTCTCCTGTGCACTTCTCTGCCCCCCTGTGTCACCTCTCTGCAGCTCTATCACACCTTAATATTTCCTAAGATTGTCAACCAGCAAGTCCCAGAGACGGGGACTTTTTTTTAACTAACATATTTATTGATTTTTATTTATATTTATTTTATTTTTTATTGCAGTAAAATGGACATATAAAATCCTATTAGTTTTAGGTGTACATCATAGAGATTTGATTTTTATACATTATGAAATAAACTTCATAATAAGTCTAGTTACTGTCTGTTACCATACAAAGTTATTATAATATTATTGACTATATTCCCTATGTTGTACATTATATCCTCATGACTTACTTTATAACTGGAAATTTTTACCTCTTAATCCCCTTCACCTGTTTTGCCCACTCCCAAAACCCTGCTCCAGTTGGTGACCAAGAGTTTCTTTTCTGTATCTACAAGTCCGTTTCTGTTTTATTTTATTCATTTGTTTTGTTTTTTAGATTCTACATATTAATGAAATCATACGATATTTGTTTTTCTCCAACTTACTTCACTTAGCATAATACCCTCTAGATTCATCCATGTTGTTGCAAATAGCAAGATTTTGTTCTCTTTTTATGGCTGAGTGATATTCCCTTTGTGTGTGTGTGTGTAGAATATATAGATATATATATATATATATAATGGATATATACATATCCATTCATTTGTTGAGACTTTTTACATATATATTCATCAGGAATGTTAACCTGTAATTTTCTTTTTATGGGGTCTTTGTCTGGTTTGATATCTGGGTAATGTTGGCTTCAAAGTGTTCCTTCCTCTTCAATTTTTTGGAATAATTGGAGAAGGATAGGTATTAACTCTTTATATGTTCGGTAGAATTCACCTATGAGGTGGTCTGGTCCTGGACTTTTGTTTTTTAGGAGTTTTTAAATTACTGATTCAGTTTTATCACTTGTAATCAGTCTATTCAGGCTTTCTATTTCTTTATGATTCAGTCTTGGAAGGTTGGTTGTTTCTAGGAATTTATCCATTTCTTCTAGGTTACCCAATTTGTTGTTACGTAGGGACTGGGTCTTTTTCCCTGTGTTATCTCCAACATTTACTATAATGCCTGGCAATGTTTGGTATATGTTAAGTAAAACCTTGTTGAATCAGTAAGTGAGAAACAAATCTTCCCCTGGGAGAAGTAAAACATTGATTCAATAGCATAAAAGGCATACAAGTTAGGGGAAATTACCTTGGGAACTTTGTGGAAAAGATAAAATTAAGACTGGGCAGACAAAGTGGCATTTATGGTGGGAGGAACTGTGTGAACAAAAGTACCTAGATGAGAATAGGTAGAAGATGTTAGACTCTTCAATACTTTATTAGAGTGGAGGATATATGCTGAGGAAATGGAGAATGTCCAAATCATAAAGGGTTTTGAAAGACAGGGTTTTTAGACATAGTATAGTTGGAAATTGAGACCCATTCATGATTTTAGAGCAAATGAATGACATAATCGTGCTTTTTAGAGAAGATCGATCCGGGAAATATATACAGAAAACAGTGGACAAGGATGGTTCTACATCATCAAAAGCAGCTATGAGGTTGATGTACCATAATATATGAATAAGCAGGTGAGGTAAGTTAAATTACTATTCCAAATAATCATTCCCTCTCTCTTCGACCCTACATCCCTCATCTCTTGGCTCTGGACTTGATGATGTGATCTGCTTTGGCTGCTAGAATGTTAGCAGGACTTGAGAAGCACTTGTGTGATTGGACTTACTTCAGCAGTCATCAAGAGAAGAACGTGTCTTAGTTAGCCTATAGAGAGAGAAGTGGAAGGAGCCCCAGCTAACTCCAGGCAGTCCACAAACACATGATAAATACTAAATAATTGTTTTAAGCCATTGGGTTTTGGTGTGTTTGTTATACAGCAATAGTAATTGATACAGGGGATTGGGATGTGATAGTGTTATAGAACGAAGGAAGGGAATGATTATGACATACTTTTGAAGGATAAATTAATTGGTTGAAATAGGTTCTGGCCATAATGAAATAAATTTATATGTTAAAAATGCAAAAGAATAGCTTTAAAAACCTTTTTTTCCATTATTGAATAAATCGAGAATATCTGAATAAGAAAATCTGAAGTAAATGAATAACATTATTATTCTTAAGAAGCAGTTACTTAGGTATATTCTTTCTCTTCTGGGGGTAGACTTATTTTTTCTATTCAGCAAGTGTTCGCTTTGTGCATTTGCATTCGCAATCGTCCTTATTTGGTAAAATCCTTCTTTTGGAAAGTGTACCAGTCAGTTAATTATCTACTTAGGAGGGAGGATGATGTCATTGGAAAGGATTTATTCTTGTGAATTTACATAAACGTAGAATGCAAATAAAATAACAATTTTTTGAATAGTCCCCTGCACATTTTTACTTTGGGAGAAAATAAAAATTGACTGTCGATTTCTGGTAATTTTTTTTCTTTTGTAGACTATAGGTAATTTGGAGTGACTAATCCGGCTGTCTTTACTCAATTATCTGGCTTGCTTCTGGCAAGAAGCACATTAATGGAAGAAATCAGAGGGGACATTACAATTAGAAGAGCAAAGAAGAACCATATAATGCTTTGCTTATAAGAATCACCTATTGTTGTTGGGGAAATTGCATTGCAATATTTTAATTTGGAAGTCAAATCAGTCATCCTTGTCTAGACATAATCCTCTGACTATGGAGGAAAGTGCTTCTTTGCCCTTCTACCAAACTTCCCGCTGCAAATCCACTTTTACCTGTGTCCCACTGGGTGGATTCATATTGCTGTGGGCAAGCAGCTTCTGATTATTTCACATGCAGAAAAAGAGAGCATGAAGGAGGGAAGGTGGGGTGGGAGTGGGGAGAAGAGAAGAAGGAGAAAAAAGGAAAATGAATGAAAAATTCTCTGCAGGGTTACTGGAGGCCAATAAATGTGACTGAGGTATATGTACTGATCAAGGCTTGTACTGTCTTGCCCTGGCTATGTTCTTTCTGTTTGTTTGTTTTTTTAAGATTTTATTTATTTGAGAGAGAGAGAGACAGAGATAGCAAGAAAGAGCAGGAGCGGGGAGGAGAGGGAGAAGCAGGCTCCCTGCTGAGCAGGGAGCTGGATGTGGGGCTCAATCCCAGGACGCTAGGTTCATGACCTGAGCCGAAGACAGATGCCTAACCTACTAAGCCAGGGAGGCACCCCAGCTACATTCTTTCTAAAAGCTACGTACCTTGGCACAAAACTACCACCTCAAGTCTGTGAAATAACCCTCTTCTATCATTGTAGAAGTACAACTTCCTGGAGTTTTCTGGATAAAAAAACTCAGCCGTAGCATATTTCTGGGCAGACATGTTTTCTTAGACATTTTATAACTGAGGACTGGGATACAGTTGGGAGTACCAGGCAATACTTGGCTGGTTCTGTTAAGAGAATAAAGTAGCTCTAGGGGCTGGCTTTCCCCTAACCCACTTCTGGGGATGCCAAAAGAGAAAGAAAAAAGGTCGAGGAATCCTAGAACCTGACATTGAAACTGTGAGGAGCTCCTGGGAGACAGAAAGAGATTAAGTCCGGGTGTGAGGAGCATATCAACTCAAAAGCAAGGGGCCGTCCTGTGCCTGGATCAGAGTCAGATAGGGAAGAGCTCTGTAGCTTGGATAGAGAGTGATAAAAAGCAAGCAAAGGAACCCATACATGCAGGAGGCTCGTCCTTAAGCAGTTATCCCTCCCTCTCCCCTTTTCCTTTCAGTACCCCATGAGATAGGTGATTGTCGTTCAAAGGTAGCTCTTGACGAAGAGTAGTGCCATAGGCCAAGGTATAGGAAGGTTTCAAAGCCATTTGCCAAGTTGGTGGTGGGGAGAACGAGTGGAATGAAAGCTAGAGGGTGAATTTTAACACCAGAGACCTTCTTCTAAGAAGAGCATTCCCTCCCCAATGCCAAATACAGTCAGATGGGTGCTAGACAGGGCCTAGGCTTTTGCTGCTTGAGCTTGGAAACATTACCAGCCAAAGTAGAAATTTTCTGAGGTGTAAGCAGTATAAAGAAGACAAACTGAACAACCTGTACTAGATGAAGCACCATTAATGTACCAGATAGAAGAAAAAGATTTTTAAAGTGTAATAAAGATTTTCAAAGAAATAGGGAGATTATTAGGAACACAAAACAGACACAAATCATTATAAGAATGAATCAGTGAAAGAAACTGGGCATCAAATCATGAGACTTGAAATAAAGAACTCAACATACCTGAAAATAAATTAGATCTTTGACCTAATTTAAACTGGAAGATCAGCTGAAGAACTCTTCCAGGAAGCAACAGGCAAGAAAATATAAAAGGAAAGGTAAGAGATAAAGAGGATAGAAGTTAAAAAAATTTTTGAGATCTATAAATAGGAGTCTTGGGAAGAGGGAACAAATAGATGGAGGAAGGAAGTCTTCCATTTGTGACAATATGGATAGACTTTTAGATTATTTTTTTTAATGTTTTTTTTATTATATTATGTTAGTCACCATACAGTACATCCGTGGTTTCTGATGTAAAGTTCGATGATTCATTAGTTGCGTATAACACCCAGTGCACCATGCAATACATGCCCTCCTTACCACCCATCACCAGTCTATCCCATTCCCCCACCCCCCTCCCCTCTGAAGCCCTCAGTTTGTTTCTCAGAGTCCACAGTCTCTCATGCTTCATTCCCCCTTCTGATTACCCCCCCTCTCTTTATCCCTTTCTTCCCCTACCGATCTTCCTAGTTCTTATGTTCCATAGATGAGAGAAATCATATGATAATTGTCTTTCTCTGCTTGACTTATTTCACTTAGCATTATCTCCTGCAGTGCCGTCCATGTTGCAGCAAATGTTGAGAACTCGTTCTTTCTGATAGCTGAGTAATATTCCATTGTATATATGGACCACAACTTCTTAATCCAGTCATCTGTTGAAGGGCATCTCGGTTCCTTCCACGATTTAGCTTATTATGCTTAGTGAAATATGTCTGACAGAGAAAGTCAAATACTGTATGATATCACTTATATGTGGAATCTAAAAAAGCCAAACTCATCGACACAAAGTAGAAGGGTAGTTGCCAAGAGCTGGGAGTGACAGAAAGGAGGAAATATTGGTCAAAGACCAAAGACTTCCAGTTATAAGGTGAATAAGTTCTGGGATCTAATTACAACATGGTGACTATCGTTAACAATACTGTATTGTATTGTATTTCTGAAAGTTACTAAGAGGAGATCTTAAATGTTTTCAGCACACACAAACAAAGGTAAGTTTGTGAGGTAATGAATGTGTTAACTAACCTTATTGTGGTAATCATTTCATAATATATGTGTATCAAATCATCACATCCATCTTAAACTTACAGTGTTACAGGTCGATTATATCTCATTACAGCTGGAGAAAAACCCAAAAACCAAACCAAATAAATGAGGGAAAGGAAATATTTGAGGAGATAATAAACAAGAATTTTTCAGAACTGAAGAAATATATAAGACCTTAGATAAAAAGGGCTATGAACTAATAAATAGAGTAGATGAAAGAAAGAAATCATACCTAGGCATAATATACTAATACTTAAGACCATCAACCAAAAAAGAAAAATTCTATAAGCTTCCAAAATGGGGGTGGGGGTAGGCACAGGATAGTATACCTATAAAGAAACACGAATGCTATTATCAACATTAAATGAGTTAATGTATGTAAATTGCATCAAACACTCCCTTGCACAGTAAACATTCTTTAAGCGTTAACTATTATTATTATCAAACTTTTCCTAGATGGAAGAAGACAATAGAGTACTGTTTGTGTTACCGGTTAACACAAAGTATTAAAGGAAGTCTTTGAATTTAGGGTTTTATGATATTCTCAGTAACATAAGGCTGATAAAATGATAAGATTTCCATAAAATGTACCCTTGGACAAATACTTCCAGTAGGAAAAAAATAGATCACTCTGATCTCAAATGCAACCCTTATGGCCCCCTACAGATTGTGGTGTCCTCTTCTCCTGGGTTGTGAGTATATGACTAATACACTGCTATCAGTCTCATATGTCTCACTCAGGTGTCTTGTGTTTGGCCATCTCATACTATTTAGGGTGGAAAAATCTCTCCCTCACCAAAGGGGTGACCAGAAGGCATTTAAACATAGCTAATGTGGGATATAGATTTAAATATATTTATCAGAAAATAAGAAAGTCTGAAAACACATGAGCTAAGAACTCAATCAAGGGGGAAAAAACAACAAAGCAATGAAATAGGGAATAGCAATAAAACCTGGATAAAATATATAATTTTGAAAAAAAAACCAAAAAATGCATAATTGGCCAAAGAAGAAATAGAAATATTCAATAGACTGATACAATTACATTTTTTATGGTAACAAAGCATTTTTAGAATTTCATAGTTGAGTTTTACTAAATTATTACAGAACTGTTAAACTTTAAATGAGTTATCCCAGAAAATACAAAAAGAGGGAAAACTGCTCAAGTAATTTTATAAAGCCAATAAAACCTTGATTTCAAACCCAGACGAAAACAGTATAAGAAAAAAAATATATGTAGATCCACCTTACTTATGAATATAGATGAGGAAATTCTGAATAAAGTTATTAGCTGATGGAATCAAGCTGTGTGTGTTTTTTAAAAAATAGCATCATGATCAATAAGTTTTTCTTTTGAGAATACAGAGGTCATTCAACATAAGAAAATGTACACATAAAGGGACTAAAAGAAAAAAAAATCTGTTATTCAAATAGCTGTAGAAAATAATTTGACAAAGATGATTTTTAAAAACTGTTACTAAAAGGAAAATTTTCCCCCTGAAATAAAGCTTATTTACTAAAACTTTACAGCCAACATTATACCGAATAGAGAAATTTTGAAGGTTGGCTGCAGTGGTTACCATTATTTGATATAATACTAGAAGTTCTGGCCAAACAATAATATTTGAAACAAAATAAGAGGTATAGGATTAAAATGGAACAAACTACTATTGTTTTTCATATCTATATTAAAAAAACTCAAAGGGATTAGCAGAGAAAATATTAAAGTATTAGGAGTTTTGTGGGAGTTTGGCAGATTTGCCAAACAAACAGTTTAAAAATTTCAACCAGCAGGGGCGCCTGGGTGGCACAGCAGTTAAGCGTCTGCCTTCGGCTCAGGGCGTGATCCCGGCGTTATGGGATCGAGCCCCACATCAGGCTCCTCTGCTATGAGCCTGCTTCTTCCTCTCCCACTCCCCCTGCTTGTGTTCCCTCTCTCGCTGGCTGTCTCTATCTCTGTCGAATAAATAAATAAAATCTTTAAAAAAAAAATTTTCAATCAGCAATAATTAGCTTAAAAACATTAATAGGAAGGAGATAACCATTTACAGTAACATTCAAAACTATAGTGCCTAAAAACTAAAGTATGTAATGCACAAAAGTTCATGGAAAACTTTAGAACTCTATTAAGAATGTAAAAGAAAATCTTAGTAAATAGATAAAATGACAACATAACTTTTTTTCTTTCAATATTGACCTGAAAATGTTGATAAAATTCTAGCAGTATGTTTTTAGGAATTTAACCAACTGATTATAAGATATATGAAAGAATAAAAGTCCCCAGATTACTAGGACAATTTTTAAAAGGAAAAGCAAAGTCATTTTTAAACGACTCACCTCAGACATTAAGAAACACCACTGATTCTTAGCAACAGAAACAATACGGTATTGGTACAAGAACAGAGACCAGTGTGATTGAACAGAGAGTTTATAAACAGACCCATGAACATATATAAACTAGAATATGATTGAGGAAGCATTACAAAGCAGTAGAGAAAACTAGATTTTTAATGTATGATTCTGACTCTGCTGGTTTACCATATAAAGAAGAATAAAGTAGCTCTCTTCATCACATCATACAGTGTAAACTATAAAGCTTATATATTAAACAGAATGTAAAGGAATGTTTTCTAACTTCGTCCGGAGGAATGGCTTCTTGGATCAAGGAAGTATACCCAATACTGCCCAAAGTTGATGGCTATAACTGTATAAAGTTTAAGAGTTTCTTTTATTATTATTTTTTTGTATTTTTTTATTATGATGATATGTTAGTCACCATACAGTACATTATTAGCTTTTGATGTAGTGTTCCATGATTCATTGTTTGCATAGAACAGCTAGTGCTCCATGCAATACTTGCCCTCCTTAATACTCATCACCGGGCTAGCGCATCCTCCCACCCTCCTCCCTTCTAAAACCTTCAGTTTGTTTCCTGGACAAGTTTAAGAATTTCTATTCAGTGAAGGACACCATAGACAAGGCTATTAGAGAGGTCATTGGAAGAAAATGTTTGCTAGCTCTAAAGGGAGTTTCTAGTAACTAAAAAAAAATAAAAATACAGAGAAAAGGAACCATGGCTATAGAAGTGATACACAAAATGGAAGATAGCCAATGAATATATGAAGAAATGCTCAACCTCATTAGTAATCAAGAGAAAACAAAGAGAATTAAAACAACATGAAATGTCATATTTTACTGATCAGAGAGACAAAAACTAGAAATAGGATAATACTAAGTATTGGTGAGATGTACCTGGAAACAGGAAAACCAGAGCACTGCTGGTAGGAATGGAAACGAATAGCCATTCTGGAGAGTAGTCTGTCACTACTTATGTTTAAATACGTATACATATGTATACTTATATATATATAAAAACATGTATTTGTTTATATAAATTGCATATATAATCTCTATTTGCTGACCTATCAATCCCATTCCTGAGTTTATACCTCAGAAGATATACTCACAGATCTGTAAAAGTTACATATAAGGATGTTCATATGAAGTGGTTTGTGGTAAGTGACTTGATAAGTGACTTGGAGGCAACCTAGGTACCATCACTAGGAAAATGCATATATAAAATGTAGCAAATGCATTTAAAAGACCATACAAAAGATAGAAGCATACTCTCAGTGTACATACAGCAACATGGATAGATCTTAAAAACACAAGTGTTCAGTGACAAAAGCAGTGCACATATGGACACAGTTTTCAAAGATATGTGCATATCCAGGGGCATATTAAGCAAATTAGGATGGCTGTCTTGGTGAAGGAACAGGCGTTGGGGTTGAAAGGAAAAAAATAGAAATAAAACAAGAGAGATGATTGGCATAGAGCCAGGAATCATGAGTGTAGTGAACACAACTGTGCTTCTGGAGTCCCAAAGAAAAAAAGTCCCAATGCCTTATCTAATTGCTGACACAAATTCTCCCATAATCTCAAAGTATAAGATGTAAACATACACATGTGCACGTGCGCGCGCACACACACACACACACACACTCACACACTGAAGGAGACAACCCAGACAAAAACGTTTTTAAAACTTTAACTGGAAGGGTTTATTTTTTGTGTCTAACAACTAGTCAAATCAAATAAAACAGTTAAGCTGGTTTGTGCTTTTATTTTTCTCTTCTTACACGGATTTCTCTGCCCAGTCAGCACCACACCCCACATTAGTTACTCCCCCCAGCTTTAGTGAATCAAAATATTAAATGTTGAAAAGGAGCTTGTGAAGAAAAGATAAAATTCAAATTAATCTAGTCAAAATGTACCCACTCCATGTACTGAACCTTCTTGGTGCAGGTTAATTGGAGAATCAGGTTATTAAGCAGCAGTTTTGATTAGTAGATTGCCAACAGGAAATTAAACCCCAAACTTTTGCTCAGTGGTAAAATTCTTGTCTAAAATATCAAGAAGATGTTTCATCAAAATCATTGAAAGAGAAAGCAGAGTTTATTAACTACCTAAGAAACTGAAAATATATGATAGTTAGCTGGAGTATTGCTACTTTCCAAAACAATACCATTAAAATATTAAATGTGAAGAGTTAATATTTATTAAGAGCTTACAATTGCTGAGCATCCTGCAGGCACCTTATCAGGTGATTGCTATTATCATTTTTACAAATGAGGAAACGAAGGCTTAGAAACAAAAAGTATTTAGCTCAAGATTACATAGCTACTAAATGGCCAAAGTGATGAAAAACAACAACAACCACGTTTAAGAGATATTTCCTTTTTCTCACAGGAAATCCTTTGTATGTGTCGGTAATGGTAGAGGAGCTGATTCTGAACTGCAGTATTAACTCTAGATAGAAAAGAAGGTAATTTGTGGAGTCATGCCTTTTCCTGGTAGGCACATGTTTCTGCTCCCCTGCTGCCAATTAGCCCACCTGATCAAAATTTTGACCTCCATTCTATATGCCTTTCTTGCCCTCTGGAACTCATGATATGAGACCCCAGCTCATTAGACCTGTTGAAGCCAGACTTTAATGCATTGTCAGCCCTGGGGATCTGTTTGGTCTGGTACTAAGTTCTGTTTTCACCTAAGAGGAGAAAACATCCCAAGCAACCCTATTTTCCAAGAACTGTAAGTTAAGAAACTGTGCAAGTAACTTTTTGGGGTTTGTTCCAAGGTCAGTAGCTATTACTAGTCACTGTGTTTTCTGTTATCCTCTTTCTTTCCTTTATTTCACTCTCTCTCTGGTTTGATTTTTGCTGTGAGCAAGTCTTAAAATATGTTGGGCAGTTTCCATTACGTACAAGAGCTAAAATTTCTTAAGAAGCAAGATGGTGTATGGGCAATCAGGAAGTCATGATAGTTAAAACATTAGTTTATGTGCTAAAAAAGCCCACTAAACCAGGAAACAGGAGACCCTTGCAGTCCTGATATTGAGCAGTTGATTTACCTCTTTTGGGCTTCCATTTTGTCATCTATAAATGACTGCCCTGGGCAGATAATTTCTAATGTTTCTATTAAAGTTTAACGTGCTCCTGGTAAATTAATGCATAATTAGAAACAAAATGGAATGAGATTAAGAAAATGCCCCGGTTACAATATTTGAAGTCTATCTATGTGTCAGCACAGCAAATGTGACCTAAGGGTCATGAACAGTAATAGAACAATGAGAAAGTCAAAGGCAGGAGGCTCTGGGCATAAAAACAAGCACCTGTGATTCTTTAATTTGGGTATAATGAGTCAGAACCACAAGGTAATCCTTTCATGACAAACGGGTATGGCCAGACCTTTCCTAGAAAGAGGGGCTGATGCGCTGATTCTCATGGTATGAGTTTTTTTAACTGACATCTTAAATGTGGTTTTTAATATTGTTGGAGTAGCAGACTTCTTTCAAAATCTGGCAAAATCTAGTGTTTCTACTCAGAAGAATACAAATAAGAACACACACCGTTTTACATAGAATTTTAGAAGTTCACAGACACCATGCATTCAGCCTCCAAATTAGCAACCCTAAGGGTATAAATGATCTCTAGGTCATCCAGAGGGTTAGTTGACTATTTTATTGTAGTTTTAATGCTATTGACCTGGCTCATTCATTCTTAAGTCTTTCAACAAGTGTTTACTGAATACCTAGTAGGTATTGGGAATCCAAAATTGAAACACATAATGTGCCTTTTGGGACTTTAAGGAGGTAAGGATAGAAAAGTGCAGATTAGGAGCAGTATATGTGTAGGGCAAAGTTTCCCAGACTTGGCATTTTGAGCTGGATAATTCTTTATTTTGGGAGCTATCCCATGCATTGTAGAATGTTTAGCAGCATCCCTGGCCTTACCTACTAACCACTGGTAGCACCCCCACTTCAGGTTGAGATACCCAAAAATGTCTCCAGACATTGCCAGACGTACCCTGCTGGGAGGGGGGTGGAAATCACCCCTAGCTGAAACCACTGACTAGAGTAAAGAGCCTCTAAATCTCTTAGCAAAAACTAGGGAAGGAAACACACAGGAATAAACATTGGAGTAAGGCATGAAGAATATCGGGACTGCCTTTCTCCCACTTCTAGTGTCCATGCAGAAGGATTTTTAAAAGCACATTCACATTCCTGGCCTCTCCTTGCCTCTTTACTTGTTTACTCTGTCCTAAAGAAAGTGAAGTGACTGGCCTAATGGGAAAGTTTACAAAAGATCCCTGGGCTTAACAGGCTCAGTTTCTCTTTTTCTCCTCTTGGGATCTGCTGCCTTCAGGGTATACATGTGACAGTGCTTCTCTAGGGTCCCCCTTGGTCACCAGGGTAGGGTCTTCTGTAGGGTTTTCCTTAGTCATGGGCGAAGCTTAGTCCCATCCAGTCCCACCACTTCAGCTGGTGAGCTGCCCAACTCCAGGGTTCTTCATTAGCATCCTCACCAGGTTCACACACCTAAAGCCGTGACCTCCAATCAGGGCTCCAATAGTTAAGCAGAGTACTATTTTGATCTCCAGCCCTCCCATCCTTTATTTTATTTTTCAATTTATTCAGAACTGATGGTAGGGAAGAGGGATATTCCATATTGAAGCCCTTCAGAGACCACACCTCCCTGAGATGATTAAAATCAGATAAGTTGGGAGAAGATAGTCTAGACAAAGAAAACATCATAAACAGAAACAATAAAGTATGAGGTTGTGGTCTACTCAGGAAACTCCATAGTCAGTTCAGTAACTGGAATCTGAAGTACAAGGCCAGGGAAGATTAGATGGTGAGTTAGGTTGGACAGAGAGTTGAAGCCAGATCAAGAAAGGCCTTCTAGACCACCCAGAAGAATCTAGATTTTTTTTCTGAGATAATTATGAGCAGTGTGGAGGAAAACTTGAAGAGACTGTTATGAGATAGGACTATTAGGGTGGCTGCTGTAGAAGTCAGGCCAGGAGAGGGTGGGGCTTGAGCAAGGGCATGGTGATGTAGATGGATCTGCTTAACAATATTTATGTGTGTGCTTTTGGCATGACTTTTAAATTTTGTTCCTACTTGATATTAAGCAAACTCTTTCCTTGCGTTAATTATGAGGCCAGTTTGTGGTGGCAAGTAAGAAGGGGTATGTGTTTTTCTCCGTTTGTCTCACTGGAATGTTCTTTGAATTATCAAAGCTTGTGCCCAAAAGAGAATTCATCACTAAAAAGGATACAGATCTTGAGCATGAGTGACAGAAGAGCCACAAAGTTGCTGACTACAGAGTTGGTGAATCCAATCTTGAACACAGAATTAGGGGAACTGGAATGATTCGATTTGGAGAAGAGAATAATTCACAAAGGTGCCAATTTTACTCATTTTCACTGAAAACAGACACAAAGAAATAGGTCTAAAAAAGGCCTAAAGGTCTTAGATAGTGTCTTAATCCATTCAGGCAGCTCTAATAAAATACCACGGAGTGGGTGGGTAATAAACAACAGAAATTTATTTCTCACAGTTCTGGAGGTTGGAAGTCTGAGATCAGGGTGCCAGCAGCATTACTGAGGGCCCTCTTCCAGGTTGCAGACTTCTTGTATCCTCACAAGGCAGAAGGGGGCAAGGGATCTCTCTCGGGTCTCTTTTATAAGGCACTAATCCCATTCATATGGATTCCACCCTCATGACCCAAGCACCTCCGAAAGGCCCTACCTCTTGATACCAATACCATGGGCGTTAGGATTTCAACATATGAATGTTGAGGGTACACAAACATTCAGACCATCATGATGCCCTGGAATAAAAAAAGGTTTTGATAATGAGAATTAAATATTGGAGTTACTGAGAGAATTACAGAATCTCCTACAGAGACTTTTAAAAGTAGGACTTCTAAGTATAGGGTAAGGTGCTATGCGTATAAGTTTTATAAAGCATTGATTTTGATTTTGTTTAAAAACAAAAATGAGATGACTTTGAACTTGCGGTATATAAACAATAAAAAAACAAAATACATTCATCTCTGGCAGTTTGCTAATATTATCTTAGATTCACTCACTCAACAAATATTTTTTGAGTGGCATCTATGGAGTTTACATTTACTTAAATATCAGGATAATACTTAAATATCAGGATATACAAATACTGTGCATATCAGGAGCTCCATTTGGATAAGTGATTTTTGAGATGCAGTTTGGCATAGAAGCTTCTGCACTACAAAGCATGAAGTGAACAACAGATTATCTAACTCCTTTCCCTACCACCCCCACTTTATACGACCTCCCATTGACCTGTTGGTATAAAACAAAACAAAAAACCTTTTTTATTCCAAGTTTTAAAATTTTCATGATGATTGTGCTATGCTTTAATTTTGCTTTTTAGTTTTATTTTGTCTAATAAAGTGAAATATGCATTAAAATGCCTGGCACATGGTAGGCGTTGAATAAATATTTGTTGAATGAATGAATGGTAGTGGGGAAGCCACAAGGCAATTACTCTTTCCTGAAAAGACCACACAGGAATGGAAGGAGAGCAAGGCAATGTTGTTAGAGTCTAAATAAGAACCACTATATGTCTCAGGCATTTTCAGAAAATCAGTGAGCGATGAGAAATCCAGAAATCTTCTACTTCTATAGACCCCAGAGACTTGGACAAAAGCCTTCAAACAACATATTCCATTAAAGAAAGAACTTTTGAAGAGAAAAATACTGTTTTTTTCCCTTTCTTAATCTTAGCCTTACAACTCAAACCAAGCATAAAGAATTGGCAGTGTTTTTTGTTTTTTTTTTGTTTTTGGGGTTTTTTTTGGAAAAAAAGAGAAAAAAAAGCCTTCCTATGAAGAAAGATAGAAAACTCAACAGTGTTCCCAGCCAACAAGAGAGTGGTTTTGTAGCATGATAGGAAGAGATATTAATTTGGGAGCTATGCTGCTATAAATTGACTCATTGGTAATACAAAATGTAGTCTTTGGGAAGAGAGCTAAGGATCCATGTACAAGAAAGACTCATTGGATGAGATTTGTAATATGTTCATAAGAACCCTTCAGAGCTCCCTTCTGGAAAAAGAGGAGGAATCTCACACAATAACCCCCAAACTGAGGTAGTTTGTGCCACACGGTTGGATATAAATGCTTAAGAAGCGGAAGAGCCTTTACGCTCAACGGAAGAGAAAGGCCATTTCAGTGTAAAAGAAATGTTAAAATTTGGTGGGCTTGAAGGCAGGGATAACTGAAGCAAAAATTCTAATTTCTTTGAACATATTGTGAAATTGTCATTTGCAGCCTATGAGAAGCAGATGTTGAGATGAAGTGGAGTTCAAGTGGTATTGGGAGGCCAGGGAGTGGAGGAGGAATACAAGTTAGGAAAGATAAAGGAGGGAAAGGGCCAGGGAAAGCCTTCACACTAAAATGTGGTTTTGACACCTATATAAGGAAAGGGGTCTGGGGAAACTGAATTCAGCAGGAAGAGCTTCAGACCATGATAGAAATCCAACAAGGTCTTGGCCCACCCAGCAGGGAGCTTCCAAGCACAGAAAACTGGCTTGTGGAGACTGATTTTGGCAGAATGGCCAGGCCCTAATACCCTTGCCATGCCAGTCATTGGCAGAAGACTTCAGGAAGATGTGGCTTCAGCTCAAAAGCTGAGGAGAATACTGAAGGCTCTGCAGCTAGAAGCTGTTAACTAACCATGATCCCTGCAGATGAATGGGAAGCTGCTTCTTGAAGGGGGATATGAGCAGGGAACCCCCATGACTATCACACTAAATACCATGGTCTTAGTGAGGCCACCTCACTATACAAGTGTTGTGACCTAATACACTTTGGTGTATTAGCTGTATCCAGTAAATGTACTGGAAACCTAGCTGACATCATAAAAAATATAATGCATAATGTTTGCTGAAACACATCTTATAAAAAGACCAGATCTCTTCATCCACGTTTTTGAAATAGTGCTGCTATACCTATTAAGAGCATTTTAAAATCTCATATAATTAGTTCTCCACAACTTTGTAAGGTTAAAGCAGACAGACATAACAACATGTGGGAATTTTTGAAATATCATTTACAATAGCATCATCAATATCTAGTAATAAATCTAGCAAAGATACATGAAACTTCTAGAGATTATAAAACTTTTCTTAGAGAAATTAAGGAACTAAATGGGTAGATAAGCCATACCTGTGGATTAAAGACTCAGTATTTTGGGATATCTATTCTTCCCAAATTGATCTATAAATGCAACACAATCCCTGAAGACTATTTTTTAAAAATAAACTTTATTGAGGCAAAATTAACATGGAATAAAGTGCACCATATTAAGTGTATATTTCAATAAGTTTGAAAAACGTAGACTCCAATGTATCCACCACCACAATTGAGATATAAAACATTTTTATCATTCGCCAAAGTTCCCTCATGCTTCTTTACAGTTACCACTCTCCACCTGAGTTCTAGGAAACTGCTGATCTGCTCTCCGTTTTGTCTTTCCTAGACATTCATATAAATGGAATCAAATAGATGTGCTGTTTTATGTCTTGCTTTTTTTTTTTCCACAAAATGCTTTTTAAATTCATCCATATTGTTGCATATGTTAATAGCTTGCTTTTTTATATTACAGATTGCTCTTCATACATTCACCACAATTTGCTTATCCAGTCACCTGCTGGGGGACATTTGGGATTTTTCAGTTAGGAGCTTCTAAGAATAAGGCTATTTAAACATTAATTAAAAAAAATTCATTTTCAACTTTTGGTGTAGACTATTTTTTCTCAACTTCAGAACTATTGACTTTAGGTGTGGGAAATCTTTTTTGTTGGGGGTTGCCTTGTGCATTGTAAGGTTTTTAGCAGGATCCCTGGCTTCTACCTACTAGATGCTAGTACTCCTCAGTAGTGGCAATAAAAAATGTCTCCAGACATTGCCAGTGTTCTTTGACTGAGGGGCAGGGGAGTGTCAAGACTTACCCTCAGTTGAGAAACTACTGTGAACATTTGTATTCATTGTTCTTGGGTGAATACCTGAGTGGAATTGCTGGGTCATAGTGTAAATATATGCTTAACTTTATAAATAACTGAAAACTTGTTTTCCAAAGAGTTTGTTCCATTTTACACTTCTAAGAGCAATGCATGAGTGTCCTCGTCACTCCACATATTTGCCTGCATTTGGTACTATCAGTCACTTTTGTTTTAACAATTCTAGTGAAGGTAAAGAGTGTCTTGTTAGATTTTCATGATTACTCATGCTATTGAGCATCTTCTTGTTCTTATTGTAGTTGCCTTTTTACTTAAGTCATTGTCTTTTGCTCAATTTTTAATTGTTATTGTTCTTTTAATTGTTGTTCTTATAGGAGTTCTTTGTATGTTCTATATATGATTCCTTCATCAGATATATATGTTGCAGATGTTTCTGATGCTCTGTGACTTGTTTATTGATCTCTTAGTGGAGATGAAGTGTTTAACTTATCAATATTTTTTTAAGGTTAGTACTTTTGTGTTCTAAAAAAAAAAAAAATCTTTATTTTTATCTTCCCAAATTTAGGTGAAGATATTCTCCAGTATTTCCTTAGAGAAACTTTAGGTTTCCAAGTTTTGTATTTTGAACGATGAGTGATTGTGAGTGTGTTTTGGGGGGTGGAGTAAGATAGAAGTTGAGGTTCATTTTCATCCTTGTGAATATCTAGTTCAGTATTTGTTAAAAACACTTTTCTCATTGGTGGCTTGACTAGAATTCAGTTGGCTACTGAATGTGAGTCTATTTCTGGACTTTCTCTTCTGCTCTGTTTATCTAATTGTCCACTCCAGTGTTTCTTAACCTTTTATTATTACCTCCCTAACAAGTCTTCCTAGAAACTTTTATTCCTAATCCTCCCTTTCTCCCATGAACTTTTAACATCAGATGCATATTGTGTATTAATTTATGCACTGTAGGTATACGTGTGCTTTATATGTGAAAAGAATAAGAATATTTTCTTCCAAGAACCAATTTCTACCTCCTTGGGGTTGAGAATGCATTATCTATTCTCATACTAATACCACATTGTATCTTCATAGTTCATCTTGAAACAAGGTAGTGTAAGTCTTCCACCTTTGTTCTTTTTCAAAATTGTATTGGCTGTTATTATCCTTTGCTTTTAGGATAAGTTTTGTAATCAGCTTATCAATGCCTTTCTAAAAATGCATGGTGAGATTGCTCTGGGTAGCATGGACATTTTAACTATGTTAAATCTTCTGATCCATGAGCATGGAATATTTTTCTATCTTTTTGTGTCTTCTTCAATATCTTTCAAGAGTGATTTATAGTTTCTAGAATATAGATCCTTTACGTCTCTGGTCAAGTTAATTCCAAGGTAACGTATGGTTTTTGGTGCTATTGTAAATGGGATGGATTCCCTAATTTCTCTTTCTTCAGTCTCAGTATTCGTGTATAGAAATGCAACTGAATTCTGAGCATTGATTTCGTATCCTGCCACATTACTGAATTGCTCTATAACTTCTAATAGTTTGGGAGTGGATTCTTTTGGATTTTCCATATAGAGTATCATGTCATCTGCTTAGAGAGACATTTTGACTTCTTCTTTGCCGATTTGGATACCTTTGATCCCTTTTTGTTGTCTGATTGCTGTTGCAAGGACTTCTAGTACTATGTTGAATAATAGTGGCGAGAGTGGGCATCCTTGTCGTGTTCCTAATCTTAAGGGAAAGGCTTCCAGCTTTTCCCCATTGAGAATGATATTTGCTGTAGGCTTTTCATTGATGGTTTTTATGAGATTGAGGAATGTACCATCTATTCCTACACTCTGAATCCTTTTTGATGGGGTCTTTGCCTGGTTTGGGGATCAAGGTAATATTGGCCTCATAGAATGAGTTTGGTAGCTTTCCTTCTGTTTCTATTTTTTGAAATAGCTTTAGGAGAATAGGTATTATTTCTTCTTTGAATGTTTGGTAGAATTTCCCAGAGCAATCTACAATTTCAATGCTATCCCGATCAAAATACCAATGACATTTTTCAAAAAACTGGGACAAAGAGTTCTTATATTTGTATGGAACCAGAAAAGGCCCCGAATCGCCAAGGAACTATTGAAAAGGAAAAACAAAGCTGGGGGCATCACAATGCCAGGGCTGAAGGAACTACTGCGGAGAAGAGGAGAACTACATGGACGGGAGAGGATGGTAAGGGAAGGCACTGTTAGGCCAGGTCCCCACAAGTCAGTAGACACACTCCTCTCAGAGGAGGTCGTGTGATTGTTTTCCAGCTGTTCCCAGCAGCCGTGGGACTGGTAGAGGGAGTTTTACAAGCATCTATGAATGGGAGGAGGGCCAGATGGTTGAGGGAATGGCAGGACAGGGAAAAAAATTATTGCTCTGGGATCCAAGCTTAATTGAAGGAAGTAAATACAGGTACGGACTTTAGGTTGGGAGACAGTAGAACCAGAGGTGTGGATGAGGTAGAAGGATTGGTGTGATATGAACAATAGAGTGAGATAGTCATAATTACAATAGGTTGCAATTACTCTGAATTTAGGAATAATGTAGAAGAGCCATTTGGGATGTGACATTAGCCAGTTTGAAACCACAATAGGGGTTCCTAGACTGGAATGGAGGACAGAGGTGAAGATCCTTGGACATCAAGGGGCTGGTTTTCTGGGGGTGGGTCATATGCGCTGTTAGCGATGAGGTTGTTGGCCAGGGTGATGGCGGGATTTGGGTAGACAGACAGACAACACAGCAGGTACTGATGTCTTCGGTGAGGGCTGTGTATGGAGGGGTGTGAGGCGGGCGATGGTGGTAGGGAGACCGAGCAGCTGATAGGAATTGTTAGGCAAATTGCAAACATTGGTAGTTTATCTGTAATCTAAAACCCAAGAGCCTAAAAATTCAAATCTCGGTACATATCTAAACACGAATAATCTTGTATAACTAGCATCTAATTAGCAAACATTTCCAGGAATTCAAGGCGTTGCTCTCCAGTGGCTATTGCTCATTGGTCTGAAAAATTAAAATCAGGAAAAAATAACCTGAAAGTCAAGTGAAATATTTGTTTTTTGCAAAAAGCCAGGGTCAACTAGCTTTGGGTGCAAGATGCAGTTGAAGCACGTGACACGTGCACGTAAGCAAAGGTTAACAAGGACACAATTGACAAGGCAAGAAACAACAATTGTTGGAGAGGATGTGGAGAAAGGGGATCCCTCCTACATTGTTGGTGGGAACGCAAGTTGGTACAGCCCCTTTGGAAAACAGTGTGGAGGTCCCTTAAAAAGTTAAAAATTGACCCAGCCATTGCACTACTGGGTATTTACCACAAAGACACAGACGTAGTGAAGAGAAGGGCCATATGCACCCCAATGTTCATAGCTGCATTGTCCACAATAGCTAAATCGTGGAAGGAACCGAGATGCCCTTCAACAGATGACTGGATTAAGAAGTTGTGGTCCATATATACAATGGAATATTACTCAGCTATCAGAAAGAACGAGTTCTCAACATTTGCTGCAACATGGATGGCACTGGAGGAGATAATGCTAAGTGAAATAAGTCAAGCGGAGAAAGACAATTATCATATGATTTCTCTCATCTATGGAACATAAGAACTAGGAAGATCAGTAGGGGAAGAAAGGGATAAAGAAAGGGGGGGTAATTAGAAGGGGGAATGAAGCATGAGAGACTATGGACTCTGAGAAACAAACTGAGGGCTTCAGAGGGGAGGGGGGTGGGGGAATGGGATAGGCTGGTGATGGGTAGTAAGGAGGGCACGTATTGCATGGTGCACTGGGTGTTATACGCAACTAATGAATCATCGAACTTTACATCAGAAACCAGGGATGTACTGTATGGTGACTAACATATATAATAAAAAAACATAACAAAAAAAAAAGAAATCTACTTGAGAGACTCTTTTAGTTTACCAGACTTTCTGCTTTTGGCCAGCCAGGTGAGTGCGAAATCATAATTCAGCATGTTCTTAATTTGAAGTCTTCTGATTCCTAATAAGGTTGAGCATCCTTCAATATATTTATCGGCCACTTGTTTTTCCTCTTCTTGTAAAGTGTCTGGTCAAATCCTCTGTCCATTTTTCTTTTGACTTTTTTTCTTATTTATTGTTTCTTCTACCTTGCTAAACTCCCCTATTTTATCTAGTGATTTGTCTGTACGTTCTTTGATGTTTCACAGAATGTGAAAACAATATGTTGCCTTCTCATTTCTAATTCTCATATCTTTCTTCCCTCACTGTGATGACTCATAATGACAATAAGTGGTGAAAATTGATATTCTTCTCCTAAAGTGAAGTTTTAAAAAATTTCACCATTGGGGCACCTGGGTGGCTCAGTAGGTTAAGCATCTGACTCTTGATTTCGGCTTAGGTCATGATCTGTGTTATGAGATCAAGCTTCGCATTGGACTCTGCGCTCACCAAGGAGTCTGTTTGAGATTCACTCTCTCCCTCTGCCCCTCCCCACTCTCCCTCTAAAATAAATAAATAAATAAAATCTTTTAAAAAAATGCATGGTGAAATTCTGTTGTTGTTCATGAAGGAGTAATAGGCACAAGATTTACTTTTTCATTTAAACCATGTGGGGAAAAAAAAGAAAGAAGAAAAAAGGAACCACATGGATGATTCTACAAAATACATGAATATTTATTTTTTCAGACACTAAACAACAGACAGTACAGGACTGCGGCCCCCAAGAGAAGGAAAATAAATAAACTGAGCCAAGTGATCACCCCAGTTTAGCTTTGAGGCACGTTCTGAATGGTAGAATAGGAAGAAGGTTGTCAAAGAGAACACAGCAACTTTGCTGAATTGAAGACATAGAGATGAGAGTTCAAGGAATCTGAGGTGGCTGGAAGTTGCAGGGAAGAATTCCAGAAGGGAGGCAGCTAAACAGAAGAAGCTTCAGAAATCTATGTAGTGTTCCCCCTTGGGGTTTTGCTTAACACTAAGGTCTGCACACATAGGAGAAAACTCTCTGAGCTCAGGAAAAGAGCAACAGAGCCATGAACTAAACTGCTCAGAATTCACAGAGGACTTGGAATTGTTTGAGTTCCCACCAGCCAAATTGGAGATTCCTCACTAGTTAATTGGAATATTCAATAAAGATCCTGGAAGGATCACCTGTATTATGGTGGGGCTAAACTATCCCTGCAGTAACAGCTGCTGTAGACCCACTCTAAAAAATTCTTAAAACAATTCTCATAAAGATCAAACTAAAATAAAATGCAACTAATTTAACAGTCTACCAGAACTAATAAACATTCTTTAAAGAAAGGGAGCAAAATCCAACATTAACCAACATAACATTCACAGAAACTGACAAACATACAAAAATTCTTAGACATGTCTAAATCAGGAGACAGTATACTTCATACTCTTTACTGTATGTATATCTCAATAATAAAATGAAAAGGTGAAAGACTAAGTTTATGGTAAAAAGTATTGTTGGAAGAAGCATAGAATATAGTGTGTATCAAACTTTCAGTATTACCCAGAAGGTTTGTATTGTTAGAGCACAGATTGTTGAAACACCCCTAGAAATTCCTGATTGCTGCCTCAGTTGTTGAGGCCAACAGTGTGGATTCTAGCAAGTTCACAGGTGTTACTGCTGCTGTTCCTGCTGGTGTGGCCGGCTTTTGAGAACCACTGGGATAGTGGTTAGTTTTAGATTCTTTAGTTGAACCTATTCAACCATATACTCACTTTGAAATCTTGGTTGCATTTCTCTTTTTTAAAAATACAGGTCAGTATGTTTCTTTGTTTGCTTTTTAGAAGTGGTTTTCCATTATTGCATTATAAATCAACTGGTAGGTACTTGGAAAGTTTTATTTTATTTTTTTATTTTATTGAAGTGTAGTTTACACACAGTGTTACATTAGTTTCAGGTGTACAACATAGTGATTCAGTAAACCTATATGTTATGCTATGCTCACCACCACGAATGTAGCTACCACCTGTCACCATACAACCCTATTACAATACTTTTGACTGCATTTCCTATGCTGTACCTTTTATCCCCATGATTTATTCATTCCAAAACTGGAAGCCGGTGTCTCCCAGTCCCCTTTGCCCATCCCCCACACCTCTGCCCTCTGGCAACCATTAGTTTGTTTTCAGTATTTATAGGTCTGTTTCTGCTTTTTTGTTTGTTCCTTTGTTTCATTTTTTAGATTCTAAGTATGAGTGGAAATACAGTATTTGTCTTTCTCAGTCTGACTTATTTTACTTAGCATACTATATTCTAGGTCCAACCATGTTGTCACCAGATATTCCTTTATATATATATATATACATATATATACACTCACAAACATATATATAGATATAAATATAGATCTTACATTTTCTTTATCCGTTCATTTCTCAGTGGACACAGGTTGCTTCCATGTCTTGGCTATTGTAAATAATGCTGTAGCAAGCTTAGGGTGCATATATCTTTTTGAATTAGTGTTTTCATTTTCTGGTAGTGTTTCAATTCTTTGTAGTGGTAGTGGGAATTTCTGGATCATATGGTATTTCTATTTTTAATTTTTTTGAGGAACCTACATATTGTTTTCCACAGGGGCTATGCTGATTTACATTCTCACCAACAGATCTTGAAGGTTCCTTTTTCTCCACATCCACACCAACACTTGTTATTTCTTGTCTTTTTGATTCTAGTCATTATGACATGTATAAGGTGATATATTATTGTAGTTTTGATTTACATTTCCCTGATGATTAGTGATGTTGAGAATCTTTTCTTGTGTCTATTTGCCATCTATATGTCTTCTTTGGAAGAGTGTCTATTCAGGTCCTCTGCCCATTTTTCAATGGACTATTTGAGTGGTTTTTGTGTGTTTGTGTGTGTTGAGCTATATAAATTCTTTATATATTTTGGATATTAACCTCTTCTAGGATATATCATTTGTAAACATCTCCCATTCAGTAGGTAGCCTTTTCATTTTGTTGGTGGTTTCCTTCACTATGCAAATTTGGTTGCATTTTTTGATCTCTCAAATCTTTGATTTTCGTTTTTGTAAAATAGGGGTAATAAAGGTACCTCATATGATTGATATGAGGATTAAATGAGATAATATACCCAGTAAGTGTGCAATAAAAGCTACTTCATGGTTATTAATAGTGTTAAATATATTGTTAGCTATCTTTATTGTTATCATCACTAAGAACAAACTTATGTTTTCTGTGTTTATTCTATGGCCCTAGTTTATTCTATGGCCCTAAATGAGCTGGTTTGTTGTAGTTAAATGTAAAAATCCTTTTTAATCCAAGTTCTTTTTTTCTTTTGTTTATACAACTGTCTTCCAAAATATTCCTTTGGGGCTAAAATTTTCCATGCTTCTTTGAGCCAAAAAGATGGTTTTTTTTTTTCCAAGGCAAATGAATAAAATCAGTTAAACTTTGATGAGTTGTGGAAAAAGGGGGAAAAAAGAGTACTTTTCGTTGCTTTAGAAAAACAGCCCCATAGAAGTACCTAAAGAATAGTGTAAACATAAAATAAGTTCAGTTTGGCATAATAATGATTCTTGAGGAGAAAATTTAAATTAGCAACATTGGAAAAATAGAGGTTTTTTTAGTCTAGGGTTTTATTGACTTTAATTAAATTTAAGCTTCTTAAGGGAAAAATTAGTGTTAAGATAGGATACTGGAGATGACAAGTATAAAAATTTCACACAGCAACATTGTGCTATGGAACAATTAAGGTACTAGTGGGAAAGCAGCAGTCCAAGGAGAAATCCTTTCCTGTACAAAAGTATCCAGTAATCAGCTCTATAACACCTCATTGACTTAACCCTAAAAGAGTTTTGATATAGTTTTGAAATATGAATTCTCAAACCCTTTGAAGAATAGACCTAAGATGTACCTTTGGTCATATTGGAACTATGATGCCAGAACTGGGTCTACATATAGTGTGGTGGGTATATCATTCTTCAAAATACCCTCTTCCTATGGAGTTTAATGTCAAACCTGGTCAGGTGACTTACTTTGGCCAACATGAAACATGGATGAAAATGATATTGCTGTATCTAAGCAAGAGCTTTAAAAGCCATTATGTGGCTTTGCCCTCTTTATTTTCCCTTGCCACAGACTACGTAATGTCCCAGGTAGGGAGCTGTTTTTTCAGTTGGGGCCCTAGAATGAAGAAAATAAAACACAAAGCCACAGGTGGCCAGTGACAGATGAATAGTAGAAGCAAGAAATAAACGTGTGTGTGTGTGTGTGTGTGTGTGTGTGTGTGTCTGTGTGTGTTTCCTGGCTAGGTCACTGAGATTTTAAGATTTCTTGGTATTGCAACATAAGTTAAGCCAACACACACACACACACACACACACACACACAGACGCACGCACACACACATTATACATTCCCCCCAACACACATATACATTATATACCCACTCCTACACACATCATATATAGTGATGCTCTCTGCAAAATGGGGCTTGTGTTGGCCAGCCCTATGGATACATGTCTCAAATTTTAAAAAGGCTTCTCTCCTCAACAATAACCTCAACTAGGAGGAAGAGTGGCAGGAAAAAGATAAGGAGAGGATGCTGTTGGTAGATAAAAAAGACCAGAAATCACAGTCTACTTCCAGATTAACTTTTTGCCATTTTTGAGAGCCTATAGTCAATTCAAATTTCACTTAGCCCCCCCCCCTGTGAAATATTGAATGTCTGTACCTACCTTTATACCACCAATAGGCCTAACCCAATAAAGCAAATAGTGTATGCATTTAATTATGTTTGGGGACACTGACTGTAGAAAACAGGGGCATTTTTTTCTCCCTGAGTTATGATGAATCTGTGAAATTAACAACATGGATATTTTCCTAGAGAAAATAATCTTTTTTTTTTAATTTTAAGGTTTTTTTTAAAGATTTTATTTTATTTATTTGACATAGAGACAGCCAGTGAGAGAGGGAACACAAGCAGGGGGAGTGGGAGAGGAAGAAGCAGGCTCCGAGCGGAGGAGCCTGATGTGGGGCTCCATCCCAGAACGCCAGGATCACACCCTGAGCCGAAGGCAGACGCTCAACAACTGAGCCACCCAGGTGCCCCTAGAGAAAATAATCTCAGAGACTCTTTGGTTGAGGGGGGGGAAATAGGATAAGAACGGAAGGGAATAGTGGTGAAGGATAAAGAGAACTGGATGGTATCAGCCAAGCAATTTGGATTAATTAACAATTTTTTTTAAGTAGATGACAACAAAACATAACAGCTAATAGGTCCTTCCAAACAGCTTTACAAAGTGTCAGGTTTGTCTGGGAGTGTTTCCAATAATAATGCATGTTGCCATGCTTTAAAGAGACTAAAGATAATCTATAGCTCACAAAAAAGAACAGGTTTGAAGGTATTAGGCCATATGTAATTTTCTTGGGTCACAATTTCAAAGAATTCTGTAAGTCTGTGGAATCCATTAAGTAAATTGTATGAGCTCTCTTAAAGTCAAATTGTTTATTAACAATATTTTATAGAAGGTCAGAATTTGAGTATTTTTATTAAATACATTTTTGGCTTTCATTTTTTAAAAATCATAATTTAAATAACGATGGTTTGGGCTCATCAAGCAGTTTAAACTGTTTTTGAAAAGTTTTGGGTTCAATAAAATCCAAGCTGCTTTTTGCCAAGCACCTTTTCCTCTCATTTTAAAAACCATATGTATTTTAAGGGAAATTTAACCCATGTGTTTTTGATTCATTTAAATTTAAATAATCAAAATGGTGTTTTTTATAAGCTGGTTGATGTCAAAGAGCTTTTGAGCCTTTTAAAGAAGCTTTTATTCTAAAAACAAGAAGCAATGATTTGCCAAGTATAAATGCATTTCAACACCAAGAGACTTGTATTCATTTGTAACTGCAAACCCCTGAATCTGAGTCTCTTTAATATCTGGCAGAGATAGATCATTCCTGTTCTGTAACGTATTGGGGTCTAAACTCCCCAAAGCTAACTAGCCTTTCAATGAAATAAATGTATTAAGGCTGTAAAAATAAGAAAAAAGGTAATGATTGTTACAGTGTTTCGAGAAATCATTGGTGCTATGAAGGGCTGTTTGGCCAAATGAAAAGTGTTTTCCTTCGTCTGTTACACATTTATTGAGTTTCTGTTGTGGATAGGGCACTTGGTGGTGGGATAGATACTAAGATGAACATCTTTGGAGTTCCTTACTCAAAATTAGGAAGAGTAACCTCAGAAGTTTGCTTTTAAATTCATTAAAGTAGGGAGAACCCTAAAGAATCCAATTGGTGGTATTTTGGTAGAAAGAGATTTGGTTTGGGAATTTTCAAAGATGTGGGTGATATTCTTAGGGAATTAGTTTAAGAATGAGAGGGGATGGGGGCACTTGTGTGTCCAGCTCTTCTTTTTTTAATATATATTTATTTGAGAGAAGGAGCGCGTGCGCATGTGAGCGCGTAAACAGTGGGAGCGGCAGAGGTAGTGGGAGAAGCAGGCAACCCACTGAGCAGGGAGCCCAATGTGGGGCTCAATTCCAGGACTCTGGGATCATGACCCAAGCCAAAGGGAGATGCTTAACTGACTGAGCTATCCAGACGCCCCACAAGTTTTGATTTCAGTTCAGATCATGATCTCAGCGTTGTGAGATCTAGCCTAGAGTCAGGCTCCATGCTGGGTGTGCAACCTGCTTAAGATTTTCTCTCTTCCTCTCCCTCTGCCCACCCGCAACCCCCGCCCCGCTCATGTGGACACGTGCATGCTGTCTCTGAAAAGAAAAGAAAGATGGCCGGGGAGGGGGGGGTGTAGCATTTATCAGGTAGATGGTACTGCTTTTTCTTTCTCCCACTTCTGTCTCTCCCTAAGATAGGACCAGTCACTCAGATGACTGACCAAATCACAATGTCCTAAAAGCTGTTATGTACTGAAGCACAAGATCCGCTTATTTTAAATCTTCAGATATCCTCTCTAAACTTGAAATTGACTTAAATGTCAGATGAGTAGGCCCCTCACCTCTCTCCACTCAGTTCTCAGTAGCTTCTTTTCAAGCCTATAAATGTGAATAACATTAAACTTATGAATCTTTCAGAGGGTAAGTAGGATAGCACTTTACTTTGTGCCTCACTCTGGAAATTTGCTCCAAAGAATTATTTAATTATTTTGCTGCCCTCCTCCTCTTGCAGAGGTGGGGAGGATTGAGGATTAGGGGGAGGAGTGAGGATTAGGGGAAGGAGATAGGAGAAGCTTTGCTCCAAAATTTGACCTAACTCAATGTAAAGACAAAACTCCTGAAAAAGACTAAATTCCAATTGCATGGCTTCTACCATGCTTTTATGGACCTCAGTGTGTACCTGGAGTAAGATGATTCTTAGGCAGATGCTGCTTAGCAAAACATTGTAATGGGCCTCATTTCTTAGACACATGGAACTTTGCGTATTGTCAAGGAAAAAAGACAATTTATTTGCTTATATAAACAAAATTGCCACATATGATTGTGCAGGCTGTGCAGTACACAGCCTGTGTAGTTGTATGGTGGCTTTGTGTATAAATGAAACGTCCAGGGAGAGATTTCAGATGTGTCTGGTTTCAAGCGTTCAAGTGATGGCATAAGTGATTTTCTTTCTCCCTCTCTTTCGCTCTTTCTCTGTCTCTCTCTTTCTCTCTCTCACACATACACACACACACACACATACACACACCTCCCAATAGTTTTCTTCCTCTACCCTTAGAGTCACGTATACTTGTCTTTAAAAAGAGCTAAGGATGGTTTTATTAGGAAATGAGCCCAAGAACCTCTACTACTTTTTTAGATGAACTGCCCTGAGCACATCATCCCCAAATAGAGAATATACAACTAATAGCAGAGCATGGTGAACATTAAAAATCTCAGCCTGATTATCGCTCTTCTGTCTTGGGTCATGCGCCTATCTCTGAACTGAACATACTGGCTGGGAGACTGGAGTGTTTTGGTGGGCCAGACCTGAGGGGTGGATTCAGCCCCACCTGAACCACATGGAGGAAGAGTGGGAAGGGATAGATAGTTTCCATAGAGAATCAATAATAGGAGGCAAAAAGGCTAATGTCCATATCTGCCACCTGATATTTTTCATTTGTCACTGAGCCAAGTTGTCTTCAAATACTATTTACATATATCCTTATTAAATTTCACCTGCTTGGTTTTCTACTGGGCTTCTAGGGCACTGGAATAAATTTGAATCTTTATTTTGTCATCTTTAAAATAAAGTCACATTAAGCAATGGAGAAGTTAATCTTCTATATCCAAGTTATTATATAAATATTGAATAATGCCAGACCAAAAATTGTTGTGACACTTAACTAGCTTCATGTTGACATAATTTCTTCAATGGTTAGTTATCAAACACTTAGTAGTTGCCAAACGTAAAATTACATTCATTAATACTTTTGGTTATTACTGTTCAATCAGCCTAAAATTCAGTTATACTTACTATTATCCAACCTATATTTTTTATCTTCTATCCAGAGATATCTCTTGATTCAATTTACATAAACATTTTGAATGTGAAATTATGTGCCAGAAATTGTGCTAACATCGGCACTACAAAGGAGCCCAGTGGGGAAGAGAGATATGTAAAAGAACAAAACAAGATTAAAATAAAGTATGATCAAATGAACACAAATCATTAGATTCTTTGGCATATTTACTGTTACAATAAACAGATTTATGGACTAGCAATGTATTTAACCCTATTTAAAAAAAAAAAGATACATGACTGAGGAATCAATTTTCTTAGTTACGCCATGTTGAGTCGCAGATCCCTGCATCATTTCCCAAATGCTCATGCGTCATCTGTTAAGCAAACAACTCTAAAATTTTACTAGAAATCAACTTCACATTTTAGGCAATTTCCAAAAATTATCATCTTTACCCTTCTTTTAAAATCTTTAGGACTCTGACTTAATTTTCTATGATGTCCCCAAAAGAATTAATGTTGAATTAATCTTTCACACTGTGGAGTATAAAGTATCTAGGTGCAGACATATTCATTCATTAAAATGGAGACATGCTGTATTCTTTTACTGCTTTTATCTCTATAGACCAGTGGTCCTCAAACTTTAGCATTATTGGAGTTTTTTTAAAAACACAGATGCAATCAGAGTTTCTAATTCAGTGGATCTGAGATGGGGCCTGAGAATTTTTATTTCTAATAAGCACCCAGGTGATGGTGATGCTGCTGGTCCAGGGACCACATTTTGAGAACCACTGCTCTATCAGTTACATCTACCACTTTGTTTGGAAATCATTTTCCTTGCCAAAAAAGACAAAGGAAAATTAAAAATGAAATAATTCTGCTTTCTCCCTCTAACTCAGCAACATTACACCATCTTCTCAGAATTTGTTCATTTATTTAACAAATGTTTATTGAGTACCTACTATGTGCCAACTACTCTACTAAGCACTAAGAAGGCAAAGATTAAACAAGACCCCAACTCAAAGAGATGTTCATATGGACTTAGACTAAATAATAAGCAAATAGAATCTTCTTGGAAAATGCTATGTTGAGGTTTGTCAGGATCATGTGAGATACCAGAGCAGTGCCTATGTGTATGTTTTTTTTAATTGATGTATAGTTGATGCACAATGTTACATTAGTTTTAGACCTATGTGTATTATTCATGAGTCTGTTACCAAGAGAAGTGATGCTGGGCAAACAGAATCCACACTCCACTTTGGGGTTTGGGGAAGACTTTGCAGAAAAGTTGACAGACTATGAATTATTCCTATAAGTCTTTCTTACATTTTTTTGTTGTATTAACTTTTACTATGGTAGCCTTTATTTTCATGCTGTTTCCTTTTACATTTGAAATCATTGATCATCTTACAAATAATTATAAGAAAATGCAATTTTTAAGTATTTTGAGTATCCTTCTTCAGGAATTAGAGATAAAAGGCCCACATTATTAGATCTACCTCTGCCCCCTGCACTGAGTGGGAGCAGAGCCAAGGCCCTGGACTGTGTTGCATAGCATCACACCTGCATGACCAGGGTCAAGTTACATTTGTAATCCAGGAAGCAGAGACATGGGAGGGGAAAAGGGAATCATGGGAGATACACCACAAACTTTGTCTGATGTTGTTCTAGAAATCCAAACCTCAAGGGGAAATTGAGTCAGAAACCAAGAAGAGGTAGGCAGTATCAGAAATGAAGATTCTAGGTGGTACCAAAGAATTTTTCCAGAAAATTCCTTTTTATCCTCTAATTGATTTGTGTTGGACTTTTGGCTCTATTGGGTCATGGTATACTAAAGGTTGAATTCAGCCTTTGGCATAATTTCAGGCACAATCTTTTTATTGAGTGTGAACAGGCCCACAGCATGGTTGCCATGTAGCTTCCCATAATGTGGCCTCACCTCATCACAGGGGTACCCTGAGGCAGTGCTTTCCTCCTTCTGAAGAGTAACAGGAGAATAGGTTAGGCTATAAAAGAGAAAATTCCCACAGTCTTGTCTTGTACGCATTACTTTTACCTCTAAAGGTAAGTGATTCAAGGTATTTCAAGCCTTCAGCTTCTGTAGACCATGTGATCTCTCTCTCTCTCTCTCTCTCTCTCACATGCGCACATCCACCCCCCCCACACACACACAAGAACATGTAATAAAAACTGCATTTACCTCTGGGTCAGGAAAGGTATTGGGCAATTATCACTTAACAACAAGTATTTATTTAATATCTACTAAGTGTCAGGTCCATTTTAGGTGCTCGGGATATGCCAATAAATAAAATACTCAAGACACTCTCTGAGCTTGTAAAGCTCACTTTCTAGTGATGGTGTACATCCGGTGTAAGTGACAGTATCAGATTTTCGCCTGAAATGATATTTAACTGGGAAGGGGCCCAGTTAATAAAGTATAAAATAAGGTGGGAGAACCACAAGGAACATAATGTGGACAAGTGACTTCTGTGAGCAGGAGAGTGGGTAGAAAGGGGATGTGTGACAGAGATAAATTCAACCACTTCATAGATTTGCTTGGGGTAAAACCATCTGTTTTTTAATAAAAATGGGGGGGATCTGTTAAACTAGGAACCACACAGGTAGGCAAATTTTAATAAATAAAGCCATTTTCTTTTTCCTCCCAACAAATCTGTTCCTGCTGTTCAGGTTTTAACATAATCAACCTACTAATCAGTTGGTCAGTCAGTCAGCACCTTATGCTCATAGTTTTATAGTAGGGCACTTCCTAGATAAGAATCCCATTCTTTCTTTTTTCTTACATGGTTTTGAGAGCTGTCTGGCAGTGAGACTACTGAATTGAATTCAAAGATACTTTCAGATTAGTGCCATGAAACAGGCAATTCACCATATCTCCTCAAGCTACATTACTGCCCCCCAATGAATGATATCTGACAGAAACAGTAAAGAGTGGCTTATCTAGCATCTAACAAGCATTGCTTTTCCCAGGATGGGCAGAGAAGGGGATGCTGAAGGGAGGCATCACATATAAGACATAGCATCACTGAGTAATCACAATGAGTTCATTGTAACGAAGTTATTCCATGCCAGTGACTATGGCTGGGAAACTTATACTATGGCACCTGTCCTTAAACTGAAATTTCATTTCAAGTGCAATAGAATAAAAAGTCCAATTCTCTGGAAGCTCTGAAAAGAGAGCTTGTGTATTCCTGGAGAAGAAGTGACCCCTGAAATTATGTATGAGACCAGAGTGGGTTTGTTGGTGGACTTTGTTGCCAAGTCTTGTGGGATCACAGTGCTTGAGTTGCTACCAAGCATTCACCATAGGGAAAAAGTATTGTCCTGGGTTTTCCAGTCAATTCTGGTTATGATGTCTCAGAAATGCCTACAGAAGTGCTGTAGCAAAAAGACCCTGCACAGGGGCAGTTAGCTAGTCAGTTACCAGCACTGTTGGCTGCTATTTTCTGTTGGAAACAGATTGAAGCCACAGTGCAAGTAAGTAATCTCATCCTGAGACAGAGGAAGACTTTTCCAATCCTTAACGGTGTTCTTTGGGATTTGTTTTAGAGTTTCATAGAGTCATGGATATCACTGAGAATCAGTTCCAGATTTCCAGAAGATTCCATATTGTGAAAATTGCTGCATCAAATGAACAATGAATTAGTTCACAGCTACTTTGGAGTAGATGGGTGGGAAATACCACAATGGTTGTTTCCCAATTTACAAACCAGTATTTTTTTCCCTTGAAAAATTGGACACATATGTAACTATAGCTAGTCTGATGTTTAGTTTTTCATTTTTTAAAAAGCATGAATAAATGTCTTCTATATACAGTGTTTTGTGTGCTAGCGTCAGTGGAGAAAGGGTTTAGGCAGGATTGACACCATTTTATAAAATGATTAATAAAAGTCTGGAAGGGGTTGAAAATTCAAAACAAATACTTTTCCTGAAGTTGTAGATTCAACCTAAAATTAAATCCACAGTTATTCCACTGTGGCTAGAGGTGGTAATCAAACATTACGTGGATTTGCTTCACTGGGGGTCCCCACTCACCACCAAAGCACCTCTAATCTCTGGATTGAGCCCTGTTCCTGTAATGTAACTCATTTGGTTCTTTCACACTTTCCCCCTTCAACTCTAATAGATTCCTGTGGCTTTTGTGTTATATTTTCATCGTTCTGATCAGATAATTATTCCCATCCCATCTGCTCATGCTTCTTTGCATCATCTCTTTTGTTGTGCAAGATTTAAACTTGCATGCACTCCCTCTTGTCTCCTCCCTACTAATCCCGCCCAGGAATCATTCTATGGATGAATAAAAGGTGTTGACTGTTCAATATGTTTTCTGTGTATTGTTAGCTGCTTTATCACTGCCTCTCCCCAGTTCTTTGCTGCTGAGAAGCATGGAGATGTTCATCTAAATCTCTAGGCTTCTGTCATGTCACAATGGAGTGGATGCCTGGGATCGGGTAGATGCTTTGAGTAATACTGAAAGCTGTGTCTAACTCATGTCAGCAGTGAAGTGGCAAAGAATGCAGAAATACCATCCTCTGAGGATACAGAAAAAGCCTCTTCAGAGTGGAACTATTTTCCCAGAAATATGAAGCTTACTAATTTCTAGTGTCCAGGGACTTGTAATCATAGTGATTGAGCTTGAAGTTTAAGATTTTGTAGTTGTCATTCAAAGAATATTGGAGATCCAAGATATATTCTTAAAGTGCAAGGACAAACTGCATTCATCCTGGTACTTTCTTCTCTGCTAAATGTCCGTCAATATCATTTCTTTCTTTCTGAGCATATCTCAGTTTGTGGCCCTATGAAACATAATTGAAATAGGCGGCCATTAAAAGGAGGGAGTTGAACCTTATGACAAGGAAGGATGTTCCTGCTACCTTGTTAAATGAATATTCCATGTGCATTACATGATCCGCTGATTTTGTTACATACACACCAGACACACGCACATAACCCAGGGAACAAAGAATTAAATTACATACACCAAAACATTAGCTGGGGATATCTCTGTGCTGAGATTACAGAGGATCCTTATATTTTTCTTTATGGTCATCTTTGTTCTCACAGTGAATGAAACAATATTATATATTATAAATTAAGCTACAGGAAATTTGACTTCATATATAGAGGGCCTCCAAGGGGATGGGACTTACATTAGAAATAAATGGGACAAAAAGTCCATGTTAACAGTTGTATGATTTCAAAAGGAATAGTTTAGAGGCTTCATGATTTACTGGTTCTCAAGGTGAAAACAAGTTCTGATACATTTCAAATTAGTTTTCATTGAGGCTTTCAATGTTCCTTCTTCAGTGTTCCCATTCAGTGTTCCACTGTGTGTTTTGCTTATATCTAACACTATTTCCAGAAGGTTTGTAAGGAAGAAAACCAAAGTTTTTTTAAGGCAGTGTCATCGTATTTCAGTCTCATATTTGAAAACAATTTTATTGTGCCCTTTTTAAAAATTTTTTATTATGTTATGTTAGTCACCATACAGTGCATCATTATATTGTGCCCTTCTTTTATGCATACATATTTGCCCTTCTTTTGAGATAGTTAAAGAATATTTATCTACTTCCTCTTACGCCTTTTTGCAAGTTGGATCTTTTTTTTTTTTAATTTATTTAGTGTTTTTTGATCTCCCTCCAAAAGCTGTATGACAGCTGAGTGTAAGTGGTTGCTTCAGGCTATAGAAGTCAAAGATGAAATTGAATTATGCTTCCAGGCTTGGCATACAAAATCAAGAAAAATTTCATTCATTATGATTAATTAATCCAGAGGCACAGTGGTAGTATTATGATTATATTGTATCTGGAACTTGGCATATTTTCAGCTGACATTTACATGGTAAAGGAGAAAAGGGAATGGTAACTCTGTGCCTGGCAAACTGCTCCATAATAAGCTAGGGGAAAAAAAAGAAAATAAAAGAACAAACAGATCAAGGAGAAGAAAAGATGTTATATATTGCATGTGGGGCGGGGGGTCTTTTGAGATTCCTCTCACTTGATTATCTCTTGGAAAACCCTGTAATATGGGATAATGAATGGCTTACAAGTCAGTTACCCTCAATACCATTTTTACTATATGACTCAATTTATCATACATGGTGTTATAGTGAAAGTTACTCACAATGATAGTGACATACATAAGTGAATAATAAAAACATTTCAAAAATGCCTGTTTGAGAAGAGGCATTGCTAGCAAGAATTGCCTACTCAAATCCTTTTATATGGACTTCTTTCCTTTGTTGTGATAAACTTCAAAGTAGACTACCTGGGATTTGTGTTACTATCTAGCAGACAGTTGATGTATCCACTGGACTAGTACCAGGTGAGGAGGAAGACTTCTCAAGGATAAGAAAAATGGAGAAAAACATGGAGAGAAAAAGAAAGGGAGAAAAAGAAGGGAGGGAATTAGAAGGAGTGAATCCCATTAGCCACTGCTGTAATACCACTGGATAAAACAAAACAAAATCTCAGTGGCTTGCAACAATAAATATGTATTTGCCATGCATGTGTGGGTCAACTCTGCTGGTTTCTGCTGGGTTTGCTTATGCATATGCAAATCAAGGGAAGGTCAGTTGTCCTAGACTAGTTGAGATCTAATGGGCTTCTCAGCTTTAAGATGCAGGTCTGTAGGTCAGCCTGGGGGCTATGCTCCCCATCTTTTTCAGAACAGCTGGCTAGTTGAGGCATATTCTTCTCATGGCAAAGACAGAGGCCCAAGAGAGAGCAAGTTCCACTGCACCAACAGCTCCAAGCCTAAATGCCCATGACATCTGTAAGCATCTCATTGGTCAAAGGAAGTCACATAGCCTGGGCATTAGTGGGATGGGGAAATAGGAGACCCTGGAGAGAGAGTAAAGACCTGGGAGCAGTAATTCCATCATCACAGAGGGTGAAAGCAGAAGGAGGAATGAGTATGAGAGAGACCTGGAAACAAGCAGTTTTCTTTAGATCTTCCCCAACTGATGGCCAAGCAAATGAGGAATTCATATTGGTAATGGTTTTGACCCTTCAAAATATTGGAGTCTTCATTAGAATTTATTTTGGAGGATTCTTGCTAATAAGGTGGTGATTTGGGGAACACATTCTGTTGTGGGTCACAATCCCCATTTTGTCAGCAACTTTCCAGTATGTTGGCATGAAGTTTTTTCTGAGCAGTGTGGGAGAAACTTTTCTGGGGGCCTGTGAATTTCCATTTGTCATTAATTTTGAATCATGTTGTCATCATGACAGCTCAGGGTCCTTACAGATGCAAACATCAGATAAGGCAGGTAAGTGTAAATCAGGGGATGCTCTCTGAAATGTACCGCTCGTAAGTGTTATATATAGATGAGGATCCAAAATATACTTCCTATATGAGAAAGCCAGTTGAAGACAAAGAGCACTTTAATTATTAGGGCACATATTGAAACACTTCCAAAAGAGTGGCCTCTGTATCTGGTTATAAATCAATTTGTGTAACATTATGCAAAGGAAACCCTTTATACTCCTTGAAGAACTTCATTTTCTATACTTATTAAGTGAGATATTTAAAACATGTAGCAAAACTTGCCTGTATACCTGAACGATCTATACTGAAATATTCAAGTCTATAATTCTAATGAAAGTAAACGTGTTCTACTTTCAGTGTTTTGCAAAAGCTTTGTGGCATAAGTATTCCAACTAGTAAGTAACTTCTTTTTTTTTTTTTTTTTAAGATTTTTTTATTTATTTATGTGACAGAGAAACAGCCAGCGAGAGAGGGAACACAGCAGGAGGAGTGGGAGAGGAAGAAGCAGGCCCATAGCGGAGGAGCCCGATGTGGGACTCGATCCCGGTATGCCGGGATCACGCCCTGAGCCGAAGGCAGACGCTTTAACGACTGCGCCACCCAGGCGCCCCCAACTAGTAAGTAACTTCTACGCAATGCCAAGATCAGACATTGCACTGGGGCAGATAACTGATATCTTTTGTCTACCCATCATGCTTCCCTTCACATATCTACTGCCTCTCTACTATAGGAGATTCTGGAGGAATTGTCAGTCAAGGGACCCTGCCCTCCCACCACTACCACCAGTTGACCCTAAATAAAGCAATGAAACTCTGTTTTCTGAAAATTGGTGTCTCAAAGGGTGATACCCAGGGATGGAATCCTGTGAACAGATATAAAGCAGATGGAACTGAGCCATCCAGTGGCAAGATACTAAAGAGAGAGAGTATGTTCTTAAGTTTCATTACCTAGATCTTCAGAGCTGCCCTGGTTTCTGCCTTTTCCAAGATTAGAATATTTTTTCTTGGCTGTGTAACCACTCTCTTTCTAATAAATTGCTTTTTTTGCTTATGTTAGCCAGAGTCAATTTTTGTTGCTTGCAACCAAACCATGCTTGACAACATGGATGGAATCAGTTGGCTTCCATTCCACTATTATTCTAACTGGAGAGGCTTGAAAGCCAATACCCTCATTTCTCATACTCTCTTACAGCTAGAGTTATAATATATAATAATTCTGGGTGTAATTCCAGTTCCATTAATTTGATGCATTAGTATAAGGTTTAAAAATTTGAAATGAGACAGAGGCCTTTATCCTCTTCCATTTTGGTAGTCTTTTTTGATAAACGTGGTTGTGAAAATCTGAGATTTCTCTGCTGCAGAGTCCCACTATCCACTCTCGAGCTTCCTTGTTGATGAGAAATTGGGGTGATGGCAGCAGCAGCAGTGGCCTGCTTGCTCTGATCTCCCAACCCCTGCACTGTAATCTCTTGGGTACCCAGAAGTGCTGGTAGCAGTGGCAGCTGAGTGGTAGCATTTTCTTCACTTAGGCATGGCTCTGATGGTGCCTCAGTGGAGGTAAGCTGCTGCGTTAGTTCTTTATTATTCTGCCATCACTTCTGGAGACCCAGACTACAGTCTGATCCTTCTGTACTTCCTATAAGAACTCATTTTCTGTATTAAATTCCTCCTGTTTATAAATACCTGAAGTGGTCTTTCTTTCCTGCATTGAACCTTGACTAATACAGAATCCTAACTGATACAAACACATAAATGATCTAGAAAAAGATCATATGAGCCAATCGGATAGGAATAAGCAAATAAAGCTAATGTAGTACAAGGATGGTCAAATTAATTTTGTACCAGAATTTCTCTGTTTCATCAGCAGATATATACTTACATCATCAAGAATACAGTAACTATAAAATTTGTAAGATATAAATAAATGCTGAGTTATAAGAATTCAAATTTTGCAAAATAAGGTGATTTCCTTATAATAATATTTGTCTAATATTAATATAGTTACAGAAGATAGGTTTTTTAATTGAAAAGTTGATTCTAAAACACATTTGGAAGAAGAAAGAACTAAGAATAGCCAAGATACTCCTGAAGAACTAGTAGAACAAGGTGAAGGGACTTGCTTTACCAGATATAAATTTATTCCAGAGCAATGACTAATAAGGTAAAGTGGTATTGTTCCTTTGGGAAAACTGACAGAACAGAATGGAATGTCTAGGAAGAGACTCACACAATATGGAAACTTCATATATGACAGGGCTGGCAATGAGGATCAGTGAAAAGAGTGGACTAGTCACTGCAATATGCTGAGAAAACTAGCTATAGGAAGAAAAGAGCCATACTTGACTCTCTTTTTCTCTCTCCATACATACACACACACTCGTGTACTTCAGAATGGTTTGGTGATTTACCCATGAATAGCAAAACTCCAAAATTTTAAAACTTTGAGAAGAAAATAGAATAGTTTTAAGACTTCTGGGTAGGGTTGAGTAGAGAAGACAACAAGATACCAAAATTAAAAACCATGAAAGAAAAGATTTGCCTTGCCTTTGACTGTAGTTAGTTCCTGAAAGACACAGAACTCCAGTCAGATAAAAGTCAGATGCTTCACTGTTTTCCAGAGTGGCTGTACCAACTTGCATTCCCACCAACAATTTAGGAGGGATCCCCTTTCTCCACATCCTCTCCAACAATTGTTGTTTCTTGCCTTGTCAATTTTTGCCATTCTAACTGGCGTAGGGTGGTATCTTAGTGTGGTTTTGATTTGAATTTCCCTGATGGCTAATGATTTTGAACATTTTTTCATGTGTCTGTTAGCCATTTGTATGTCATCATTGGAAAAGTGTCTGTTCATATCTTCTGCCCATTTTATGATTTGTTTATTTGTTTCTCGCATATTGAGTTTGAGAAGTTCTTTGTAGATCTTGGATACCAGTCTTTTATCTGTAGCATCATTTGCAAATATATTCTCCCATTCCGTGGGCTGCCTCTTAGTTTTTTTGACTGTTTCCTTGGCTGTGCAGAAGCTTTTTATCTTGATGAAGTCCCACAAGTTCATTTTATCTTTTGTTTCTCTTGCCTTTGGAGATGTGTCATGAAAAAGGTTGCTTTGGCCGATGTCGTAGAGGTTGCTGGCTTCAGAGGGGAGGAGGGTGGGGGAATGGGATAGACTGGTGATGGGTAGTAAGGAGGGCACGTATTGCATGGTGCACTGGGTGTTATACCAACTAATGAATCATCGAACTTTACATCAGAAACCAGGGATGTACTGTATGGTGACTAACATAATATAATAAAAAAACATTAAAAAAAATCAGATGCTTCAGATATTGGTCCTTCCTGGTACTCCACACTCAGCAGCAGAATCATGTCCAAACAACTGGGACATAACAGGAACACAGGGTTAAAGACTGAGAGAAGGTGTTGTATAGACCATGTGCGTAAGGGGGCAGCCAGGTGAGTACCATATGAAGAAGACTTACTACCATTCCAGAAAAAGCTAAGATGTATAGGAAGGATAAAATTCAACACAGACTCTTATATCACATCTCATTGTAATTTCTTGTTGTTTTTATTTTCTATCATATGATCCCTAATACCAATTTGTGGCTTTATTTAATATAAATTCTGTTCAATGAAAACCCTTGTAGAATATATGGCATCTCTAGTTCCCATAAATATGAGGCCTTCAAAACACTGAGATAAATGAGTGAAACTATATGATAATTGTCTTTTTCTGCTTGACTTATTTCACTTAGCATAATCTCCTCCGTCCTGTCCATGTTGCTGCAAATGTTGTGTAATCATTCTTTCTGATGGCTGAGTAATATTCCATTGTATATATGGACCACATCTTCTTAATCCGGTCATCTGTTGAAGGGCATCTTGGCTCCTTCCACAATTTAACCAATATAACAAAATAAAAATTATTAAAAAAACCACTAAGATAGCTACTGATTTTTTAAATCACTGGGTATCTACTGTATTTCAATATAATGTAAGATGTCTTAAAATGTAATAGACTTGGCAAAAGGCTCTATTGACATTTTCAGGGCTGAGGGGACAAACTGGTGACAAGTCCCTTCCTTGGAATGAAAGGACTGTTGTGGGTGAGATGGAGAGTGGAATCGTAAGGCAAGATGTGGAAGTGGAGAAATGAAAATGGGCAATCTCTCAGCTAGAATTCATGTACGAGAATAACAAAAACCATGTCCTTGACATGGAAAATTATTTTTCACTTTTTATACTATTGCAAAACTTCTTCCAGAGGAAGAGACTATTTTAATAAAATGGAAGTCTTTCCATAATAACAGTTTAGAAGCAGATTGACTGATAAAACAAGCTCATGTTTAAAAAAACCACTGCATTTCTTAAAAACCTCATAAACAAAACCTCCCATAGACTAATATCCTTGAACAAGGACAGGTATTTAGCTTTTTATTTTAACATTTTTTTAAAATTGGGGAACAGCTTTCTTTCTCAAAGATTTCTTGACATGTTCGATAAAATAACCAATAGAGGGGATAATGTCTTAAAAGAGGGCATCTAATAACCTTAGCCTGAACATGTAAAAGCATATACATCTCAAAATTAGTAGACCTGAGTTCAAATAATTAGTCTTGAGAACTTGGGCAAATTTCCCAACTTCATCACATTTTGATTTTCTTGTCTGTAATATGAAAATATTGTACAAAATGATATCAAAAACAAAAGTGAAAATCCAAACAAACGGAAGGGCAGGCAAGTTTCCTTAAGGACCAGGCAAGTTCCAGACTCGAGTATAACAAGTCAGAGAGGAAAACTTAACAAGAGCACAACAGAGCTTTACTCTTTTTTTTGTTTTAAAGATTCTATTTATTTATTTGACAGAGAGAGAGGGAACACAAGCAGGGGCAGAGGGAGAGGGAGAAGCAGGCTTCCCACTGAGCAGGGAGCCCAATGCGGGGCTCGATCCCAGGACCCTGGGACCATGACCTGAGCCGAAGGCAGATGCTTAACGACTGGGCCACCCAGGCACCCCAACAGAGCTTTACTTTTAAGAGAAACTGGGTATCTTGTAAGCTAATAAAGCAGGCAGCATTCAAGACAGGAAAAGATACACTGAAGTTAGTGGAGACTGAATCCCCTGAACCGGATGAAACTCCAAGCTGAAGAAGGGGGGTCTGAGAAGGAGGCTGCTTTTGCTGATAGATACACATGCTGCCAAGTATGGAACCAATGCTCCTTAAAGCTCTGCTGTCTTTCTTGAGTCTGACATTAGAGTTTGGGATTGGGAGAGCCTGATCCAAAAAACAAGTCAGGGGGGCCAAGGGACTCTGAAGGAAGGTGACAGCAGAAGCTGGGGAACCAGGAACCTAAATAGCACTGTGGCTTTCAAGACATTGAGTCGCTCACAGAAGAATGAAGATTTCATTAGCACTTTTGTAGAGCCAGAAAACATAGTCCTAGACAGGCTGTATGGCTGTCAGCCCAGAAACTTCACTGTAAATCATTTGGAAAATCATGTTTGTCAACAGAAAATTAAAATGCCTTTAATGGTAGTTGCTTAAATGTCATCTGGTGTTTTCACCACAGCCTCCACAGCCTCTTTTCCTGGGGAGAAAATTTCAAATTTGTCATTGTTATCCTCTCTTAGAAGTGGCTCAGGGCAGTTGTTGTATGAAACATAAACCAAAACACAACAATCAACTTCCGAATGGGATGCCAGTGTCGTATATGGAAGCAGAATGTAAACCACAAAGGGAGGGGTGTAGCAACACATTGGTCAGGTTGCCAATACAAGACAATGTCTACATTTCCATAACTAGATCTGCCTTTAGAATATTTTATGTTTTCCAAATTGGACCTGGGGTTTTCTGGAATGAGGAACAGTAACACCCTAAGCAGCAAGGTCTTAATCAGTACTACTCTAAAATTTGTAACTGAAAATTAATCAAGCCTCCCTGTTGAGGTTAAGAACATGATTATGTGATAATGTTGCTCATTTCACACATGGAAAAATTCCAGGGCAGTTAGGGATCCTATTAAGCCATTTGTATTTTTAAATCATTTATTCCAATTCAACTTTTCTGGACTTGGTTTAAAGCTGTTGCTTCCTGTGTGTGTTAATCTCTACACCTCTCTGCCCAGTTTTCAATACAATATAGTGTCACAGGAAGAATGGCTCGTCTTTACCACATACTTTCTGAGAGCCACTGAGTCAGGTATCTAAACTTTCTGAGACTTTCTCCAGTCTGTAAGGATAATCATACCCACTTCACAGTCTTGTCCTGAGGAACAACCTGAGGGAACCTCTGTGCAAGGCCTGGAGTTCAGCACATTTTGGTTTCCTTTCTTGGTCTACAACTGACTACACTCTACCTACTTAACCACATTTCCTATCACTTCTAAACCTACAGTCTTCACTCCAGCAAGGCAAGTCTCCTTAACGTTCCTGCTGTGCTAATTCTCACTTCCCACTTTGGGTTATGTTGGTGGGCCCATTCTCTTTACCTAATTTCTGCTCATCTTTCAGGTCTATAAGGCAAACACGTCTACACATAAGTATCAAGAACATGGAAATAAATCATATTATTTTATTTTGCTTCTACCTCTAACATTTTTTCTTAGCTCCCTATTTGTGTAAGATGGTCATTCCTCAATTTGTGTGTTTCATGGGGAATACATGACATAGACTTACTGAAGTTCATTTGTGTGACATTTATAATTGTACAAATATATATTGCTTGGCTACCATGCAGAGGATATAAAATTGAGGGAAAAATCAGTCCCTTCCCTTGTAGGACCATTATTCCCTTGGGAAGAAATTTGAGTGATGCTGCATGTTATATTTTCACTCAGCTGAGGTAGTTATTATGAATTATCTGTGTCTTTATACTTGATAAAATTTAGGCTGTAGCCTTTTGCTTATATTTTCTGGAGAGTGAAATGAGATTATGTAGTCAATGCTTTAAATAATATATGATGCTTTTTAAACAAGATGCTTTAATTTTCATCTAGGCTATTTAAAACATATTGAGTAAAAAACAGACAATTTCTTTTAAATTTACCAACAGATTATGGCTGGGTAATTGATTCATTAGGAGTTAAACAAAGGGCTTAGTGGTAAGGTGATGTAATCAGAATGCATTCTCAAGAGTTACATTTATCAGTCAAACGAAGAATTTGTTTAAGTACTAGAATACATGTCAATCCATATGATTCTTTGCCTTCAGTGAAAAGTAAATCTGGTTAACTATGTTTAATGTATTTTGTCAGCTTTGTTCACATAATTTATGTTTGAACTCAAAGGTGCTACCTTGATTTATTAGTTCTAGGCTGGAGGCTCATCTGTCTTCTAGAACATTCCCTTTGTGCACTACTATATCTCTATCACATAGACTAAAACTTCTTATGTTCACTAAGAATACCATATTTCTTAGAAAATAAAAAGGAAGCAATGACATACTTCCTTGCAATATTTACTTTGGGCTGATGTGGTAGGGAATTTTTATTGATTTCTTCTAGGTAGGGGAAGGATATGGTCTCCTTGTGTTAGAAAAGTTACACGGGGGTGATGGTCTTTAGCCCTTTGATCTGCTCCTCTATCTGAGAACCTGCTGAGCATGATTACAGATCATGAGTTGGGTTTGAGTTTTCCCAAGCACGCTGTAGAGACAACTTGTCTAGGTTCCCAGTGAACAGCCACAGCCCACAGAGAATGTGTGTTTACCCAGACCTTTTCCATGGTTTACTTCTGAAAATTAGTTCAACCGCATGGGAATCTAGTTAGACTCTTGGAATTATAATCTTCGACTGGCACGTAACCCAAACATTTTTTATAGGATTTGGAAAGCAGATTGCAACTTGAAAAATGAGAGAAGAATAGTAAGAGTTCAGTCTAAACCTCTTTCAGGTCTACCTGAAATCTACCTTTTAAAGCATGGGTTCCCATCACCAAATCATCTAATTTTATTAGATATAATTTGGAAGCAGAATTTTAGTGAGGCACAGTGACAGATAATTTTTCAGTCCTCATGCAACTCACTTGGAAGGTAAAGGTATGTGAAAATTTCCCCTATTAAGCTAGACATATTCCATCCAGTCATTTAGGCGGATAGATTTTTGTAGGATAAGGTCGATTTTATAGTATACGCTGATGATATTTCATACATGATCCAAGGTCAGTCCTATGGTTGATAAACTGAAATATAAAGTTGATAGATAAACTCTTATCTTTAGGATTCTTCAAGCTATTATATCTGCATTTCTGAGTGCAATTAAGACTGATGCTTTATTTGAAAATGCATTGTTTTTCTTGTCAGGAATAAACCACGCTTACTAATAGAAAGAAAAAGCTTATCCATAGTAGAAAGCTAGCAAAAAACTTGCTATGCAATGAAGAACTTGCTTTTTCTAGTTCTAACATTCAGTAGCTGAAAGCAGATCATTGCCATAAAGAAGTATTTACCAATTTTAAAAGGTCTTGGCCCATCATAGCTAGTGTTAGATTTGGAATATAGCTTTTGTTGCCAAGGTGACAAACACTTATAAATATAACACATCGTCTAATGTGCTTTTAACTTGGTATTTTTATGGCTTTTAAATCAGATACCATTAGCAAATATATTAGGTAATTTAGCTGAAAGACCATTTTCCTCTAACACTTTTTGTTACATTTCCCCAGGTATTTCAGTAAATGTCTGTTGTGACATTCTACTCCTGCTAGGCTTCCAACGTAAGGGGATACATAAAGTACATCTGGTAAAGATTAACATATATTACCTTGCCTTTTTTGTATTGATCACCGAAAAAAATGTATAAAAGAGAGTTAAATTTGTAGTCTCCTTGAAGAGCAATCATTTTTCCTATTGTTATTTTGGGGTCTGCACCCCCTCCCCCCAAAACAGTCTGGCTTTAAGACTCAATACACAGAGGAAAGGGTTTTTGGGACAGCATAATAACTATATATTAATACTCCCCCAAACCTCCACACCTAAAATGCTTTCCCTTAGATATCAAAAAGGGGGAGGGGTGCTATGGGGAAAATAATTACAATAGACCATCTGAAACCCTAGTATTTCCATGAGTCTCAGTTTATTGTTCCAAACAATAAATCCAACAGCCCAGGCAGGGAAGGAATTAGCTCTAAGTGTATTCACTGGATTTTTAAAAGTAGGCTCATGAGGTGGACATATCTGTCACAGCAAAGATAAAATCAGATCAGACATATTTAGTTTAGGCCCAAATTTGCATTTATTGTTACCTTGTCAGAAATTCTTCTTAGAAGATTGTCCATTAATTCATTCATTCTTTTCTCTTTCATTCATTTCACCAGCAGACATTTAAGAAACATCAACCATGTTCCAAGCACTGGAGATAACAGAGATGAGCAAGTCCTGGCCTTCAAGAACATATTATCAGGAAAGAGGTAGGCAAATAAACGAAGTATTACAACACATTGTTAAGTGCTAAGGTAGAGACTGCACATAAAGAAGGGGTCAGAGATGAATCCCCAAAGAGGAAAGGCTCTGTGTAAATTGTTTTAAGAAAATCAAGATGGAAAAGAGGAATATATATTTTTAACAGCAAAACTCCTGACGGTTAATGTTTTATATGGTAAGTCCAGAATTGCTCTTTCCTTACTGTGTGATCCTGAATGCCTCTCTGTGCCTCAGTTACGCCTGCTATGTAATATAGATAATTATCCTTGCCACCCGCATAGCTGATTAAAGACTGTTGATAGGAATAATGGGATATGGGTGGTGTAGCTATTTGAATTCTTAGGAGAAGAAAGATGATGTGTAAACACACAGCATCCTTATTATTCCAAGCGGTAGCATTTTGGATAATTACTGTATAATGCTGCACCTTTGTGTGTGTGTGGTTTGTTTCTTTATAGAGAAGTAAGTGCTAATGTTGAGTTTCTCTAATGACTTTGGAAGCAATTCTAATCCAGCAGACAAAACATAATAATCTTTAGAGTAAATTAAATCCCTTTGTATTTGAGTAGATTTTGTTATTTACCAAGGTCTTAGGCAGTTTTACCACAGTTATGAAAAGCGGTGCCCAACAAGCCCAGCTCTCTCTGCGAGGATCTGAAAGACACTACTGCAGACAGGCCAGAAGCTTCTTTACAACAGACACAGCTCAGAGCGTGTGTGCGCATGCGCACTCGCGCATATGTCGTGTGCGCGCCTGAGCCTTGGGCTTGCCAACAAGAGCTGGGAACGGGCTGAGACTGGCTAGCATACCTGAGGCAGCTGTTACACTGTGGCGCCTGGATTCTTCTCTCAGACTCCAGGCTGGCTCTCCTCCTCCCCCACCTCCTCCTCCTCTTCCTCCTCCTCCACCTCCTTCTGCTCCCCTCCCTCCTACTCCTTTTTATAGTCTTTCTAACTGTGCCTCTCGCTATCTTTCTTCCTCCTCCCTATGACCTGGTGGGTGATTCCCATGGCCTGACACTGTACCCTAGTCCTGCTGTCAGACATTCCAGGACTTTCTGACTGGTGGAAGAACCCACGCTGGTCAGGGCATGAAGTCTCAGAAAAATGACCCTTAGCACTCTTACCAGTTTCATCTTTCCTTTCACCCGTTCAGACTCCTTCTCTCTCTCTCTCTCCCTCTCTCTCTCCCCACTGCTGTCTAGTTCTCACCTTGATTTTTTTGTGGAGATTAGCCATAAATTGTGTGGCAACCAGGGAAAGTGACAGTTCAAGGCAGACCTGCTCTTGGGCTCTGAAACTTGCTTCGGGCTATGTCAGCAAGGTATTGTCTATCAGCTTGACCTGGGATTTGCCAAGGCGGTCCAGCCATTCATTAATAAAAACAGCAGCCTGTATTAATCCCTCCTTTCCCCCAGAAGCAGTGCTGCACAGAAAGCTTCCTCCAGGAAATGCCAAAGAGCAGTGAGGTTATACAATAAATAACTAAATAACTGCAAGGATTTTAAAAAAAAAACTATAAGAGAAACTACTTTTCAGTTTAATTTGGCTTCTCATGGTTTGAGGTAGTTTTCCATAGGCTGCCACTGGAATTGGACAGAACTAGTAGAGCTGATCAGGATAAATAAGGAAAAAATGCCCATGCTAAACCAGCATGGGAAAGGCAAAGAACCCTAGACCCCTGGAGGCCCCAGGGCCCTTGACAAGGGTTAAAGTATGTGTCACCAATGGAAAGGCCAATGATAGTAATCCTAAGAGATGGTCTCTGGTTACATTTCATGAACTTGGGACCCACTGACAGAAAAGAGCAATTACTTATAGTCATATTTTTTAATTTGACAAAGATCCCCATCAGGGTGGATTAGGTATATTTAATATCTCAATTAATAAGCCTTCTACAATAGTAACATGTCAACTTTGGTTCAAGAAATCCACTCCAGTTGATAGTCATCCAGGAAATGTCTTTCATGCCCACATATTAAATTTAATCTGCCACCTCTGTCTTATAAGACTTTGTATTCATCTGCTGAAGAAAAGATGCTTATTTTATCATTCCAACTTAACAGCTTGCTTAGCAAAGCTGGTAGGTAGGAGTTTAGAAGATATTCATTGAATGCCTATTTTGTATATTCACAAAAGAGGTAGATTTAAGGGAGTTACCCAAAAGCAATATGTTTTTTGTCCCACAGTTATCCTGTTGGTCTTCCTTTCATTCAGCAGATTTATCTGTCATGAAGAATTTAAGTTTCATATTTTCTTCTGTCAGTTGTGAAAAGGCCTGTCAGCTAGGGCTTACACTACAGTTTGCCAAAAGGCCTATAGTACACAATGACTATACAATCTTATATTTGTGCTCCCAGTCCCCAGATAATCCCCCACTTTCCTTCTCTGCAGCCCAGTTATGATCAGGCTTAAGTTGCATATTCCATTTTTAGCCAGATTTTGCTGATAAATGCTATCAGCAAGGCTGAAATGAAATACAGCAGGTTTAGCTCTTATTACCAGGGTAGAACATGCCTTGGGAGTTGTGTGTGATACTGAGACAGTAGTTGTATAAAACTATTTAATTCACATAAACTCAATAAAGGAATGTTAATGGTATTAGCTTTTATCTGCTGAATGTCCCAAGGTCCTTTATTCATGCACCTGAAAATATAGACCTTTGATTAACATTCTAGGAGATGTGCCAGAGATACCAGGCCATTTCCTAGATTGCTTCCAGTAGGGGATGTAATTTTGAGAGAAAACTGTGCAAGGTCTTGATATTATTTGTTGAAACCCTCAAATGTAAGACAGTTTGTTTTTGCCACGTTTATTCTAAATTCACATTACCCCTAGTCTAAGAAAGATTTATATTTCCCACATCCATACAGAAGCTACTACATTCTTATTAAATTGAAACCATATACATAGTCGGAGGCCTGCAAACCGTCTTTTAATGACCTAGTGAGTCTGCAGCAAAAGGCAAAAGACTGATACACTAGAAAAATGCATCATTGGGGCGCCTGGGTGGCTCAGTCATTAAGCATCTGCCTTCAGCTCAGGGCATGATCCTGGAGTTCTGGGATCAAGCCCCACATCAGGCTCCTCCGCTGGAAGCCTGCTTCTTCCTCTCCCACTCCCCCTGCTTGTGTTCCCTTTCTCGCTGGCTGTCTCTATCTCTGTCAAATGAATAAATAAAATCTTAAAAAAAAAAAAAAAAGAAAAAGAAAAATGCATCATTGATTCAACCAAGGAGAGGGAAGTGTTAATCATTATTCCTAGAACTCTGAAGTGGAACAAAAGCTTGCAGCCTGACACCAAAATAACATTACAATGAGAAGTGAAATTGCTTCTAAGGCTAAATTGCTTCATCTGAAAATTGTAGTGATACTGAGAACAATTATGTCACTTAAACTTTCACAATTTTGTTTTTATAAATCAGTTATAAAACTATCATGTGGTTTAAATGCAATTATTTAATAAGGGCATTCGTAATTGTCCAACATAATCAATTATGCTTCAATCAGGTTCTTCTCTGTGATTATATTTTTGTTAGCATCTGAGTCATTCTTATGCTTATACATACTTTTGGAAAAAGCCAAATAAAATCATTGTTTTCCAGAAAAGTTTTTTCAGCCCTCTGATTGCAAAGCATTTCCCCCACTGCAAACTGAGTCTCAGAACTCTTTTTTTCCCTTTGTCTTAGAAACTAAATGTCTACTCGAAGTATGAGAAGAAAAAACAGTGCTAAATAATAGGGGGAGTGAAAGTTGGTTCTTCGAGTCATGATAGCGTTGTCAAGTATGTTTCCTGAACTGAGACAGGGGCCAGAGCAGGGGGAGCATGGAATGGTGCTTATGAGTTATGCAGCGGGAACTATTACAATGTTGGTACCACAAGCTTTATATTATGACTTTGATTTTCTAAGACAGAGGAGAGATTAATCATGGGCTGAGTCTAGGCGCGCTCAGACCTCCTAGAGGCTATAGGATTTTAGTTGCTGTGTTGTGCAATTTATGAGCTATTTGGTCTGCTTTGGATTGCCTAAAGAACCATATTTTCCTTCAAAATTTCAACTGAAGTCTCTGTTAATGCCTTCTCCCTGTGTTTTGCCTGACTCATCCTGATCTCTGTACCCATTGGCTTGGCCAAGAAAATTTTCATAGAGCCAGGCCCTCAGCCTCTCTTTCCTCCCCATTCTTTTTCTATTCTGTAGATAGAGTCTCCCTTAACCTTGATTTCTCTTTTACATTTTCTATTTCACTAAAGATTTGTACCACTTCATAGAAGATATCAAGCCTTTTTCACTCACTCTGCTGTGCATCCTGCCTTAAAAGCAGATGCTTCTGCAGAAGAGCATTTCTTCATTTCAGATCATTCTTCAAGAGAATGACTGAGTCCTGCCAGTAACTGCAAGATATTCATACGTTCAGCAGAAATTGGAGCAGGGATCCCAACAAAGGCTTTTCTATGTAGAAGCCCATGAATTTGTTTTAAAAGCCAAATATGATAGTATCACTTCCCAGCTTAACCCCAGCCCATGGTGTTCCCTCACCTTAGAGTAAAAGCCAAAAAGTTTTGTGTTCTTTGGCCTATATTGTTTTCAAGTTTTTCTCAAGCCTTCTTTCCCTTTACTCTTCGTTCCAGCCAAATAGGCCTGCTCTCTAAAATGGCCACTTTCTCTTCTAGCCCGGGCAGCCCTCTGCTTAAGATGTTTTCCCACACCTACCTCAACCCAAACCCCATATTCCTTACTAGACTAGTTCTTATTCATTCCTTTTTCGCCCTTCAGACCAAGCACACAGTTTCAGGAAGACCAACATGAGGCTCTGAATTAAGAACACCATCTCCCTGTTTAATGCTTATAGGGTGATGGACTTTTCCTTCAAATTCTTATTTATTGCACTTGTAATGCTACATTTATTTGCACTATTATTTGATTATTATCCCATTCCAATGGCCCTTCCTTGAGAACAGAGGCTTTCTTTTTGCTTTTCCTAGTATCTCTGCACTCAGTTTATTTCTCTTGAATGAATGAACTCCTTGGGGTTCATAGAAATTTTGTATCAAAAATTAAGGAAAGCAAACTTCCTAAACCTGGGTCATGTAGCAAGGTTTTGAGAGCACCCTCACATGTGTTTATGGAGAAATGTACAATGACAAATTGAAAACAGCCTAAGAATCAATGGAGGAACAGATAAGTAAATTATGCTGTGTTCATAAAACATAATAATATGCAGTGGTTAAAATTAATGAGTTAGTGCCATATGTGTCCACAGGCTAAATCCTCAAAATACATGAAGAAAATGGGCATAATAAAGTTATATGTTGGTTTATTTGCCTTGAGTCCATAGAAGAATAGTCAGAAACAGTAACAATGATAACACAAGTAAATACTACAACTAGGGATGAAATTTAGAAAGTGTAAGAAGATGAGACTTTCAAATTTCTTTCCTTCCTTTCCATGTCATTTTCCAGCTGGCTTACAGTCAGGGGAATGGCATCAATCCATGCTCCTTTCTTGGCCACATCACTATTGTTTACTTTCTGGGGTCGGTCTTAACTGCATTTGGGAATAACCATATCTCCAAAGAGTAATGATCAGAGAATCATAATAATTTATAAATGAAAAAAATAAAAGGAAATAAACTAGAGAATAATAACAATGTAGAATAAAAAATCAATTCTATACAAAAAATATCAAACTTCAATTCTTTTGAAATATTCTATGGGACTAAGATGTAGAAGATCTCAGAGGCCTAGTAGAAAGTTGAAAATTAAATGAAATAGGTAAGAATTCTTCAAGACTCAGCCTGTAACTCTAGGCTAGGAAACATTAAACACTGAAGTATCTAATGCACCATGGCCTTGTTCCTAGTGTAAGCTGTTTCTCTCTGTCTCTCTCTCTCTTTGTGGAATTAGAAAGTTTTAGAAGCCACTTCTTCCCTTACTCACTTTGCTACAATGTCTTTAAATCCACTTTACTTCTTGACTTTGAGTCAGTGTGTTGAAGAACACTCTTAAACCCACAGGATTTTAGAGTGACAGAAAGGTCTTATTTCTTAAATTAGATGAGAAAACTAGTGCTTGGAAAGTTAAGGTAGCTCTCCAAGGCCACTCAGCAGTCATGTAGTGGACTAGGGACCAGAACCCCTATCTCCTCATTCCTGGCCAATTATTCTTTCCAAGACACTACATTTCAGTGTTGTATTAACAGTGTATCATCATATTAATGTGCATCAATTGTTAATGCTGGGTTTGCATTTGTTTGGCAAGGCAGTCACCCATCTGGTACCTGAGGGACAAAGACAAAGATGAAATTAAATGAAGAATGCTATGTACATACAATGAAATATTATTCAACCTTTGAAAAGAATGAAATTCTGACACATGATACAACATGGGTGATATTTAGAGACATTATGCTAAGTAGAATAAGCCAGATACAAAAGGACAATATTGTATGATTCCGTATATATGGGGTACCTAGAGTGGTCAAATTCATAGAGATAGAAAGTAGAATGGTGACTGCCAGGGCATGGGAAGGGGAAAGGTAGTTATTCCTTAATGATTAGAGAGTTTCAGTTGGGAATATGAAAAAGTTCTGGAGATGGATGGTGGTGATGGTGGTATAACAGTGTTAATGTTCTTAAAGCTACTGTATTGTACACTTCAAATGGTAGATAGACTTTATGTATATTTTACCACGATTTTTAGAAATGAAAAAAAAACAGATGAGAAATTATGAATTATGGACTCCAGCCTAAAAGGCAAGTGTGGTGGGAATTCTAGACATCGAGATAGTTCTATGAAAGTACTATGTGCTGGAGGAAGATAGAGGATGGGAGAGGGGGAAGGAGGGGAAAAGAGAAAGATATGTAGTATAGAACAGCACTGTTCAATAGAACTTTCTGTCATGGTGAAAAGGTTCTATATCTGTGCTGTCCAGTTTGGTAGCCAGTAGCCACATTTGAGCACTTGAAATATGGCTAGTGCAACTGAAGGACTGAATTTTTAATCTAATTTGACTTTTAATTGATTTATATTTAAATAGTACAGGTCTATACCTTCTATTATTGGTGGTTTCATTTAAAAGTACTTGTGTTTCTGCTTCCTCTAGTTACTTTTTATAAATTCAAGTACCACTTATTTGTTCATTTAGTCACTGTTGGCAGATGCAGTGCATCTCCTGCATGCTAGACTCTTGCTAGACAGCAGAGATTAAAGGGAACAAGAGGAATTCTCTACACTGCTGGAAGGAACATAAATAAGTGTAACCACTGTGACCATCAATGTGGTCATATCTCCTGAGGTGAAAGATATTCATATCCTATGACCTAGTGCTTCTACACCTTAGAGAAATTTTATATGTGCTTGGGGACATGGACATTAAAAATCATAAAAGGCCTAAAGATCAATGAAAGAACAGATAAATTATGTTCATAAAACAATACCGCATAGTAGCTAAAATAAATAAAGGAGTACCATGTCAACCTATGTGGCTATACCCCCAAAACACAACAGTGAGCAAAAAGAAAAACTCATTTGCAAAAGGCTACATATAGGATGATATCATTTTTAAAAAACCTTTTTAAAAACTTGCAAAGTTATTGTTTATGGATACATACACAGGTAGCAAACATAAAAATATGTGTGGACATGAAAGACAGCACATTTAGGGTGGTGGATACTTCTGGCAAGAGAGAGAATGGGATGGGAGAAGGTACACAGAGATCTTCAATCTATCTGTAATATTCTATTTATTAAAAAGATCTGAAGCAAATATGGCAAAACCAGAAGGTGAGTCCATTGGTATTCATTATATTATTAACCATACTTCGTGATACTTAAAATATTTCGTAATAAAATTGATGCAAAGAAATGTCTCTGCTATTAAGAAGCTCTCAGATTAAAGGAGAATCACAAGTACAAGCAAAAAAGTTTTCATAGTGCATTAATAACAGGGGTATGTATAAAGTCGAAGGTGAACATAGAGGAAGGTAGAACTGTCTCGAGGAGGAAAAGAAGACCTTATTAGGTGATTCCGTTGAGTTCATTCTCTGAAGATATGTAGATGTTTACCCAGGAGAAAAATAAAAAGGGTATTTACTTGAGGCTGAGAAGATGAAGGTCAAGGTACAAAAGAGTTTGGTGCCTTCAAGGAACAGTCAGAAAATTTGGCTTCATTAGAGCTGAGAACTGTCAAGGTAGAGGTTGGGTGCTAAGGCTGGTAAAACTGATTGGGATTGACTCAAGTCTGGCTTTACATTCTAAGCCAGGGCAGCAGTGTGTGTAGGGTGGGTGGAGCTGAGGAGTGGTGGACTGGAATAGGGAGAGATTTGACACATCTGGAAGCTCTTGTAATTGTCCAAGGGACAGGTGGTAAGAGCCTGAACTGTCATAGTAGTAGTAAAGACATGGAAGAGGATGGTTGGGGCAGGGGCTATCATGGGTAGAATCTATGGGACTTAGTGACTGGTTGAATGAATGAAGGAATGAGCTGGGGCAAAGAACCAAAAATAAAGTTCCCGTCTTAGGCAGCATTGGCTAGTGGTGGCATTGACCTAGAAAGTAATGTAGGAGAAGGAAAAGAAGCATGGTTTCCCTAACCTTGGGATTGAAAAGGTAGAGGGGCAAGAAGATAATGAGTTCGATTTTGAAAGTACTGAATTTGAAAAATCTCAAGACAGAAGGTCTAGAAGGGAGATACGGGGATGGGCAGCATAGAGATAATAACTGAGATAGATGACACAGGCAAGGGACATCCTGTAAAACAAGAAAACAAGATTGCACCATAAAGCGAAAAGTTGGATCATCATGCTTTAGGCACACTAAACTATTGCTCCCAGAGAATGGTCATGTATTAGCAGGAGAATCTAAAGACCTGTAATTCAATAGCAATAAAGAGAACTAAACAATGGGATCCTGCTCCAGGGTTTGGCATCTAGCCTTAGCACACCAGTGTAGTAATAAAGGCACCAGCTTTGTAGTTAAACAGACCTGTATTCAATGCATTCAATGCATTTGAACTTTCAGTCCTCACTTACTAAGTGAACATTTGGGCGAGTCCCCAGATTTCTCTGAGCTTCATTTCTTCATCTGGAAATGGGAATGAGAATACCTGCCCCAGAGGATTATGGTGAGGATAAAGTATAATAATGTTGGTTGGTAAAGGTAAATATATAGACAAATATAGAATACTGTATTAACTGCAATGATGGGTAAGTCACTTTTAATTCTGGTATAAAAGTTAAGAGACAAAAGTATTAAAAATAACTACAACTAAAAAATATGTCAAATGATGTGCAATATAAATAGATGTAAATTGTGGCAACAATAATAAAAAGTAAACGTTGGGGGGAAAGTTAATGTGGAGTTTTTGTATGCAATTGAACTTAAGTTGTTATCAGCTTATACTATTATAACTGTAAAATATTTTGTGTAAACCCCAGAGTAACCACACACACACACACACACACACACACACACACACACACCCTATAGAAGTTACACAAAAGGAAAAGAGAAAGGAATCAACGCATATCAATACAAAAAAAAATCAACAAAACACAAAGGAACACAGCAAGAGTAGAAAAGACAGACAAAAGAACTACAACGCTAGAAAATAACAAAATGGCTATAGTAAGTCCTACCCTATCAATAGTTACTTTAAAAGTAAATGGATTAAACTCTCCAATCCAAACATAGACATAGAGGGGCCAAATGGATAAAAACAACAACAAAACCACCCAATTATATGCTGTCTACAAGAAACTCACTTTATTTTTTTTTCTTCATAGAAACAGGAATTTAAACTTTATTTATTTATTTTTTTGGTATTGCACTGAATTTATTTTTTTTAATAATTTTTATTTTGTTATATTAGTCACCATACAGTACATCCCCGTTTTTCGATGCAATGTTCCATGATTCATTATTTGCGTATAACACCCAGTGCACCATGCAATACGTGCCCTCCTTAATACCCATCACCGGCCTATCCCAATCCCCCACCCCCCTCCCATCTGAAGCCCTCAGTTTGTTTCCCAGAGTCCACAGTCTCTCATGGTTCATTCCCCCTTCTGTTTATCCCCCCCTTCATTCTTCCCTTCCTTCTCCTACCCTCTTCCTATTTCTTATGTTCCATAAATGAGTGAAACCATGTGAATCCGTGCACAGATATTGGAATTAAGAAACTCAATTTAGACTTAAGGACACACATATGCTGAAAGTGAAGGGATGGAAAAGCTATTCCATGCAAATTTTCTGCTGTAACAAGAAACAAAGAATAGCATTATATAATGGTAAAGGGATCAATTCAATAAGAGTTAGTTTTTCTAAAAGATAAAATTGACAAACCCTTTGCTAGACTAAGAAAAAAGAAAACTCAAAAAATAAAATCAGAAATGGAAGAGAAGATTTTGGAATTGATGCCACAGAAATAAAAAGCATCATAAAAGACTGCTAAAAAAATTATATGCCAACGAATTGAGTAACTAGAAGAAATGGATAAATTCCTAGAAACATACAATGTACCAACAAAATTATGAAGAAATAGAAGTGTGAACAAACCTATAACTAGTATGGAGATCGAATCAGTAATCAGAAAATTGCCAACAAAGGAAAGCCCAGTGGCTTCTCTGGTAAATTTTACTAAACATTTCAAGAAGAATTAATGCCCATCCATCTCAAACTCTTCCAAAAAATTTAAGACAGGGGCAATAATTATATATTCATTTTATGAGACCACCATTATCCTGATACCAAAGGGAAAGACTTCACAAGTAAAGAAAATGACAGGCCAATATTCTTGATGAATATAGATACAAAAATCCTCAATAAAATACTACCAAATGGAACCCAACAGTACATTAAAAGGTTTATACACCATGACCAAGTGGGATTTATCCCTGGGATACAAGGATGGTTCAACATGAAAATTAATGTGATGCACTGCATTAACAGAATAAATGTTAGAAATCACATGATAATCTCAATAGATGCATAAAAAGAATTTGATAAAATTCAACATTCTTTCATAATTATAAGCTGAACAAACTGGAATAGCAGAAAAGTACCATATGTACAAAGGCCATATGTACAAAGCTCACAGCTAGTATTTATGTCAATGCTAAAAAACTGAAAGCTTTTCCTCCAAGATTAGAAACAAGGGAAGGATGCCCACTCTCACCACTCTTATTAGACATAGTTCTGGAAGTCCTAGTCAAAGTAATTTAGGAAAGAAAAAGAAATGAAAGGTATCCAAAATGGAAAGGAAGAGGTAAAATTTTGCCTTTTTTTGCAGATGACATGATATTTTACTGAGAAGATCCTAAAGACTGCATAAAAATACTGTTAGAAATAATAAATGAATTCAGTAAAATTTCAGGTACAAGATCAACATACAAAAATCAGTGGCATTTCTATATACTAACAGTGAACTATATGAAAAGGAAATTAGGAAAACAATGCCATTAATAATGGTACAAAAAGCAACATATTTAGGAATAAAGTAGAGAGATGAAAAGACTTATCCTGAAAACTATAAAACATTGATGAAAAAAACTAAAGACACAAACAAGTGGAAAGACAGCTTTCATTCATTGATTGGAAGACATAATGTTAAAATGTCCATACTACTCAAATGACTGACAGATTCACTACAATCCCTATTAAAATCCTAATGGCATTTTTTTTACAGATAGAAAAAACAATTCTAAAATTCATAGAGAACTGCAAGAGACTCCAAATACTCAAAACAATCTTGAGAAGGAAGAGCAAAACTGGAGGCATCACACTTCCTGATTTCAAAATATATTACAAAGTTACTGGAATCAAAACAGTGTGGTGCTGGCGTACAGACATACATATAGACCAATAGAGCAGAATAGGGGGTCCAGAAGTAGATCCATGCATATATGATCAACTGATCTTTGACAAGGGAGCCAATAATATACAATGAGGAAAAGGTAGTCTTTCCAACAAATGATATTGGGAAAACTGGATAAACACTTGCAAAAGAATCAATTCAAGAATGGATTAAAGACTTACATGTAAGACCTAAAACTGTAAAACTCCTAGAAGAAAACACAGGGGGAAAGCTTCATGACATTGGTCTTGCTATTGATTTAATGGATATGATACCAAAGTCACAGGCAGCAAGAACAAAAATAAACAAATGAAACTATATTAAACTAAAAAGCTTCTGTACAGAAAAGGAACCAGTCAACAGTATGAAAAGGCAACCTACAATCGGAGAAATTATTTGAAAACCATGTATCTGATAAGTTAATCTCTAAAATATGTAAGGAACTCTTACCACTCAATTAAAAAATCTAATAGCCTAATTTAAAAATGGCTAATAGCCTAATTTAAAAATGGCTTGAGGACTTGGACAGGCATTTCTCCAAAGAAGACATACAAATGGCCGGCAGGTATATGAAAAGTGTTTTAACATTACTAATCATCAAGGAAATGCAAGCCAATGCCACAATGAGATATTACCATCCACCTGTCAAGGTGGCTGTTATTTAAAGTCAAAAAACAAAAAGTGTTGTTGAGGATGTAGAGAAATTGGAACCCTTGCACACTGTTGTTGGGAGTGCAAAATGATGCAGCCACTATAATAAACAGTATAGAGATTCCTCAAAAAATTAAAAATTAAACTAGCATATAATCCATCAATCCTTTCTGGGTATTTATCCAAAAGAATTGAAATTTGGATCTCAAAGAGATATTAGTACTCCATGTTCATTGCAGCACTATTCACAGTATTGAGATATGGAAACAACTTAAATATCCATTGCAGTTCAATGGTTAAAGAAAATGCATTATATACATGAACAACGGAATACTATTTAGCTTTTAAAAAATAAGGAAATTTTGCAATATGCGACAACATGGATAAACCTTGAGGACATGGTTCTAGATTAAGGCAGCCAGTCACAGAAAGACACACACTGAATGGTTCCACTTATATGAAGTATCTAAAATATCCAAATTCATAGAATTAAAGGGTAGTATGGTGGTTGTCAGGGGATGGGAGAAAAAGAAAATGTGAATTCCTAACTAACGGGCATACTATTGAGCATACTACAACATGAACAGACTACAACATGCTCATGTAAGCAAAATGGTTGCCTTCTAGAAATCTTCTGTATAGCATTGTACCTACAGTCAACAGTACTGTTGACTTTAAAGTTACCTAAAAATTTAAGAGACTGGATCTCATGTTAAGTGTTCTTACCACAGTAAAATAACATTTTTTAAAATATAATGTTGACAAAGTATTTAGTAAACATTAAGTACTTACTAAATATTAGTTCCTTGTCCTTCTCTTTGTTTTTATCCTTTCCAATGCCAAGACTTGCCTGAGAACATTCGAAGTAAATTGCTTTTTCCCCAAGATAAGCAACATACTCCTAACCACAGAAGCTCTAGATTCCTTGAAAGCAGAGACCATATCTTACACTTTGATCAATCAAGTATATATTGGACAAGTACTATTTGCCTAGCAAGCTAAAGATTACCAACAACATGTAGCACAATGCTAGTACATAGTAGGTGCCTGATAAATAAATAAATGCCTCCTGAATTGATCTTTTTCTGCAGCACAACCAATAAAAATAAGCATAAAATGTTTTAGAATTTAGGCTGATATATGTTCACTTGGTAACAACCTTGTTAAGCCTAACAACATCCACAGGCAATAAGCATATCATTTTATAAGGAAAGGGAAATACTTACAATAGTTATTTGTTCAAGTTTACAGGGGAAAAAAAGTCATTTCGGAGCCAAAAATAGACAGCAGTTAATCTAACTGTCAGTAAATATGGGGAAAGCTCCCAGTGGTATTTCAGTTATGGGCCCAGTGAGGCGTGAACAGACTGTCCCTTAGGATTTCTAATGCAAAAGAACAAACATAAAAATAGAAGACTGCCTTTCATGTAGTTAATCCCAAGTTATCTAATCATATTCTAAGCAACAACCAGAGCAGAGGACCTGGGGTCAAGGAGGAAATGGATTTGGCTTAGAGGGAACCTGTTTGGATTCAAGGCAATGGACTATACCAATTACAGAAAGGGCCCATATCTTTGGAGTCCTTTCTAATGACCTGTGTTGAAAATAAGTTGATAGCATAGAGTCACCACAGAAAGGAGATCTCGTTTAATTTTTATCTTTGTGACTTTCAACTTAGATTGTTTGTGGGAAAAGCATGATTTAGGCCAGAGTCTAAGGTAGGCCAAGACTTCCCATCTCAGGTATTAATAAGTTTTGCCAGTAAGTACTCAGAAGTGAGGTTGGTGGGTTGCTGAAAAGCATCAGTGTCATACTGGCTAATTGGGATGGGGGGGGGGCGGGAAGATAGCAGATTAAAAAAAAAAAGAAGAGGTGGCTGAATGCAGCAAAGTCTGAGACAGAGATGTCTGTGGTGTGCTCAAGTTAAGACAAGAATAAATAAAGTTAGAGACCCCTTTCTGAAGCGGATAGACTAGGAGGGGTAGAGTCGCAGGTATTGGGTTTTTGTTGTTGTTTTTTTTAAAGAGAGAAAGAGCACACGTGGGCACGGGGCAGAGGGAGGGAGAAAGAGAGAATCTCAAGCAGGTTCCACACTCAGCACAGAGCTGAGATCATGACCTGAGCCAAAATCAAGAGTCAGATGCTCAACTGACTAAGCTACCCAGACATGCTAAGGTATTGGTATTTTTAGAAAGATCTCCAGTGTGACCAAGTTGAAAATGTGTACTTTGTGATGACCTGGGTGATAAGAAAGGGGTCGATGAGGGATCCACCCAACTTTTTGCCACATCATAGGGAAGAAAAATTTATTAATTTATTAGATAGATGATTATACCTGGTTCCTGACTGTAGGAGTTCTGTCAGAATTACTCTTGTGTTTTAGACCTAACATCCAGCTTTGCCCCAAACTCTTCCTCCTTTTTCATCCCCCACACCCAGTCACCAGATCTTCTTGATTTCTGTCTTTAAGTGTTTCTCAAATGTATCCCTTCCTCTCCATTCTTTTGGCCATTCTCTCACCACTTCCTGCCTAGATTTCTACATAGCAGCCTAATTCAACCTCTTGTCTGTAGCCACCACCATTTTCAACTCATTCTCCAATTGCCACCAGAAGAATCCTTTGAAAGTACAAAAGTGTGACTCTCCTGTTTAAACCCCTTTAAAGACTGCCTTTTACCTACAGAGTCACTTCTGGGTTAGTTATAGGGCAAACAGGACTCTCCACAATCTGGCTCTTGCCTCCTCCTCTCCATTTTTCTCTGTTGCCACTTGACCCTTACACTTGATTCTCTATCTGTAGATCACTGTGCTATTTCAGGCCTCAACCTTTTCATATATTGTTGTTGCCTTTGCCTAGCAAGTCCCTCCGTAAATCTACCCTTTGGCTACCTGAAATACTTCTTATCCAGGAAATCTTCTTGACATCTTCTCCTACTTACTTCTTCTCTTGTATCTGTATGCTTTATTTTTTTATTTATTTAAATCCAATTAGCCAACATATAGTACATCATTAGTTTTGGATATAGTGTTCAATAATTTATCAGTTGCATCTAACACCCAGTGCTCATCACATCACGCACCCTCCTTAATGCCCATCACCCAATCCCCATCCCCCCACCTGCCTCCCCTCCTACAACCCTCAATTTTTTTTTCCTGTACTTAGGAGTCTCTCATGGTTTTTCTTCCTCTCTGATCATTTCCCCTTCACTTTTCCCTCCCTTACCCTATGATCATCTCGCTGTTTCTTATATTCCGCATATGAGTGAAACCATATGATAATTGTCTTCTCTGATCGACTTATTTTGCTCAGCATAATCCCCTCCAGTTCCATGCATGTCAGTGTAAATGGTAAATATTCATCCTTTCTGATGGCTGGGTAATATTCCGTTGTATATATATACTACATCTTCGTTATCCATTCGTCTGTCAGTGGACATCCAAGCTCTTTCCACAGTTTGGCTACTGTAGACATTGCTGCTATTGGGGTTCAGGTGCCCTTCAGATCACTACATTTGTAAACACATGAAAAAAATGCTCCACATCACTTGGCATCAGGGAAATACAAATCAAAACCACAATGAGATTCCACCTTACACCAGTCAGAATGGCTAAAATTAACAAGACAGGAAACAACAAATGATGAGGATGCGGAAAAAGGGTACCCTCTTACACTGTTGGTGGGAATGCAAGCTAGTACAGCCACTCTGGAAAATGGTATGGAGGTTCCTCAAGAAGTTAAAAATAGAGGTACCCTATGACCCAGCAATTCCACTACTAGGTATTTACCCCAAATATCTCTATGCTTTATATATGTTATTATTGCCCCTATTACACTGTTTAATATAATTCTTTCAAGATCAATGTCACCTTCTAGATGATGAAATAAGAGAGGTAGGTTTTGAGTCTTACCTCTGAAATCTTAGTCCCCGAAACAATAGTAGACATACAGTGAACCCTCTATAAATGTTAGGTGAATGAGTGAAAGAACAAAGAAATAAATACATGCATTTGTCTGCTGGAATGATAACTATAAATCATGAACTTAGTTTCCATGCCTCCAAGTACAATGAGAGATGGAGTGAGAGGTGTGGGAGTGGGAAAGTGTTAGAGAATATTTTTGCTTGGAGAGAAAAATGATATTGGTTTAGATAAACTGGGCTAACGAGGGAAGTAAAAATAGTTATTCTGTTGTCAAGAAATATAATACTGATGGGCATTGGTGCAGAAAATAGTTGGTTCATCTACTTGCTGTGGCAGAAATCAGTTGTTTGTTTTGTTTTGTTTTGTTTTTTCCTAAGTGGGCCTATAAACTGGGACTCTTCCTATTCAATCAGAATGTTTGGTCAACCCCATCATGCCAAGGAAAAACCACCTTCATGGAAATATAAAATGTTCTTATAAATATTCAAGAAACTATGGTCACCTAAGATGATGCTTAGCATGATAGGAAATAAACTATTTAGTGAAGGCATTAAAACCTGTACATTCAATGAGACGTATCCTGGAAGTATATATGTAGGGATAACTAAAAAGCAGAATTTCGATGATAAAATTTATGATTATGGTAGTCTGCTGTCACTAGATATTTGATAGAGATTGAAGAAGTGAATTCTTTAAGATTGTATTTATTTATTTATCTTAGAAAATGTGAGTGAGTAGGGTGGAGGAAGGGGGTTCCCCAAGCAGGCTTCATAGCCAGTCCAGGGCCCAAGGCAGGGCTCAATCTCATGACCCTGAGATCACCACCCTGATATCATGACCTGAGCTGAAACCAAGAGTCAAACACTCAACTGACTGAGCCACCCAGATACCCCAAAGAAGTGCTGAATTCTTATAGCCCCATTTCCCTTTTATTTGAAGCCCTTACCCCAATTCTATATTTACATTTATAAATTATTTTTGATTAATAGATATGTTCTTGATTCTGATATATCAAGCCAGGGATTCATGTCTGGTTTTGCTCATTTGTGTATCTGTGCTATTTAATATGTTACATTGTATACGTGAAGTACTCCATATCTATTTGTCATATGAACATATGAATGAATAGTCCAGTTCTTTAAACACTGCCTGTGGATTGATTACAAAATGAACATGTCGCTTGATCTTTTAGGATCTTAGGGACCTAAACCTGATTCAGGAAGCCCCTGGAATCTTTTCTCCATCCTCTGCCTAGTTCATGCTACTTACTTTGTCCTAGTCAGTTAAGCTTATGAGAGGACATGAAACTGTTGATTCTGAAAGCTTGAGATACATCACAAGATCTTAAAGTGAAATCAGGCAGATTAGAGCGAGCAGCATATTAAACACCCACTAAATAAACTTTCAAACTGTTTGGTGATTTTAAATATAGAATGGTCCATGCCAGGCTTCTAATATGATCTCAGTTTCCAAGGGTATTTTTTTCCAGCTCATTGTTCTACAAAGATGAAGTGATGGAAAAAGAATTCATAAAAAGATTGGAAGTGAGTTGTGTTCAGGGTTAAGATTGCTCATGCTACAGTGTTAACACTATATACTTTCACCAGCAAGAAACTTTGCAGATCATGGTGAAGGAGTAAGGCAGAGGCACAGTTTCTGCAGGTCTTCAAATGCAGCAGGCTTTGGACTAAGAAAAGGCATAATTCGTCTTATCCTGAAGAATGTTGTCGTTGTGAAGAAGTAGAACAGGAACTGTTTGTATTAGTCAATGAAATCCAGAACTTGCTGGAGCACATTAGACTTTAAGTCAAAGGAGGATAAGGATCTTGTGAGATCTCACTGGATGCCCAGCAGGCTGATGTTGTGTTGCAGAAACTGGACTTCTGCATGGCCAAGTAAACACTTCTCTAGCCTGCCTTGTAACTTGCACTACTGGAGGCTGGCCCAAACCATGCAGACATACACGATGTGCTGGGCCAAGTCCTGTGAGTAAATCAAGATAATATCAAAGGGATCCTTCATAAACTGTTGGAGCAAGGCCAGTCTATTGCATCATTCCTAATAGCATTCTACTCATAATGCCTGTACTGAATCCAAAGGTAGCTTTGCTTTTCACTCTATTCTAGATTTAAACTAGTTTGTGTGCCTCTCAGAGGTCATTTGTTGTAGACAACTAATGTACATTATTGGTCTTAAAAATTGGAGAGCATTAGATGATGGTAGGGATGAGAATCAGTAATCTTTCATAACCCCATTTGTTCACTTTTATATTACATGAGAAGAATCAGAACCCAAGGAGCAAAGAGAGAAGGGGAAATGAGCCTTCACTGTGAATTTGCCTCAGTGAACTTCAGGAGTTGCTTTATATCTAGCTCTTTTGTCTTCAGACTAACTATTGTTAGATGTTTACCCTGTTTTAAGGTACTGTGCTAAGCTCCTTGTATACAGTACCTCATTTCGTCCTCACAACACATCTCTGAGGAATACATGGCTAGTAGCTCTTTATACACATGAGGAAACTTTGGAATTTGCTAGTCAGCAGAGTCAATTCCATAAGGCAATGCACGAAATCTGCTAGGATCCGTATCAGTCTCAGTGCAATCGTTGTGATGGAAAACATAACCTGGAATTCATAGGGCATTTAAAATAAACCCCAGATCAGCTTTTGCCTATATAGTTCAGTTTACCTATATAGTAGCCCAGGGGGACCGTAAGTAATGCTGGCAAAGTGTACAGACATAAAAGTCAATTCTCAGGAATACTATGTCCTGGGATTCAAATTACCAAGAGAGGGTTCAAATCCAAGGAAATCTGAGAAAAGGAATTAGTGATACAACTCTCTCTTGTTAGTTCCTGATGATCATTGTTGGATTCTGATCTTAAAAGGCTAAACAGACGGGAATGATTTCTTTTTTTGTTTTTATTATTTTTCATTATTTTTTTCATTTTCTAAATTTTTATTAGGAGAATGATTTCTATGAGAAATCAAAAATCTAGAAATGAAGGCATTATCCAGGTCAATGTAATCAAAATATAGTCTTTGGACCCTGAATCAGTTTCCCCACATAAGATCTTCCAAGTCAAAATCTCTGAAAATATCTTGTGGAAATGTGGATAGGATAAAAACAAGAGATGTGTTCATTCCTATTACTATTCAAAATCCTTAAAAGCATCCAATCAACTATATGCCAATTTAGGGGGAAAAAAGGCCAAGGGCATATTTTTGAAGCTATTCTATGGTTATGGGCATTGTGAATAAATATGCTTGTGGGGATACCCATCATTTGTCTACTTTGTAAAGCCTGTACTTCTGAAGTGACTGACTGCCATTGCATTTTGTCCTTTACTCAGAGTATGAACTGAATAATTAATGAATGAAGCTAATATAGAAAGCTAATATGAACTGGCTAAAAGAGGGGAATTGGATCAGTGGAATTGTTGAGCGCATTAAATCTCAAAGACTTCTGAAGGTTACAACTCACTTTGAATCTCTGTTTTAGAAGACATCAAATTCAGAGAGTGTAAGAAACACGCATTTGGAAGAAGCTGGTTTTTACCTTAAGATTGAAGTTGTATTTCTTTTAAAGCTCAAATTGTACCAGGAATAACTTGAGGATTTTTAAGTGAACTATAATTTGCTTCAGTGGCTCTCTATTCAGTATTTCTATTGAATTGTTTAGACCCCTGGCTAGAAGGAGGCATTCTGCTCCTCAGGCATTGCCAAAAATTTAGAAACGTCAGCTAAAGACATGGGTTTGTCTATGCAGAATCAAAACCTGCTTGTGTATATTCAAATAGACTGACTTGGAAGCGGGAATTAAATTTCAGAACCATATAAACAATTAAGAAAAGATTAAAGATATTATGAGCCCAGAGTTCATCTAAAATACATGATAAACTCATTTTGGACATCACGTCTTTTTGAAGGGGCATTGGGTAAAAATATGAAGTGGGTATTTCAGTGGTGGTTTTGTGTAAAACAAATTTTTTTTCTCATTTTTGTGACTTACAGTTTAGAGCACAGGTTCTCAAACTATTTTCCCTTGAAACATGCTGAACTTAGATTTTTCTGTTACTAAAATGAAGCAACAGGGATCTTTTCACTCTAAATTTAAAAATTACTTATTTTTTCTTATTATTTATTTATTAATACTGTTTATCTGCTCATGAATGCTAAAGTGAAATAAATGAGCACATTGACAGGTGAACTAATAAAAATAATGTGATGTATATATGTATATATAGTTATGCTAATGAAAATAGTCAGAAAAAGACAAATACTGTATGACATCATTTATATGTTAAATCTAAAAAAGCCAAACTCATAGAAACAGGGAGTAGGATGATGGTTGCAAGGTGCTGGGATGTGGAAGAAATAGGGAGATGTTGATCAAATGCTACAAACCTTTAGTTATAAAATGAGTAAATTCTGGAGATCTAATGTATAGCATGGTGACTGTAGTTAACAATGCTGTATTATATACTTGAAGGTTGCTAAGACCGTAGACCTTGAATCTTTTCATCTCACACACACACACTCATACACACAGAAGTAATTATGTGAGGTAATGGAGATGTTAACTAACATTATTGTGGTAATCATTTTACAAATTAAGTGTATCAAGTCATCACATTGTACACCTTAAACTTACAAAATGGTATATGCTACTTATATCTCAATAAAGCTGCAGGGGAAAGAAATTAAAAAGTCATAAAACATTAAAAACAAAACCCCCCAAAACAGCTGATCCTTGTGTGCCAGCTTGGCTTCTTTGAGAAGTGAGGTCATGATGTGTTGTCATATCACCTACGTAAAATGTCAGTGTTGTATGATTAGGAGAGTGCTCATATGATAGAAATATCTCCAGCAACATGTAAGAAAATTCCCTGAAGAGCACTGGAACTACAGGAACACTACCCACACAAAAAGTTTGAAAATTATAAATTTTGTTATGCACATGCCCTCTGACCCAGTTTTCCCACTCTAGGTATCAATTATATCTACTGCACAATAATATTTAAATGTGTACATGGTGGTTCTTATAGCATTGTAATATTGAAAACTTAGAAACACATCAAACACAGGAGAAGGTTTTAATAAATTTATTTTGATAAATAAAAGGCAGCTAAATAATAATCCATATATATGATCTCATATACATATTATACGGGAGGGAGAAAAATGGGGCCTTAGAAAAAAGTCAGGAATGATACACACCAGACTTAATAGAGATTGCCTCTAGGTGGGACAGTGAGATTGAAAGGGTGAAGAACTTGAACTTTTTAAACTGTATATTTCTGTATTATTTAAATATACTCAAGAATCTTTTGTGCACCTGAAAAACAATTTTCAAAAGAGAAATTATGTGCTGAAAGAAAACCCCATGCAAAGAGATTTTCCTTTAGAATTTAGTGCCAGAAAAACTTTGCCTTCAAAAAAAGAATATGGGTACATGCTTCTTCATTCTGATGCTTCCCTTTAAATTCTGCCTTTTAGGAAACTCAGAATCAAAATCCATGCTTAGTCAGAACATCCATACTAGCCTGTGAAGTTAGCATATTTACTATCACCTCTTTCCATGGATCCCATTTCTAATTCCAGGGTTTATTTTATCAAACTTATTTTATATGTGATCTTGGTTATAAGCCACTTCATATGTTCTAAGAAAGAAATGAGGAATATATAAATAAACAACCTAATAATTTCTTTGAATTTGAAAGTCATTTCATGTTTCAGAATTTCTGTTAGTGATAGTTTACTCGTACCCAAATGTAACTCATATTTAGACATTCTTATTCTATAGCATGTAACTCACACCTTAAAAAAATAATCAGAGGGTTCCAGAACTTGCGGAAAAATATATACAGTATTTCGCTTTTTCCCCTTTACCGTTTGAGGTAGTTGTTTAGATCTAGTGAGCCATCCAAGTTAATTATACCCAAAGGAAGTCCATAGACCTCAGGGATTTGATAGCAATGTATCTATTTATTGAAGTCCTCTGTGGATGAAGTAGAATAGTCCTTAAAGAATATTCAGTGGAAAGGCCCTGGTACAGATTTATACAAGAAAATGAAAATACAGTTTACTTTTAACTAGTAAGACTTTTAAACTGCACATTCTTTAGAATACTGATAATCATGAATATAAACACACCTTCCTGCACCCATTGCCAGACAGCGACACACGCCCTTGCACAGCATCCTGTCTCACGAGACCTAAGGTTGGCTCTATCCTTGGTTTAAAGAAAAAAAAATGTAGATCATTTTGGGTACTTTTTAGTGTGTTTTTTATTTTGAGTGTCTTTTGAAACACATCCTGCTGTGTTCCAGAAATAAACTGGCAGCTCCCTCTCTTGCCCTGTTGAAACTGCTCACCCTTCAGTTCCCCATGCAAACAAAGCTATGAGAAAAGTGTTTTGGACAAGTCTTTTCCCAACTAGAGGCTTCAGTGTGCTCTGGGAACACTGACATGATTTTTTAATTAACATTAATTCTGCTTAGCTTCAACTATGAAAGAAATGGGGTTTCTTCAAACAACAATTAACAAAGCAAACCCCAATAAAGGGAAAATACTCTCTCCCCACCTCCAGCCCCTAACAGGAAATTCCCCCCTGTTGAGTTTTCCCCAAGGTCTCTATAAAGCTTTTCTGATGAACTTGCTACAGCCTTAATGAGAATGAATCAACACAGATTTTCCATCATATAAACAAATATTTAATTTCATGAAAGGGGACAGCGTCTTTGACTCTGCCTAGCCCACCACATAATATCTTCAGTTTTTCCTCCTTCCTGCTAATTTATTTCTCATAGTATTTTCATTACAGTAAGTTTTTCAGGGTTTCCCAAACCTGAGGACTATACCTACACATCACAGCTGAAACAAAAAGCCTTAAAACCCTTTCCTTCATTGCTGACTCCATTTTCTTACTTGAAGCAGAAGGAAAATATTTGTCCTCTTTGTGTTTGCTCAGAATAAATTTTCCTGCATGGGCCACTCCCAGGACCCAGAGGGATAATCCTACTTCCAGACATGCCCAGGGGGCAGAGCAACATATCCAAAGATCCCACTAGGACAGTGTTTCTCACACCATGTTCAGAAAAAAACACAAGATGTTATTCTGTGTACTACCCAGAAAGGTTTCTGTGGTCAAATAAATTTGTGAAATGCTGGAAACGGTTTTGTTTTTTTTTTTTTTTTAGAGATTCACAAAACATATTGACATGTTAAAAGCTCTAAAAAGAGCTTTAATTAGAAAGAAAACCTAAGTAACTTTGCTTAACCCTATTTATTTTGCCAAATAATTTGACCACAGCACACCTTTCTTCATAGAATATTAGCATTCTATAAATCACAAAAAAAGTGGGAAGGAAATGAATACTTACTAAGCACCAACTGCTTTTATTGATTGTTTGAATTAATCCTCCTAACCCAATGAGATAAATATTATTAAACCCATTTTTACAGGTTAAACACACACACACACACACACACACACACACTATATATAGCATTACAAAGCTAACATTCTAATCTAGGTTGGTCTGATTTGGAGACCTGCGTTCTTTCTACTCTATTACATTTACTGTTTAATCCCCAAACTACTTTTTTGTGGTAACCAAACTCCAACTTAACCTCTTGCCCTATATTAGCAGATTGGTTTCATCTAGGTGCATGACGACAGATGCTGATCCTGTTGTGTTTATATGTGTCTCTCTCGTACTCAGCACAGCACCCTCAACAGCTATTGGACAAAAGAATGAATGTGGTATCAAGAGCAAGTGAAGGTACTAAAAGTTATCCAGAGTATGTTGTTTTAAAATGAATTAGAGAACTTTCCAGGGACAGTAAACCACATGGGTGAGGAGACTTGAAACTACATAACATGAGGAAAAGTTAAAAATTTTAACTGCTAATCTGAGTTGGAGCAGTCTCTGAGGAGGGTAACATGACATGATGAAGTCCTTGAATATTTGAAAGATGAGACTATCGTGTGAAAATTGGATTATTTAGAGACATTAGGTGGGGCGAATTTATGACCTTCCAGATTCCATTTAGGCCTGAAGTTCTATGAGCTTTGGGGCTGTTAAAGATGCATAAAAGGATGGTGTAGTTGACAGTCACTGGTGACCAATTATCTTCTTGCATGCTCAAGCTATATGGAATCATGTAGCTTAGAACTCCTGTACTAGTCCAGTTTCTCCAGGGAATCAGAACCAGTAGGATATATATATGCTTGTAAATGGTAGATAGATAGGTCAATCAGATAGAGATAGATAGATAGATAGATAGATAGATAGATAGATAGATAGATAGTTATGGGAATTGGCTTACACAATTACAGAGACTGAGATATGCCACAATATGCTATCTCTAAGCTGGGGACCAAGGAAAAGCTGGCAGTATAATTTAGTTTGAGTCAGAGGCCTGAGAACCAGGGGAGCTGATAATGTAACTCCCAGTCCAAAACCAACTGCCTGAGAAAGAAGGGAATGGGCAGCGCTGGTATAAATTCCAGAGTCTGTAGGCCCAAGAATCAGGAGTTCTGATGTCCAGGGGCAAGAGAAGATAGACATCCCAACCCAAAGAGAAAGAAAATTTGCTCTTCTTCTGCCTTTTTGTCCTGTTTGGGCCCCACAGCAGATTAAATGGTGAGGGTGGGTCTTCCTTATTCAGTCTAGTTAAAATATTAATCTCTTCTAGAAACACCCTTACAGACATATCCAGAAATAATGTTTTACTAGCTATCTGGGCATCCCTTATAAGGCCAGTCACACTGATGAATAAAATTAACCATCACAATTCTCCTATAGGGTGTCCTTACAGCTTGTAAATGTAGCCAGGGAAAAGTAATTTCAAGGCTACCAACACAACAATGTTTCAGTCATACAAAAAGAATTATCATATGGTTTCACTCATTTATGGAACATAAGAAATAGCAGGAAGATCGGTAGGAGAAGGAAGGGAAGAATGAAGGGGAGGGTAAACAGAAGGAGGAATGAACCATGAGAGACTATGGACTCTGGGAAACAAACTGAGGGCTTCAGAGGGGAGGGGTGTGAGGGATTGGGATAGGCCAGTGATGGGTATGAAGGAGGGCACATATTGCATGGAGCACTGGGTGTTATATGCAAATAATGAATCATGGAACACTACATCAAAAACTGGGGATGTACTGTATGGTGACTAACAACATAATAAAAAATTATTAAAAAAAAAAATAAGAACCTCAGTGGTTTGATGGAAAAACCAAATCTTTTCTGTACCATAATTTGTCCTAGGAGGAAATTTGCTGTAATACAGTGACATCTCTATTTTATTTTTTTGGAACCTATCCAACAACCTTTATTTATAAGAAGTGCTGGAAAACCTTATAGTTTGTGTCCTCTAAAACACCCATCATTCATGGTTCTAATCTCTAAAAGGGATATTACAAAGAACATTATTTAGGCATAAAGAGAGTAAGTAACATCTAGAAGACTTCTTATATGTTAATCAATTAGTTGCATTATTTATAAAAATCTTCCAAAGAGTATAGGCAACTGTATTGGATTTGGGTTAGGAGGAGTGTTTAGAAAGTTAAATATGTAGAGGTAGACATGGAGACAGAGATATATTCTGACTCAGAAGAGAGTAGGAAAATATGAAGGAATTATATTAAATAAAAACACATTATATTTCTGTGTGTATAAAACCAATAATATTTTATCAAAGAATTTGGAAAAACCACCACAAATGATAAAGAGTAGCTCTGCATACTGTGCATACCTGTTTAGGATTTTTCTAAAGACTAGTGTGGAAATGTTAAAGTATTGATGAAATCGACTCCATGAGCTAGGTTCCCCTATGCAAACTATTTTCTATCCTGGTGTGAAACTAATACTGTAGTGCCTAATTATTTGTTCTGGTTTTTTCCCTTGTTCCTAATCCAATTATTTAGGACTAGAAACAGTGTTTTAATGCATTTGCTAGGGAAATCATTGGAAATTGCTCATATATAAAACTATTTGTGTTAATTTTCTTAAAAAACAAAATGGAATATGCTTTAGGTCACTTGAAAGTCATTTATTGAACAAAATGTGCTGAGAACCAGCTACATGCAGGGCATTTGGGGGACCGAGCAAGATGTGAAACATGAGTCTGTCTAGAAAAGCTCATGCTCCAGACAAGGAGAAAAATTTGGCAATAACAAGAATACAAAGTAGAAAGTGGCAGTAACTTCAAGAGAAGGAGAGAAGTATGGTGGCTTTCAGAGGATGCTATTTATTTACCAACGTAGTACATGTGTCAGATCTGGAGTCAGCAGACTATCCTGGTTTCACCTTCCATGATATTCTGCTCAATACAAAAAGTCTGACCAAGTGTTCAGGATAAACATAAAGTCTAGAAACATCAATAATATTATTTTATTTTTTTACAGATTGAGGATTTTTTAAATGATATTATGATTGTTTGCCATGTTTTCACATTGTATGGATATTTTATAGAAGCAAAAACAAAGCAAGTTTGTGTGTAATCCATCCAAAATTGTGTGGAATAAGTGTCTTAGAATCCTGGATAATTCCCATTTCTCAAAATGTGAATAACACTTAATTTGCTAATAATTAATAGGAATGTTATAGAATGATTATGAAAGAACACAGATACCTTAAAGCCTTAATAATATATATTGGGCAGTCGTAAGTAAGAGGATAACCCTATTTTTATTTCTGTTGCTAGATTCTCCTTGGTTTTCTAAATATGTTCATGAGAAAAAACTAGACATAAATTACCTTAAAATGGATTGCATATATACTGTTTAATTGCCAGGAACTAATAAGCATTTTGAATCATGTAGGACTGAAGGTTCTTAACCTTCAGGTAGCTTAAACTTGTTATGTACCTTAAATTAAGAAACAGAATTTTTCTTCAAAGGATAATTTTATGCTCAGAATTACTAAAAGCATGTAGCATAGAATGACTCTACCTTTTCCTATCGTTATCTTTTCATTCTTTTTTTCTAAGACATAGGGTGACATATCCAACTGCTTGTCCTTCATCAGATGTTTCTATGAGCAGCAGAGCAGAAAGCTCTAATATCTACTCATTTGTAATGTGTCATTCTGAACATATTAAGCACAATTGACTTCACATGTCATAGGTAATTAGAAAAGTCACCTTTAGTTCCAGGTTTTTAAAGTACAGTACCATATACTTTTAATAAATACATGTACTGGTGTCTTTCAACATGTCTAAATATCTTTCCATCTCTCACTTTCATGGTAAGCAAATTATCTCTGTGGTCATTTAATTTAAAAGATGAATGAAAATATAATTCCTCTTATTTTAATCCCTTAGCTGAGATTGTACAGTAGAATTTTATAATGTTTTTGCTTGTAAGCAAGAGAATTTATTTCTTTCCTGAGATTCAGTAACCCAGAATGTTCTATTCCTAGAAGTAATTTTTAGGCACTCACCTGAGAAAACAAGAGAGTGGAATAAGGCATAGGTGAAAAATGTAAAGTTGATAAGTTATGTTCAGACAGCAGGGAATAGTAAGCTCATGAATGTTGTGCCTTTTAGGAAGGGCAGAGTTAGTTCAGATGTGAATGGCCAAATTGGCTTTCTACATTTATTAATGGCAGTTCATTTGACCTGCCTGCCAATGCATTCTGGTGGGCTGAGCTAGAATCACCCAGATGTCCAGCTCTTCAGATATGTGTGGATCAAACTTCAGAACTGAACCATGCTTTTACTGCCATTCAAGGACATGGGTGGGCTTCTTTCAGACTTTTACAGACTTGACCCAATCATTAGCAGAAGATGGACATTTAGGGCAGCATTCATTCTTCCAGATAAGGTGTCTTCAATGCAGGTAAACTTTCTAATACTTCTCTGTTGGAATCTTGCCTCCAGAGGCTTCTTTACACCAAGCAATCATCAAAGTATCTGTTAGGTTTCAGGCCCCCTTGGACTGTACCTCTCTATAGTATGAAATATGACTGATCATGGCTTGTTTCTTGAAGCAGCTTTTCCCTCGGCTTCCTCAATACCACTCTGTTCCAGGTTTCTTCCAACATCCCTGGCCTCTGTTCTGAGACTTTCTTTAAATAGCCTTTAAAAAAGATACCATGGATGAGTGGTCAACTACAAATGAGAGAATAGAGAAAAAGTAGACAATATGCCTATATTAGTTCATCCCAAATACATACTGGAGTTCCAATGTAATTGAGGTTTATTTTTTGCTAACTTAACAGTTCAGAGTGGGGACTCAGGTCTGGCAGGCAGCTACCTCACGCTGTGATTCAGGGATTCAGGCTTCTGTCTCATGACCTCACCCTACCCATTGTCACCTGCTTGCACGCAGCAGGAGAGGATAAAAATGCAAATAGGAGTCATAGCACAGACATTCTGGTTCATAATCTACTATCTGAAACATAATCACGCTTATCTGCAAAGGAGACTAGGGAATGTGTTCTAGAATGTGCCTAGGCAAAGAAGTGGGGGACAGGTTTTCAGAGACAGCCAGGATACTCTACCTCAGTACATTACAATGGGTAGAAACAAACACAGCATATAAATTACTAAAGGACATACACATAAATATCAACAAAGTAAAAATGCATATCATCAATGAAGAGACATTCAAACTCAGTATTTATCAAGGAAATGCAATTAAAATAATGATACGTCATTGTCAAATGTTTTAAAAAGCAATAATACCAAGTGCTGATGAGTATTCAGGGAAATAGATATTCTCATATGTTGCTGATGGAAGTGCAAATTACAATAACTTTCAAGGAAAATAATCTGCAAATGTATATTAAAATATAAATATATACTTTCTAATTACAATCCAACTTTTGGGAAACTGTGCAGTGGATGCTGTGATGCACCCCCCTAAATCACCCTCCAGGACTGAAGGTTCATTCACCCACCTGTCAGGAGTGTTGCTTCCTAATGAGTCACAGCTGTGTCCCTTTTCAGGAATTTTACCCCCGCAAAAGGATGCTGCTTTACCTTAGGCCATGTCCCCTCCCTTGGGGCAGCCACCTGTGCTGACTGGTCAACTTAGAGGGTATAAAGTCTGGCCTCCTTACCTCAGTTGGGGATATCTTTCAAGGATTGGCTTAGTGGATAAAAAAATACATGATTTCCCACAAGAGTATCTGCAAGGGCATTACATACCAGAATGACAAAAGTCAGAGATAAAATTGTTTTATTAGAAAGTCAATAACTCACAGAAAAAGAGCTTTAGATTTTACTTATTTGGGAAACTAGTATTAGATGAATAACTCTGTTTGGTAGGGGGTATTTATTTGTTTATTTTTTTATCTCATGGCACGAAGTTGACTTTGAGGCTTTGTCTAATTACAGCAGAGTAAATTGCCACTCTTGCTTTCTCAACAATTTTCATTTACTACCAAGTTACAACTGGACACAGACAACTTGTTTGTATGTCAGCCTGGGTAGTTTATATCCGAATGTTTTACTTTCATGTGCCTTATACAGTGATTGTGATGGTTAATTTTATGTCAACTTGACTGCACCATGGGGTGCCCAGATAAAACATTATTTCCAGGTGTGTCTGTGAGAGTGTTTCCAGATGAGATAGCATTTGAATTGGTGGACTCAGTAAAGTAGACTCCCCTCTCCAATGTGGGAGGCCGTCTTCCAATCCATTGAGAGCCCGAATAGAATGGAAGGCAGAGGAAGGAGAAATTTGTCCTTTTTCCTTCCTGCATGCTTGGATTAGGACATCGATCTTCCTCTGCACTTGCACTGGGATTTACACCATTGGCTCCCCTGGTTCTGAGGCCTTTGGACTATGACTGGAATTACAACACCAGCTTTCAAGGTTCTCCAGCTTGCAGACAGCAGATCATGGGACTTCTCAGCCTCTCTGGTCATGTGAGCAAATTCCTCATAACAAATCTCCATCCATATATATATATATATATATATATATATATATTATACACTACAATATATATATATATATAAACTCAGGAAATATTATATATATGCTTGCA